>NC_092860.1:140583775-140744605 GCF_032062135.1 Pyxicephalus adspersus
TGTATTTATCTGTGGATGCAAATGTTTGGCTATAGATGTGCTTTAATTTTATTAATCAACAACAAAAAAGTTCCTAAATTTAAAATGCTTAGCAAATCCTACACAAAGGGATTTATTTATAAAGACATTCGCCATAACATTCCCTGGTGGAGAATCCTCCAGGTTATTTGGTTTCAATGGTAATAATTGATTCCCTATCAGGAAATATTTCACCGCTTTATAAAAAGACTCCAATAAAAAGTATGTTTTTTACTGCATAGAACGAGAAGACACATTTTTTAAAGTTGGGGGCTAATGCTTTTGATTTGTGTTACAATAAACCTGCCCAAAAAACGACTAAACCACTAATTATGATACAAGCGTGATTTATTATGCAGTACTAGAAACACTTTGTTATTCCCGAGCTCATATTATAACATATTTCTGATATTCTATGTAAGCTACTAAGTGTAATTTACATTGCAAATGATTATTACCGCAGCTCGTTTCATGAGAACGTCATGCATCACTGACGTGGTATAAATAGTTAACGTACCCAGGGCGTATGATAATTGAGAGCTGCAATCAGAAACTCTTACACTGTGGGGGAATAAGTGAAGTGATTGCCAAGCACTGTGCAAGCTCTTGTCGTCAAGTAGCGGGTTATGCATCATTTACAAGACGAGTGACGCTGCCTAATGAAATCTGAGCGTGGGACTAATTACTAAACAAGATGAGATGGCTTTTTGTAACTAAAAGTCCCAGCATATCTTGTTAAATGCAAATTCTTTAGCCAATATATTTGGACATCACAGGCAACTTGAGGATCTGTGACATATTAGGAATGTCACTTCTTGATAGGGATCTCCCATTAGGATTTAAATGGTGGGCAAGTATGAACATAGATTGTAAGCTCTTTGGGGCAGGGTCCTCTCCTCCTGTATCACTGTCTGTATTTGTCTGTCATTTCCAACCCCTATTTAATGTACAGCGCTGCATAATATGTTGGCACTATACAAATCCTGTTTAATAATAAAATATTAATATTAAGATACGAACTCACAGAGCCAAAAGGAAGCCACAGGAATGTCCGGAGAACCGGAACAACCTAGCTAATGGGACCAACTAGATGCCTCGGCCTGATTTATCAAACATGGGAGAAGTTAGACTATCATAGGAGAACCTGGGTGACATAGCAAACCTGAAATGGATCTGGTTCAGAATTAAAAACGTTTGTCAAAGTAATAGCAAATGATTTGTAGGAAATCCTGGATCACCCAGGTTATCCCATTGTAGTGGAAAGCTTTAATAAATCAGAGTATTTGCGCCACGGGAGGCGTTACACTATTACCACCTGCACTGATCTGATGAACAGGACAGAAGCCAAGTTTTAGGTGGCATGTCCTAGCCTATTGGTGACTTAAGGCCAACTTTGAAATTGGTGATCCCCATGGTGATCCCCATGGCTCTGCCAAACTCATCCATGGTGATAATGGTGGCTCAGTAGTTAGTGGCCTTTGCAGAGCTAGGCCTCAGGTTCGGATCTCAGCCAGGACAATATCTGCATGGAGTTTGCAGGTTCTCCCCATGTGTGTGGGTTTCCTCCCACAACCCAAAAACATGCAGTTAGGTTAATTGTTTTTCCCCTAATTGACCTTGGACTAATAATGACATGACTATGGTAGGGACATTAGATCGTGAGCTCCTTAGAGGTACAGCTAGTGATATGACTATGGACTTTGTACAGTGCTGCGTAATATGTTGGCGCTATATAAACACTGTGTAGTAGTAATAATAATAAAAATAATACCACCTCTCTTCACATGGAAGAACATGACACCCACATTCATAGTATACTTTCTGTCTTTTAAATGATTTTGCTCATTTTTTAACCCAAAACAGCAATTCCCAACCTTGCACAGTTGGCTGGTTTTATGTAAAAAATTTCCACAGACCAGAAGGACATTTATGGGGGTCTATGGAGAATTTTCATGCAGTCAGCAAGAATCCAGCTTACAAACGAAGGAAATGACAGAAGAGATGACACCAATCCCTCTTTTCATTACAAAAATGGCTGCTGCTCCATAGACAACAGTTATGGCCCGGTTCAGCACAACCCATTGCCCGGTTCCAGGTCTTGCTTGTTGTTTGGGACCCTCTGACCCAGAACACTGAGCACATCTTCTATCAAGAAGCTTGGAGGTAGCAGCTCTGGACTGAAGGTGTATATTGCAGCCTGAGATGAATATTTGTTTTTTTTATGCAATGATGGGGAAGAAGGGGTAATTAATCACCATTTTACTCATTAATATTTTTAACATGCTGTGTTTGTATAAAATATTCTGTTTATGTGTAGTTTGTAATGACAACACTGTACACATGATTATACAAAAGTATTAGCTTTATTGTTACACCTATTTCAAATGTAAATGTATTGCATTAGAGAGACCTCATTGCTCTGTCATCCTGCTGACAGGAAAAAAATGATGGATTTAGTGCAAAGAGAAATTTATAAATGTAAGAAAAAAACGTGTTTTGTCCATTGTGGGCACCCATAGAGAAGAGAAATCCGCGCCTTCATGTTACTGTAGTGTTGCCATTTAGGGAGACGCTTTGAACGCCAGGCAGCCATCTTTGTTTTGGGCAATTGGTAATGGCGCCGTGAGTCGCAGGTCCAGCCATTTTTCGCACTCACCTCCTCTCTATTGCCATGGCGTTTAATATTACAGGAATGACAAGATGAAGCTGCCACCTACACCAGCCTTCAATCACTCAAAAGGTATCGCGAGAACGCATCCCTGACACGATTCCGCCTTGGAGCGCCAGAGGGGGCCTCGCAGTCGTTTTTTTAGGTGTCCTCATAAAATGCCTGCTCGCGATGTTTTTCTTTTCTCAAGATGGCGTCGATGAGGGAGAGCGACACCGGCCTGTGGCTTCACAACAAGCTAGGCTCGGCCGACGAGCTCTGGGCTCCCCCTAGCATCGCCTCGCTGCTCACCGCCACCGTCATTGACAACGTGCGCCTGTGTTTCCACAACCTGTCCTCCGCCGTCAAGCTGAAGCTGCTGCTGGGGATGCTGCACCTTCCGCGCCGTACTGTGGATGAGGTGAGAGGCTAGACGGGGCGCCTGGGGAACTACAAAGCCCAGCAAGGCCTGGCACGTGATCCTGGGCAGCAGAGCTTGCACTCTAGTCTATAGGCGGTCCATGCATCACTGAACATCTGACAGGTGTAATGACCCCATACACCTCTCAGAGGAGGAGAGATCAGAGTGTCTGCAAGAATTACCCCGCGCTGGCGCTTTCTTCCTGCATGCCTTGAATCCTGCACGCTGACACCGCCGCTGCCACGCGTCTGCACGCGTTTGTATTGAGGTCAAGGCAAGCTTGCGCCAGTTCCTGCAATACAGATGGCATTGCGATGAATTCTGCGCTACACTGATTGGGAGGCTGTTAGAAATGAATGGCAACCCCAGGCACCATTGCAGGTAATGCCGCTCGCATGCAGCCTCTAGGTCATGTGACCTGCGTACAGGTTGGCGAGGTGTGTTGGATGCCATTCAGAATAATGGGCATTGGATGTGATACACAGAATACCTTGCATGGGGTCTGTTGTGCGTAGGAATTTATTATTAATATTAAACAGGATTTATATAGCACCAACATATTACACAGCGCTGTACATTAAATGATTAAATGACAGACAGGAGAGGACCCTGCCCCGAGGATCTTCTTCATATGTTGGTCACCTCTGCCTTCCCCAAAGCATATTGTACATATTAGATGAATGCTTGCTCTATAGTAGATGCCAACCTTTTCAGGTCTGCGGACCAATAAAATCATCGCGCGTGTGCAGGGAGCCGGGTGTCACTCCCCCAGAGTGATGTCATAATGACATGACCCCGCCCACTCTCTGAGCCTGCAATGGCAGAGTCGCGGACCATGTCCCTCAAGCAGTTCCCAGGACACAACCTTTAACCAATATTAAGCCCAGGTTGTGTCCTGGGAACTGCTCGGGGGACATGGTCCGTGGCTCTGGCCGGTGCGTCCCCCCAGCGGGGTCCTTATCCTGATTGTTGGCGACCGCTGCTTTATAGGAATACTGATCAGATCAGAAGCGCTGGAGAAATCATTCAATCCAGGCAGTGATTTCAGAAATTCTCTGATTGACATGCCAGGATATCACTAGGATTCATTTGGTTGCAGTGCTATTGGATTGTAAGCTCTTCTGGGCAGGGTCCTCTCCTCCTCCTGTGTCACTGTCTGTATCTGTCTGTCATTTGCAAACCCTATTTAATGTACAGCGCTGTGTAATATGTTGGCACTATATAAACTCTGTTTATTGCTAACCTTCTGAATGGTATCGAGGTAAAAAAAAAAAAAAAAAAAGCTGAAAGCGCCAACCTTGAGCCGCACTTGGGGTAGCTAAAAAAAATATTAAAGACTTACCTGGGCCCATTGGCATCCTCCATTGGCCTGCCGGTCTTCCCATCCTCCAGCTGCGTCTTCTTCCTCGATCTGACACCCGGCGAGTGCGCTGACGTTCCCCTGTGACGGCGGTGAGTACAGCCGTCACTAGGGGCACGGCGGGAATTTCACATTATTTTGTATTGCATTCAATACAAAATACCTGTATTGAATGCAATACATTGGATTTATATGTCTAAAAGCAGTTCATTGTCTTTCATGAAAATTTATTTTACAGTATAATATAACAGTATGAGTATAAGAAAGTTTGAAACACAAAATTATGTCAAAGTTTAATCAATTTATTTTTTAAATTTAATTTATTATTTTGACATGATTTTGTTTTTCAAACTATTATACTGTAAAATAAATTTTTATGAAAGACAATGTACCGCTTTTAGACATATAAATCCGGACAGAAATGAACCACCCTGTTGTCAATATTAAGCTACAGTAACAGTGTCACTGGGAGTAAAAGGCTGGAAAATTTTCAGCTCTGTGAATGAACTTTTATCATTATTTCCAGTGACTGATGAATGAATGAGCGCTATACACCCATCACCTGTTCTGTTCTACAAGCAGCACCCCGCTGTGCTCTCCTCCTTTTGAATCAAGTTCATTTTGCAAAAAAAAAAAATAGTTTGGGGATCACTGTTTTGGGTTCCAGTTTAAAGAGCATGCTATGAATGGGGGGTGTCATGCCCTAAAGAGACGTCTTTTATTTATAGCCTATTGATTCCCAGTTGTTTATGGATCCATACGTGTCAGGTCCGTTATTAATAAACATGATTTATAAAGATCCAACAAATTATGCTGCGCTGTACATTAAATAGGGGTTGCAAATGACAGACATTGACACAGGGGTAGGAGAGGACCCTGCCCCGAAGAGCTTACAATCCATTCATCTCAGGTGATATTCAACTGGAGCAAAGCAGTCATAAATAATGCAATGTGTAGAAATTCGGTTTGATAAAGTATCCGGCATGTGTGTGTATATTATTGTAATACTGATCAAATATTAAAAAGTTGGATGGTGCATTGAAGAATTGTTGGACGGCATATTGTGTGCCTAGTGATTAGTCCTCACCGCTTTATATTTTCAGTATGCTGATCTCTGTGCCGGCCATGTACAGCTCAGGATTCCCATCTCTAACCCCCCCCCGATCAATAAGTGTATAGCAGCCAGATAGATCCTCTGTGTGTTTTATTGTGTTCTTAGTTGTACCCGGTGCTAGTTTCTGCACTTCTGTGTTGTGGTAAAGAGATGGAATTCAGCATCAGGCCAGGAATTGTTCTAATGAGACTCCAGAGAAGGGAAGAATCACAGCTGGAGGTGCGATGTTTTATTGTGCCCCCGGGGTATCTGTACAGGATGCTCTGTTTGCTGAACTTTGTTTTCTCTGCCAGCCTTTCTTAGATTGTTTTATTAGGTGGCAGAACTCCTATAGTTTTATACTGGTTAAAGCAAACATAATGGTGATCTGATTGTAGTAAAATACTTCATTAGAGGGATTGCCGGAAATGAACCGCAATCACAATGCTTTCTGTCCTGTGAAGGAATAATAAACCATTACAATATTATGTGCGGAATTGTAATGAAATGTTTGGATTTCCACAGTGAATTCTATCCAGATTGGATGTGTTGGCGTTTCATAGATTAGTAAAATTGCACAGAGAATTTGTCTTTACAATATTTTTATTGAATTTCAGAGTTATAGGAAGTTACAAGATATAGAGACAAATGATACAATGACATAAAAAAAATGTTGTAACATAAAATGATAATAGTTAACATAATGTTAACAGAACATATAATAAATACATTAAGTGTTATTGAAATAAAAATTAGAAACAAATAAAGAGAAAAAAGACAGTAAGAACATAAAGTAAGATAATTTTTAATTTCAGGGGGGAGATATGTAATGCTGTTTTATAGATTAACTATACTAAATTAAATATTGATACTCTATCCAGGGGTCCCAATTTTTCAGAAATTTGTCAGATGTGTTTTGTACAATAAAAGTTAGTTTCTCATTTATCAATTTTCTGAAGTACAATCTTATATTTAGATATGTTGTTTTCCAAGAGCGATAGGTATTTTCGTAGCACAAAAAATAAAATCAGTCCGTTTTTTATGTGTTTATAATTGGATTGTTTAATAATGCTTCGAGAGAGTTTTGTTCAGGATTTACTTTCAATACATTATGAATAAGATTAGATATTTTGACTAATACTTTCTTTACTTTGGAACAAGTCCACCAAGTGTGAGTCATGGTACCTTCTTCTGTACAGTTTCTGAGACTCTTGGAAGAATAGTCCGGAGCAAATTTAGCTTTATGAGATGGTAAAGGATTCCACCGATATAGGACTTTGTATGAATTTTCCAATATAGATATATTAGGCTTGATTTATTAAAGGATAATCCTTAATCAGTAAAGCTGGGTGATCTAGTAAATCTGGAATGAATCTGGTCCACAATTGAAAAACTTTGCTAACAAATAGCAATTTACTTTTAGAAAATGTATTCCAGGTTTGCTGGATCCCCCAGCTTCACTGGTGAAGGCGTATCCTCTCCAGCCTTGGAGAGCTTTAATAAATCACACGCATTGTGTGATGATTTAGCAGTATGTATCCCTTATCCCTTATCTAATCTTGTTTTTTTCAGTGAACTTCGAGTTCAAGTCTTTTTCCCCAGAGAATTCCCCAGTTGTCTTACTGTGCCTGTCCATGACATCCCAGATCTATTGCAGAAGTTACAGGTGGAATGGGGGTCCCAGGCACCACAATTTGGGAATAAAACAATTGTTCTGTTTACTTCCTCACTCAGACACATTTGCGCCCCCAGGGAATGTCTCTTCGAGTAAGATACACTAGGGGGTAAATCTGTCTGCGTTTTCCTTTTCTGTGATCACCTGGGACCAATAAAGTTAGCGTTTTATACAGCTTAGTGTTACGCGGTTGTTTGTTTTTTTTTTTTTTTACCTCCTTTTGGCCTGGGGTGCTGATGTGACCCATAACCTGCACCTGTTGCTGTTTTCAGTGTTTGCTTTTTGTGGTTAGTGTAACAGTTCAGTTGTTTTGTGGCTGTACACCTTTCTAGGAGCATCACAGTCAGAGCTGGGAAAAAAACGACAGCATATCTTCCAGTTACAACCACCTGGACCTGGAGTATAGAAGCAAGAATGTAGAATCGCTATACCCTGGAAAGCAATGCGTGTTCTCATAGCTTGGAGGGCTTTCACACTCATCATACACCATCAGAGCGTATCATCCAAGATCTCCTTTGCTTAGTTTCATTTCCTTGCCCTTTTCTTGTCCGGCTTTGCAGAAGGACTTCTCCGCTTTCATTTAGGCTTTACTGGACAGTCCCCAAATTTAATCTGCTTCATGGGAAGAGCTAGATCACCTAGGATTCTGACCTACTAGCTGTTGCTGCCCCCTAACTCTTTCTTTTGTAAAGTTATACCTACATAAAGGAAAGACAGCGCACACATGAAGTCACATATAAAGCATCAGATGGTGCAAACAGTCCTGTGTTCTCTGACATTTTTATCTGGGTGGTCAAAAATTCTAGTATTCGTCATTATTCTACACCCCCCATACTTTGTTCTGACTTGTTACCACCCACCCACTTAATATATCTCATTTTTTCCCTCATGGCCTCTGTTTTGTATTATGTCCCAGTTGTCCAGTGTTTTGTGTGACCCATTATCTAGTGTTCAGTGTGACCATAGTGCAATTTATACATCAAACGTACACCCTGGTGAGCCCGGGCTTTATATTGAGCAGCAAATAGTTACTCATTTGTCTTGCAGCACAGATTTCCCCTCCTCATCATGGTGATAGATGGTGCTGAGCTTCATGTAGTAGGTGAAAGTGAGTTGTCTATGAGATAAGACAGTCTTGTCAGTTCTGTTTGCAGAGAAACAAAATGGAAAAGATACAGAGTAACAGAAAGGGGAACAGATACAAAATACAGATCTTCAGATCCTCTGCAAGTTGGCAGGCTCTCTGAAACATGTCTGCCTTTGTACACAAAGCAAAAAACCATCCCTTGTTAATTTGAAGGAGAGGTCATAGAGCTGTGCTGGAGCTTTTTTTGCAACCACTTTTTCCTCTTCTTTACTAACCCAAATCATTTGTTTGTGTCTCAAACACTTCCCTCCCAGACACTGCAGAACAGCATGAGAGAATTTCAGGAACAGATGCAGTGCTGTCAGTCCCAAACGCAGTGAGTGGGACTTGGTGTAGGCATGCTATTTAATGTACATGGCTTCGTAATATGTTGGCGCTATATAACTCCTGTTTATTAATAATAAATGATCACTGGCAGTAAATGGAGCAAAATGAAATGCAGAACTGCTAATACTGCATCATATATTGCAATATAATATACTGCATCACATATTTGTATAATGGAAGTACATAATTCTATGAAATCTTTTCATTGTATATCCGTGTTCTAAACCGCAGCGCCTTTTAGTTGGGTGCACCACCCGGCACTTTTCAGTGACCACCCAGCTGTTTTTGGGTGGTTACTGAAGAATTGGGTCACAATACAGCAGTGGCCACCCACCTAGATTTTCCACCCACCTAGCTTAAAAAAAATTCTTGGTTAAACTTAATTCTTGTTTTTTTTTTTTTTTGGCTCCTATAAATTCCCCCTCCCTCCCCTCAATGCTATGTGACATTCTGTATGGATGTTTATATTAGGGACATTATATATATTATAATATATATATATATATATTCTGGTTATTATAGGGCCACCTGCATTACATTGTGCATGAAATGACACGGATCAGTTAACACATCTAAAGTGGTTTTTAGAGATCCGAGGAAGCTGCTGACTTCATGTTTATGGTAATATTTTAGTTTTTTGTGTGGTTTTTCTATATCGGGCTATGTAAATTGGTTAAGGGGTTTAATTCTGAGAACGAAAACGATACCCACACCCAGGTACTAAAATGTAATATACTTAACCATTTCCTAATCTGAAAGAGAACCAATACAACCTCATAGTGGAATATGTTCAGCCAATATATGTATTGCCTCCTTTTTGTGAACTAATTATTCCATCAGTCCACAAAGTTGTAGTCCAGCCTTGGTGGCAACTATTGCTCCCTCCATAGCTATAGAGGAGGAATAGAAGTAACCACACAAGGAGAGTGAGCAGTGTTCAACCTGGAACTTTTTTTATTCTGAGTGGGAAGAAGCTGTGGGCAGGTGGTGGCCCCTGAATTGTAACCACCCAAAATCAGCCCAATGGTTACTGAAAAGTGCCGGGTTGGTCCAAAAGATACCTGGGGAGGATTATTACCTGGCTAACATATTGGGCTAGATTTTATTTTTGGAGTTGGCACAATTCTAAGGTGAATACAGCTACAGAACCCCTTCCCACTTCTAGTACATGTGGATGTGTTCAGTAGTAGTCTTGGTTGCACAAGGAGCAGTGTGTACAAAGCATTTACAGAACCTTCAGCAAGTTATAACTAAGGTCAAAATTAACATGATGCAGTCTCTCCATAGCCTATATTTCTATGTCCCCCTCCCGGTGACATAATCCTTTTGCCTGGTGATCCTGCCATTAAGTGTTATTTTTCAACTTCCCATTTCAGCAACATTGGCAGGCCATAACAAATGATTTTTCACTGGCTGGATTACATATGTATAAAAATGCAGCCAGCACATATAAGGATTGCTGAAGTATAATACAACCCATATTTGTTCTTGGATTTCAATCCACCTTTAAAGTACCAAATAAATATAAATATGTGAAGATGTCACAGATGACTGGAAATGTCACAGACGGTAGTCGCTAGCTGGCGGTTGCTGGTGTCAGTTCTAGCGCTATAGTTTAAGCTTGTGCAAAGCCCGCTTGCAGCTTGTTTCAAGTGACAGCATTTGCATTGACATTGTCATGTTTCACATTCCTAATCTGGATTTGTATAATTCTTTAAAAGCTTCAGCAAAGTCTGCAGCATTCTCTAGCTGCAGGAATAAACAAGCAGTGTTCTAGTTATCCGATGTTCCTGGATTTTAGAGTATTTAAAATAAATGAAAATGTTGTGTTGGTTAGATTGCCATAAACCTGCTTGTGACCTGTGCACACGTTGTGTGTTTAGTGTTGAGGTGATTACTTGTAATGGTTGTTTTACATCCAAATCTACTTTACAGCAGCAGCATATACAAATATTTACCCGGCCAGTACTGGCTGCAAGCAAAGGAAAGTTCTGCTGTTTATCACACATTTGTTTCTCATTTCTCCACCATTTGCAGCTTCTTCTATTGAAGGAAGGTCGTGCTTGGCTTTTCTGTAGATCGGGGTTCCTCCAGAGGTTGCTAGAGGTTCCTTGAGCAATGTATGTCTCTCAGGTCCATTATCTGAACCAATTTTATTAATTTTTTTTGATCTGTAATAGTGACGTTCTTTACTAGAAATGTAAGAGGAATCCTTCCCACAAACCACCACACTAATGTACCGTGAGATTTGGATATAGTAACTATAGCAGGGTTCTGTAGGAACTGAATGATATTTCAGTTCTGTGTTTAAAAAGGTCCAAAGCTGCTCCTGGTTATATAATGAGGTCATGCCTGGCTTTTTTTTTTTTCAAAACTGGAATTTAGTAAAGAAAGGAGCAGACAGGTTAAATAAAAAGAATCACCTTAATAGAAGTTCCGTCTCAATCCTTCCCTCACTGGGGATATTGACTTATACCAGGTTTTCAATGCTGCAGATTTTTCTTCTGGAAAAGTTTGCTGCAAAGAGGTCATCGAGTTCCTCTTTATTTTGCTCTTAATTTATTTTATTCAACTGAATCTATTCTCCCTTGAGAAGAGACGTATAAGGGGGGATATGCTCACCCTGTATAAATATATAAATGGTCCATATAGAGAACTCTCTTCCCAATTATTCACTTTGAGATCATTACAAAGGACAAGAGGGCACTCTTTGTGTCTGGAGGAAAAGAAGCTCCAGATAAGGAAGGGATTCTTTACTGTAAGGTCTGTGAAAATGTGGAATCGGCTCCCTCAGGAAGTAGTTTCAGCAACTGCTATAGATTGCTTTAAGAAAAAGCTGGATGATTTCAAGAAGCACAGAATATAACTGGATATTAAAGATTTAAAGTAAAAATAACAGTGACTGTTGATCCAGGGAACATCTGATTGGCTCATGCAATCAGGAAAGAATTTTTTTTCCCGTTAAAGCAAATCGTACCAGGGTTTTTTTTTTTGCCTTCCTCTGGACCAACTATGTCCACAGGGTTTTATCTCTAGGATATGTTTTATTTCCCTAGTGGTTGAACTTGATGGACTTATGTCTGTTTTTCAACCTAACCTACTATGTAACTATGATTTGGTAAAAATAAGATCCAAACCAAAAGCTGGAGGACTTTGCTGCTAGTATAAATCTCTCTGATTGTGTTTTATTGTTCTCAGATCCAGGTGAATTCCCCCTCGGCTTCTTGTACCTGTCCAGGTTTATGTTAGCAGCTTCCAGGATATTGGGAGGGGTTGTGTCCTACCTGCAGAATATTTACTTTGCAGTGGAAAAATTGCAGCATTGGTCAGCAGCAAATGTGTTTTAAGGTACTCCAGTGTTTTATGTAAGGTCAGTGTTTCTCAACCAGTGTTCTATAAAAAAACCAGGAGTACTTCCAGAAGGTTACTTATTCAATGAGCATTGTTTGAGACTTTCAGGTCAGTTTAAGTGAGCCAAAAATATCATTGGTATATCTGTAAGGGTGACATTCTTCCCAATGGCCAGCGATGTAAGAGGCATTCTTCACACTAATCGCCACACTAATGTACTGTGAGCTGTGGATATAGTAAACATAGCAGGGTTCCTGAAGAATATTTTAAAGGTTCCCCCCATGTTGAAAAGGTGGAGAAACTCTGTTAGATATTTTTAATGGCTACCTAGTCCCATATGTAGAATATCCTCAGGAACAGAGACAGATCCATCAGGCACCTCTGTATATTTTATGTTTCTGCAAGCTGGTGGTAGAAAATTAATACTGATTTCTATTTTTTCTTCCTAATTCGCTTATACAAAAATTTATAATGGTAGACTGAAGTATATTGGCATGGCTTCATCTGTATTTGTATTCAACAAAACTCCTTTTTTTCTCCCTTAAAACTAAAATAAATAAAATAATAGTAATAAAGGGTTTAGGATGCTTGCAACCCATCAGCCCTATTACCAACAAGCGCTTCACCTTAACATGAAGTTGTTTTTTGTTGTCATCCTCTGACTGTTTGGCTAAGGCCAACACAACCTCTGTTAATGGATCTCCTCTTTTGTTTGCCATGTTGCAGTGTCCTTTAGGGATTTTAGCTCATTACTTTCTGTTGCACCAGTGCATGATGAAATAGCAAGAAAGTTGCAATGTATATTTTCATAAACAACAAGTTGAATGACTGTAACAAATATAGCACTGTACCTAGATGTTTGTCTATCCATGATAATATCCTCTGGCGGTTATTTACCTTGTTGGATTTGTTGTTGTGTTTTGTTTTGTTTTTTTATGCGCTCGTATGTTGTCGGTTTGGTTTTTATGGTATCATATTCTTATTTTATGTTTTTATAATCGTTAACGAAAGTTTGGTATGCTCGGGTTCGAATGTAAAACGCTTCCACGTTGTTCTGTTTGTCACTAATAGATTGCATAGCCCCTTTTTGTTTCTGAATATTAAAAACAAACTAAAATCAAAAAACTGGAAAGAGTTCTATGTGTTGCTATCTTGCCCTTGTCCCTACGTGGGGGTTGGAGGAATATATTTGTGGTTTTTGGTTCCAAGACTGAAACCCAAATACCGGGTGTTACACCATCAGTAAGGCAAGCAGATGTGGTGAGCAGGGCTTTGTTTAACTTTTTACCTTTCCCCAGGAAATGCTTTTTCTTAATTTTTTGCAGATGGACCTCTGAGTATTTATTTTTTTCTCTTGACTGGGTTCCTTTAAAATAAAGGGAAATATAATAAATATATATATATATATTTTTTTTTTTTACAGTTATTTAAAAGGTTGCTTTTTTTTTTTTTTTTCATAGATGAAGATGGCATTGACGGAAATCATCCAGCTGGCTACACTGGACTCAGACCCTTGGATTCTCATGGTGGCAGACATCCTGAAATCTTTCCCAGACACAGGCTCCTTAAACCTTGATCTAGAAGAACAGAATCCAAATGTTCAGGATATTTTGGGAGAGCTTAGAGAGAAAGGTGAGGTCACTGGGTTATTATCATCTTTGTGTCTGACATGTCTGCTTCTGTTTTGCTGAATGGTAACCGTTCTTCTGTTTATCCAGTAACTGAATGTGAGGCCTCGGCCATGCTGCCCCTGGAGTGCCAGTACCTGAACAAGAACGCTCTCACCATGCTGGCTGGTCCACTGACTCCTCCTGTCAAACATTTCCAGCTAAAGAGAAAACCAAAAAGTGCCACACTCCGAGCAGAGCTTTTACAGAAGTGTAAGTTGTAGCTGTGTGTATAATGTGTGCAATCACTTTATTGAACATCTAGGTTTAATAAGGAACAGGGGATTTCTTTTTCCACTTGTCTGTTGAGTATTTGTGTGCAGGATTTCACTGACAAATCATTATGCCCTCCATCATGTTTCTAAATAATTCTATGTGCTTCAGAGGTTTTCTTACCTATGGGATCAGATAAGTGCACAGAAGAGGCCTTTTTCTTTTAGGGTGGCTGACACACTTAGTTTACCAGGCATTGTGCTTCTTTTTATAAGTATTATTTATTTCTAAAATCATATTTCAGCTTCTTTAGAGGCTTTTAGCACCAGATTCATTTATGGGCAGCTTAGTGACCAAACCAGCCTGGATCTGCTTCATAATTTGCCATTTACTTCTACACTGGGCTTGGACTGGGCTTCCATACTTGAGTTTAGGCTGTTTGATAATATACATCCCAAATATTCTTTAATTGGCTTGGCATATTAAATAAGTAAATCCTCATTTTCTGCTTTAAATCTGATTGAACTTTCACCACCATTTTAGAGGAACTAAACTTGTTGGTGAGCTTCTGCCATAATAAGCATCAATGCACAGGATGTGGCACGTAATTACTTGTAATCAGCTGCCTTATGGTGATCCACATCAGAGGAAGGCGCCATCTTTGCCACCAGCTCCATGGAGGACTCTCTGAAGAGGATGATCCTCTTCAGCCATTGTATGGCTACTGATAATGTAACTCCTAAGCATGGGAATTACATTGTCTCCAGCTCTCGAGCTCTGCACTACATGGCGCATCCTCAGTGCAGAGTAGAGCTAAAGCAACCAGTGCTCTATTTTTTTGATTCCACATTACATGTCTCCTTTATTAGTTTAGCTACTTTAGTAAATTATCTTATCCTGAGCCAGCAGTCTAAAACTTATTCAGTAAATCCACCCCATTGGCTCTGAAATGTGCATCGATTTACCTGATAAAGGAAAGTTTGGAAAAACATGACTTTGTTAAAGCCTGGCTTCCTCCTGCTAATAATGCAGAAGGAGATGGAAGTTTCTATTGTGCTGAACCAATTTACGCTTTCACATGAAATGCAAATGCAGACGACTAGTTTCACAAATGTTAATTTTGCTAGATGAGAAGCTGCTTAAAATTTAGAATTTATTCAGCAATGGCTTGTGCAGGATCACAATAAGCATGGAGATGAGGAAGTTTGCCATGGAATATTTTGCTGGGTCAGTTTCTTTTAAGTACTCAAGTCCGATACAACTAGGTGACTATCATGTCCAGAAAAAGTCCCAACAGTGGTAGTCTTCAAAAGCACAACATGTCTAGATCAGCGTGGGTAGCACTATTTGTATTGCTATAACTAGACTTTGTTGCATTTTTTGATGCTGGTTTCGACAGTTTTATGTACTTATAATGAAGACATTCATAATTGTTTTGCTTTTTTAGCTACAGAAACGGCACAGCAGCTTAAAAAGACTGCCGGGGTTCCATTTCATGCAAAAGGAAGAGGCCTTGTCAAAAAATTGGATACAACAAGTGAGTATATTTTATACTGAATACAATTATCCGACGTTTCTTAGTACATCAGCTCCGTTTTTTTATTGTTTTTTTTTTTTTTTTTATGTATATTAGGATGCAGGAATCTACTGATCAACAGCACATTATTCATTAAATAAAACTTTTATGTGTTCAATACTACATTTGCTGTTGTAGACTGTGGTCTGGGATAAAAGTATACTTGTTCAAGATAAATTAAAATGATTGTGTTGAATAAAGCAACTGAAAACTAGTTAGTAATATTTTAAAGTGGACTTGAGATAAATAGCAACCCTCCTATCTCGGCTACTACAATATCAAGCTTTGTTAACAAATTACAGTTAACAGTTTACTAATGGAAAAATCTGTTCTGTTCTGGTGAAGCGTGTACAGATTCATTGTCCACTGGGATCGAGGAATAGTGATTGTGCTGCAGGTCAATTTCCTGCAGATGCCATTTTAAAGGAGTGTTTTTGCAAAAATGTTTCAAATAACATTTGTTTTAAAATAACATTTGCATTAAAAACAGCGGCAGTCAATTTGCTTAGTTTTATGGGAGCCTAAACACACCTGTCATATTTTGTTGCTGGTATTTATATTTTAAGGAGCTATTCTCTCTCTTCTATAAAAGAACATTTATAGGAAATCTGTCCACTGACAGTTGTAAGAGAAGCAGCAGTTGAGGGAAATTAAGTTAACCTAAGTTCTGTGTCCCTTGTTACAGTAGAGAGGAATTATTCACTGGTTATAAAGAAAATAGCGTAATTGCAGGGAAAAAAATGCCTTCTTTTCAGAATAAGTCAGTCCAAAACTAGCATTTCAAGTCAGAAAAAATATTTTTGCACACCGTTATCAAATTTCTTATAATTTTTTTGAAATGTGAATGAGTTTGACCGCACTAAATAAATATCCCCTGCAACTGTAATTTTGTTTTTCTAGCTCCTCTCAAAGGTATACCAAAGCAAGCACCCTTTAGAAGTCCTACAACCCCCAGCGTGTTCAGTCCAACTGCAAACAGAACCCCAATTGCACCTTCCAGGACACCACTCCGCAGGGAGAGGGGAGTCAAGGTAGGGTGAATGTCTTGAATTAATATCTAAATCTTTGTTTTGAACAAATCCTAGTTATGACCGCTTCAGAACAGGCTTCTCAGTCCTGCTCCCAGCTACCTACACCTAGTACAAGTGGCACATCATAAATTAATGCGCATGTTTGCTTACAGCTCTTGGATATATCTGAATTGGATATGGTGGGAGCAGGGCGAGAGGCCAAGAGAAGAAGAAAGACTATTGGTGAGTACTCATTGTATCATTGATACTCAGAAATCCTGAGTAAAACCCATAGGGCTCATGACTTGGGAACGATCCTGAGGTATCTTGTGACTTTAAATATGTAATCTCTTAGAAATATTGGCTTGTGACATTATGGTGACAGAGAAGGAAGAGAAGTGGTCACTTTTGAGGCATAGTGTTATTTTTTGTTAGATAAATGACTCCTTAGTAATATTGTTCTGTTGAAATGGCCAGTGTCCATTCTAGGATTTTCTTGCATAACTCTGATGCACAAATCTCTAGGTTACCAAATCCTTGGTAGAGAAGTCTACTGTCTCAAACAGGTCAGCCCCTTCTATGAAGAGGAGAGGATTGTAGCACAATGGGCTTTCTGTCTAATCTGACTAGAAATGATCATAACATGAATCGACCCAAAAGCCTGACAACCAATACCATTTTTGGAGCTGAATTGGGTCTGATCTGTTTGCAAGGCAATTTCCCCAGTCTTCCTGTCCTCTGTTTTTTGATTAAAAGCAGATGGAAGCCTTGTTCTTTTGAGTAGTTATATTTGATTTATTTTTAATGTTTTCAACAGAAACGGATGTTGCAGAAAAGCCTCAGAAAGAGGAGACGGTTGTGGAAAGCGCCACCCCTGATTATGCTGCTGGACTGGTGTCTACACAGGTGCATTTTTTTTTTTAATATTGTATCTCTTTAATGGTTTATTTTAAACTAGGAGCAAGTTTGGTTAGACAATTATAAGATATTTATTTGTTTAATTGTTTGGTCATTCCAGAAACTTGGCACGCTGAACGAGAGTGCCCTGCCATCTACCAGTTACTTGCCAGCCACTCCCAGTGTAGTTCCTTCTTCCTCCTATATTCCAGCATCGGAGACCCCACAAGGTAAGCAAATTTAGCATAGTCACTGCACACAAAAAAAATTATATGTGTGTGTGTATAATTCATAAATATATATATATATATATATATATATATATATATATACACACACACATTTCTCTAGCGCAGACTGCTCACGTCTGTTTGACTTTCTTGTCGAGAGAGAATCTCCTACAGTTTGTCAGCAGAAAAGTCAGTGAGAAATACAATGAGAAACACCTTTTAGAAATATGAAAATGACTGTGCATTGCTCTCCTCTTCCTGCATGTGTTTGTGGCTAGCTTAAGGCAATATTAGGTATTAAATTTTAGATATCTGACAATGAAAGATTTATGGGCTATGTCAGCAGGCTTTTGTTACTCCAAAACTGCTTTTGTTACTCCAAAACTACTTTTCTCTTCATACAAGTGTAAGGAAATTCAAAAACAGATGGAATGGGGTTAAGAGTTCACAAACTACATGTCAAATTTAAATTATCTTCAGAGAGATTATTTCACTTCAGATATTGGTTTTGGTCAAATGAACCCATCAGTAAATCCTGAATGATTTTCACAGGTATCCTAAACTCATCTCAAATGTAGGCAAGATGCATGAAAACAATCCACTAATTGTCAATGCTATCATCTACTTTGCAGAATTTTTGATTTCTGTATATTGATAAGTAACAAATAGGACAATCACATGTTTGGTATTAGGTTCAATTTAATCTGTTTAGGATTCAACTGAAGGTTCTGTGGGAAAGGTTTCATTTTTTTAGCTAATTTTTTAGCTAATTAATATTGAGATGTCTAGCATGGATTGGCATTGGTTGAAGGGGTTGAAAATGTGCAACATTTCCTGCAATATAATTTAAGGAAAAAATGTTTTTAAGATTGGAGCAGAATACTGGGCTGATCAGAACTGCATAAGATAGGCAGCTGAGATTCCCTTTTTCAGACGATTGTAAAATGAGTAAACCGTGTGGCCAGGCAGTGAGGAAAATACAGTTTTTCAGAGCATTACTATTGGCGTCACCAATGTCTACAAAGTGTATTGTTGAGATAAGAGCCCAGGGAAGTGCTAAAATATTGGGAAGTATTGTGCAGACAACTTAAAAAAGAAATAACAGCAGGGGTCATTTTTAATTGTCAGCAGAACAGTAACCTAAATATAAAGCAAGTGAAACAAATCAAGCAGGGGACATTTTTAATTGTCAGCAGAACAGTAATTTAAATAGAAAGCAATTGAAACAAATCAAGAACTTGAGGGCATGACCTAAAACTAAAGGAGAATAGTTTTTAAACTAATTGTAAGTAGTTTGCCTAAAAAAGTCGCCACTTGCAGTTGACTTTCAGCTGAGGTAGCGAGTCAGTTAACAGTATGTGGATTTTGTTTCAATTGTTTTATTAGGGTTTTTAATTATATAACTTACAAACTTCAGGGGTTACAAACATTAGCACATGAGCCGGAGGAAGGATTCGGAAGCAGGGGAAGCGTGTAACGTATGCATAGTACAGCAAATACAAGTCTGTGGTGTAATCTGGTTTAAAAACACAATTAGTTTAGTTTCTTTAGTATTGAAGCACATATAACCTCAATTTAGGCTCAATATACCAAATATCATGTCTTCCTTCATAGTGGGCCAGACCAGCTGTCTATTAGAGAGGGTTTAATATTAGCCTAAACACCAAACTAATACAATCCAGACCATACATTTCTATTGAGAAACAATTGAACATCATATAGGGTACAGATACAAACATCAGGGAGACGGATACAAACGTAACCTTATTGGATATGGAGGTGGAAGAGGATGGGTTGTGACTGGGATTTAAGTAAGGAGAGAAGGTGTTGAACTGGGTTAGGAAATCGTCAACAGTATGTGGGTTATTTATTATTATTAACACAGTATTTATATAAGGCAGACATATTACGCAGCGCTGTACAAAGTCAATTGTGTCACTAACTGTCCCTCAACGGGGCTCACAATCTAATGTCCCTACCATAGTCATATGTCATTAATACAGCCTAAGGTCAATTTTGGGGGAAGCCAATTAACCTAACTGCATGTTTTTGGAATGTGGGAGGGAACCAGAGAACCCGGAAGAAACCCACACAAACACAGGGACAACCTGCAAACTCCATTCAGATAGTTTTCTGGTCGACATTTGAACCTGGGAACAAAAAATTTAAATGGGGGGAGATTTGTTGAACCACTTGGTCTTTTTCTGCCATCATTTTTCTGTTTGAGTGTTAGTGTTGGCTGTAATGAGCAAGGTAAACAACCATCGGTATGGTATGGCTGGACAGTTCATACATTGTGGTTTATGTAATCCTGTAATTTAAACAATTGATAAACCTCCAACAAGTATGTGGAAAGTTTTGATATGAGAGTTTGATGGGGAATAGAAAGAAAGTACCGGCACAGTGTGGTTTTGAGGTTAAATTAATTATTTCTATGTGCACAGCTGGTTCAGTTCGGGAAGCGTTGCAAACCACACGACAAGCAGAGGAACCTGCTACTCCAAACAACACTCTTCCTGCACAGTTCAAACAACGGACACCAATGTATCACAGCAACCCCAATACTCCGGCCACCACTCCGACACCTGCAGCAACCCCTACCTCTCCACTTACACCGACTGTAACTCAGGTGGCAACCCCTGCAGCGCAGGCACCTCAGATCAATACCACACAGACACAGCCTCCGCCCAGGAAAAGCCTGTCTCTTACAGTAAGTATGAGAACATCTGTGCTCTGAGATGGTTCAGAGCTTTTTCTATTCGTGTCACTGCATCACTGAAGGCAGTTCAATAGTTTTCAGCTTCTGGTAATGGCTTTTCTATTTTTAGAACTAGACTTTAATGGTACGTACCTTTTCTACATAAAGGACCGTTATATACATTATAGAATTATTACACCTGAAAAATAATGGGTGTTACTAGAGCTTCAAATTCACTAAAGCTACCCCCTTCAGCTTGTCCTGACGGACATCAAGAGCAGTCTCCCCACCTTCTTAATTTGCAGTCAGACATTAGACGTTTCCCCACTTCCAAACTTAATAAGCTGTAGCTGGGTCCTAGACAGCCACATGGGTTGGGGGTTACACAGCTATTATAGATCATTGTCTCTCAATTGTAGCCTATAAAACACAGGTGGAAACAAATGCAGTTACATTCATCTATGTAGCATTGTCATTTGTGGGTTTCATAGCACTCTAATCTAGAACTCAGTAACTTTTAGCTTACTCCTGGAGTAGCAAGGCAAAGAAAGGAAAGCAATTATATGTGACCGGAGGTCTGCTTTTAAGTGATCCTGTTGCTTTGCCCTGTATGGAGTCACTTTGTTTTTATAATACCATGAATAAAATATGTTAAGCCATTTTTTTTTTTATCTGGTTTGGCCTTTTCTGTATGACTGTTTTTATCCATTTGAGATTTCTCTGATCTAAAAAGCTGCAGACTTATACTGCAGTCTAATGATTTTTAATCTGTTTTGTTTGACAGAGGGAACAGATGTTTGCTGCACAAGAAATGTTCAAGACTGCAAACAAGCTTACAAGGCCAGAGAAGGCTCTAATACTGGGATTTATGGCAGGTTCCAGAGGTAGGTTACAGAATTGTGATATGCCAGGTGATCCTACTACAAAAAATAACTTCACTGTTCTGCACTCATATCGGTTGCTATTGCCCAGTCCATGAGGAGCACATTGGTGGCCCATAACAATGCTGTTGGTCTGGTTTTGTTTAACCCTGAGTTTAAAGGATGTAGAGTTTTTAAGCATTGCTATTTGCCACACTTTACAGTATATATTTATTTTTAAGCTAAAGTAAGCAAAGCTAAGACCTGTCAGATTTCGTTAAATTGACGTGTCTCCGTCAGAGACAGTTTTTTTTTTTTTTGTTTTTTTCCCCTCCCTGATAGTTTGATTTTTTTTTCCCTGTTACAAAAATATGTCTAGGAGATGTCCTAGGAACAAAATGAGAGGAAATCTTCTAGTAAGGACACTGTCTAAGAGAGAGTTTCCTCTATGTTTAAAAGAAATTCCTGTAACATCTAAATTCTCTCCAACAGGGCATAGTAAAAATAAATAGTGTATTCCAATGTAGGGGGATGAAATAGACCTGCTTAGGGTACTAGTATAAAGCAGTTTTCCCTGTTCTATCCTTCCCTTTTGCAGTCTTCCAGCTATCACATGACCAGACCAATCTGCAAAAGCCCCTTCCTTTTTGTACTCTGTCATTGCATATCATGCAGGAAGAGTCCTGGATTATATTTGAAGATGCAGAGTGTTACACCATAACCCTGCTAGCATTGATGGGATAAGGAATTCTCTGGCTTCCTGTGTTAATGTACAGCACTGGGCAATATGTTGGCCCTATATAAATCATGTTTATTAATAATTATAATCTAATATAAATGTCTTGATCTTTGCAGAGAATCCATGCCCGGAGCAGGGTGATGTCATCCAGATCAAACTCAGCGAGTACACAGAGGTTATTCAGAAAGGGGACGGCACAGGCAGCACCACCATGATGGTGGATACGGTTTTCGAAATGAACTATTCTACCGGCAAGTGGACCAAGCTAAAAAAATACAAGCCTCTAACGAGCGTCTCTTAAAGAGACCGCAGGCTTGGAACTGTGGACCAAAACTCAGACTTTAGTAGAAAACAATCAGACATTTTTCTGGATCGAAGCCTCGTCTGCCATGACTGGAATCCAGGGCGGGGGATTTATCATCGGTGACCACACTTAATCTATTCCTGAAAACTCAACAGGGTCTGCACATGGAAATAAATGCTCGGTTTTTGTATATTTGAAACCGATTTTAAAACGAGCTCTACAATCAGGATGCAGATTGTCCAATTTAATTGTATCCACCACCTTCTCTCATGAAACTCCTGTGGATCCACCTTCATTTTCTAAGTTTTGAGAAATGGCAGTGTACAATTTTCAGCATTATTTTTTTTTTAATCTGCAGTATTTGCAATGTAAATCAGTCTGCTAAAAGTTTAAATATTGAATATAGATAAGGGTCTTGGTTTAAGCTTGGCTTAATTTTCATGTTACTAGATGTGAGCGAATCAGTTAACCATTCACGTGCTGATGAGCGGATGTAACTGTATGCTGTGAATCTCAACTCTTCAGTCTGCTTTTGTGTGTTCAATTTTCGACAACTGCAGCATACTGACCTGTAAAAGTGGAACCAAAGCTTCACGTATTGCTTCACCTATTACTTCCCTTTTCACCATCAGTGATTCACTCAATAGCTCTGCCTGGTCTTATTCTAGAAAGGGAATGGCACAGGCAGGCATCTAGGTTTGACATTTTCAGCCATGTTGATTGGCTGGCCCAGCGTGAGCAGGTAACTGTACATCCTACAGAAGCTTGCTATCCTAAAGTATTTATTGAAATTGAGACATATACTTTGTCTCTTCTGCAATAAATGAACTTGCTGCATGCACACCCATTTTTTTCTTTATAGTGAAACTGCAACCAGGTTTAGATGAAATGGAAGGGTTACATACTTGGATTATTTTATTGCCATCTGTGCCCATTGAGGGGGGAAAAAAATCATCTCCCTTCCTGTCATGCTGGCTATGTTGTGGAAGTATCTCCCCATGGGTCACTTACATTACATTTGTGTTTGAAATTGTATTTGCAGCATACAAGTTCTGAGGAGTTTGCTACGCTTGTTTTGTTTTTTTTGTTTTTTAAAACAAAAAACAAATGGTCAGAAAAAATATAAAAAACACTTCCCTAGTATTGTGACGTTCCCCCTCATCCCAACACACTGTAGCTGTAACTCAGCAAGTCATGCACCACTGTAGGTGCATCAGGTAATTACCATAAGATTCTTATGTCCTTTCACTGAAAGATTACATATAATTACGATTATAATTAAAAAAAGGCAGCTGGTTGGTGTTCTGATCATGCCCCCCCCCCCCATAATAACTTTTGAATTGGTGACCCAGAAAAAGTATGCAGTTCAAGTGTTCAGCTTATTGCCACAAAGTTTTTAATGCTAGTTGGTGTGACTGAAACCGAAGGATCAAATTTAGATCTTTGAGTTCGGTAATGGCACCTTACATGGTATTTCAGGGTCCGCTTTAGGTCCAGCTGCTCCTGTCTACCTGCCTTCCTCTCATAGTGCATCTTGCTGCCATCATTTGCTTGGTTGGATATGCACCTTACCATGCACATGCTTTAAAAGAAAACCTCAGCACACCAGGCCACCTTCTTCCCTTGCTCCATGGTCCATTTCTGATATTCATTCTCATTGTAGGTGCTTTTAGTGATGGACAGGGTCAGCCGGAGCCCTTATATACCCCATAACACAGCATGATTTTTCCCCTCAGGGCCAGTATTGTTTTTTTTTTTTTTTTTTTTTAACTACAGAAGCGATTCTGTGGAATTGGACTATAAGTGGGCTAGAGTTCTTCATTGGTGCCAATAACTTGGTTCCTCCTTTGTCCTTTCCTAAACCATGGTGAATGCCCCTGAAGCCCTTTTTATTTTGAAAATGTTTAACCATTACAATTAAGCCCTTATCAGACGGGATCTTGTGTTTACCCAAGTTTTCCCTATTTCCATTACATCTCTTGACCGGTGCCATTATAATCCAATAGTCCGTGTTATTTACTTCATGTGTCAGCGGTTTTATTATATTGGCTGATTGGTGTATAATCACTGGTTGCTCATGTCTGTAATACACTTCCTGTCCTAGGCTGACCACATCCACTCACTAAACTGTATGTATGAAGGAACAGTGGTGTCATCCTGGGCTTCTTACTCCTGCTTTGAGCTACAGTAACTTCTCATACTTACATGAGTTTTGAGATTATGTAGTCCTCAAATCTAAACTATTGGTTTGGACTAATAACTAAATGGTGTTTCAGTAAATCACTGGGTGTTCTCTCATTTGAGACCATGAACATTTTATCTGTCTTGTATGCAGATTTAGGATTTTTCTAGGATCGAAGTCTGCAATGCAAGTTTTCGCTTGCATTGTGCCACACGCACAACTGCAACCACTACTTCTGTCAATGATTAGAGAGAGCAAGTTGGGGAATACACAGCAGGTGCTGCTCTGCTTGTCCGGGTTAAGCCTTATCGGTGCCAGGCTTCTTTCTGTCCAGATAGCACACGGTTTGTATTTCCTGGACGCATGGCCTGATTCAAGGTTTGCTGGATCACCCAGCTTCTCCGATGAAAGTGTATCCTCCCCAGCCTTGGAGAACTTTAAAAAAATCAGGCCCAAAATTACCAACAAGGCAGTGTTTAGTAGATTTACTGCTTACACAACAATTGGTGGTGTAAAATGCTTTCAGTGCTATGTTTATCAGGCCAGCACAATGCCAAGCTTATTCATGCCAGCCTCATTTACAAACTCATGACTGAAAATTTGCAGTTCTAGACAAAGGGAGGGGGGCATGAAATTCGTCAGGCACGCTCTGTCTTATAAACAACCTACTGGTTTCCTTTCTAAAATCTATATTCATTTGGTAATTGTATACAATGCATGGGGAACTGATGTTAGAAAATCTACAATGGAAGGATTGGAGTCTTGCTGTTACTAATATGAATTTAAAAAAAAAATCCACCATGGTTTGGTCAAACAGGCACACACTGAAGCAGATAGGAGTATTGAGGTTTGCTGGTAAAGAACCTCGTCAGCTTTGATTCGCTCACGCCATAGTAAAAGCTTAAGTATGTGTTTTTTTTTTTTTGTTTTAATAAATACCGTGTGAGCACCTCTGTGCTGGCCATTGGGTGCTGACACGGCTGCTGTACAATATTATAGGTGTGATTATAATCAAGACCCAGATTGATGGTGATTTCTGAAATGCTAGATGGGGGTTCATTATCATGGAGTTTGTTGCCATCATTTAATTTTTTTTATTGCACGGACAGGCAAGAAAATGAAGACTTTTAAACAGCACGTGACTTACAAAGGAAAGTGTCACTTTAAGAACCAATCAGGTTTTAGATGTCTCCTTATTTTGCAAGGTAAAAAGAAAGTATTTGGTATCTTTAGGCAACGTTTCTTTTCTCCATTTTGTGTCGTATTTCCACCACAAAATCTGTAAGCCTGTTGAAAAATAAATGATGTAGTCTCAAAAAGGTCAAATACACACTCGGAAATCTTGGCAACATTACTAGAATAGTATTTGTGGGCAGAATGAGAAAATAACACATGATGCCATCTGTCACTTGCCTTAACTTTTTGTTAGAGTCTTCCCATAATTATATCATCTTATGATCCTGCTAAATTGATCACTTGTTTTTCCATTTCCTTTTACAGATCAAGCACATTTACAATACAGTATTTTATCTCTGAATGTATTGATGTCTTTTACAGGAATCCAAATGTACATAATTCTGCACCCTTTCTTTCATTGAAGGCTCTATATTGGTCCTTTAAAGTGATGGGTGACATTATTAAGAAGTAGAGAGGTTGAGTAAAGCTTCTTACAAAGGAAGTTGAGGTTTGCTATAACGTCAGATATCTGAACATGTAGCACATGTAGTGTGTCAGTGGGAAGCATGTCACCCTTACTAAACGCCAAAAAAGATTATTGGTGTCAATTAAACTGACCTGAGAGGCACTGAGCCCTCAAAGAACCTCTAGCAACCTCTGCAGGAACCAAACTTTGATCTGGTTCAGGATTGAAAACATTTACTAACGCCAAATCATTTTTTAGAAATCCATTCTAGGTTTGATGGATCACCCAGGTTCTCCAATGATAGTCTAATGTATCCAGCTTTAATAAATCGGGCCCATTGTGTCTATTGAACAGTAGTCTTGGTGGTCAAACATTATCTGGTTGACCTTGATCATCAATTCTTCTGCTTAACCTATACTTTATACAAGCATAAATTTGTTGGTTATTTTTTTAGACATTGGCGAGTGTGGGGATTAGCCTTTTTTTTTTTGTTGACTGTTGTAGACTATTTTTGCTGGGTCGGAAAGGGATGCGTCA
Source organism: Pyxicephalus adspersus (assembly GCF_032062135.1). Lineage (NCBI taxonomy): Eukaryota > Metazoa > Chordata > Amphibia > Anura > Pyxicephalidae > Pyxicephalus > Pyxicephalus adspersus. The sequence goes on from NC_092860.1 coordinate 140,610,370, forward strand.
GCAATAAATTGGATGGTTGCAATTTTCTAATTGGAACATTTCATCATGTAACAGTAAAAAGATTTCTCATTTTGGAGAGATTTCATCTACTTCCTTGAGATACAATGGAAAATCTAATGAGAAACACAGAAACATTACCAGGTGTTAATCATTCATTACTGTATTCAAATCACAATAATAACTCCCCTATGGAAACCAGGGTGAGGGAACGCTTCTCTTAATTCCTGGGACAGTAGAAATAAAGGTATTAAAGAAATCCCTACCACCCCTAAACCCACAGTGATGAAACAAGAGCAATCCCTGGGAGGCCGCTAGACTGGAACTGTTGCTTATGGATCCCCTGTTCCTTAGCTGCTCAGCTTAATAGGTGTACTTTAATGCTTTCTTGTATAAAGTAAGCCATGATAATGGTTTATCACAAGTGTATTCAGCATTATGAGTTCGGCCAATGTTGGAGTGTGACATAGCACAACTCCTGGGTTTAGGCCACTGTTACAAATACAATTCTGTGGAATCCTAGGGTTCTTCCAGAGGTTGCTAGGGGTTCCTTGAGCAAAAAGCAAATTGGTCCCCTCAGGTCAGAATGACCAATGATCTTTTTAGCTTTCTGTCGGGGTGACTTTCCTCCCAATGGCCAGCAACATAAGTCATTCTTGCCACTGACCCCCAGACTTATGTACTGTAAGCTGTGGATATAATAATTATAGAATGGGTTTCCTGAAGACCTAAAAGTTAGCCCAAGAGTTCCCCCATGTTAAAACCGTTTAGAAAATGTTTGTGGCAAGTAATTTCTGCATGCCAAAAGTGATGCCAATAAAGCTGTATTGTAGCATAAATAATAGATTGACATATTGGTGGCAGAACCATAAAGTGTCATCTGGAATAGGTATGTGGATCTGAAAAGTCAAGTCCGAACAACTAATCATACATACTAATTGTAGTTCAGCTACCTCATTTTGACAGAAAACTAGTATTGTTATAACAGGAGGTCAGAGCTTCCAAATTTATCACTACAGATATCCCGTACTCCATTCAGCGTGTTCTGGGTGCAGCCATGGGTAAAGTCTGTATAGAAGATTTAGGCCTGGTACAAATGCTTAGATATTGTTCTAAATTATCATAGTAATTGCTTGGTACAACAGGAACAAACAAGGACAGAAATCCTAAACAATGTCATCATTGCTGGCACCTATTCTAAGGCTAGGTACAAACGTCAGATAATTGTCGACCGATTATCACTTTAGGGCTGGTATCGGACGAGAATCTTACATGTGTACAGCGGCCATCAGACATTGTTCGTGTATCCGTCTTAGCAGATCCATGAACGGCTAACGACTGCAATACAAGTGAAGCAGAGAGAGCGCAGCGGGGCGCCGTTCACTCGTTCTCCCCTCTATAGAAAGATTCTTTACAACGACAAAAGTGTGGACGTAGTCTAATTCTAACTGTACTGTCTGTACAAGGTTTTACTGTTCAGGTTTTAGACCCAAGCCCAGATTAATATGTGGGAGACCATTGCTGGCCTTTCTTTTTTAAAAATGTTAAACTTTAGGTTATAAAAGTGATCCAGACCCTTCAATACTTCCAAGGTTGGTGACCCGCAATTGGTGTGCCGATCGACTTGCTCTATACTTCTAGGTCAATGACCTATTAGAGCCAGACAACTAGCATTTTAGAAGTGAAGCAGTAATGGCAGCCTTCATTTTTTCTCTTAATAAAGTATAAAGGAGTCTGTGAGATTAGAAATCAGAGCTGTTGTAGTATGTGGATAGTAGTGCTAGTGATCAGAGCCGGGATGTTTGTTTTTTAGAACTCCATGCTGAAATAAACATTTCTCTACAAAATCACCTAAAGGTTCTAGTTCCCTGGATGACTTCTCTGACCCAAACAAGCATATTGACAGAACAAACTCACAACCCAGGCTGTGTCCTAGATCAATCACTGAAATAAAAATGAAACCTCTGGGTAAGCAACACAGCCAGTAAACTAGTATATACATAAGTAAAGGTCATCACCAATGGCAGCCTCCTTATTTCCAAACTATGGATTTCCTTTGTAGCTGCGGCATTTGTCCTATTTCTGGTTTCTCCTTAAACAGAAATCCTTTTTATTGATTTATTTTTTGGGGGTAAATGTTACATTGATGGCATAGTATTGTCTCCTATATTTGTACACCTGTAATGGTCCTCCATCTACACATCTTCAGCCAGTCAGTGTGTATAATAAAGGTTACGATTTTCTAGAAATTGAAATGTGATGTTTTGTTTGGGTGTTTTATTTTTCTTATAATACAGAACTATGGTGTATTGAAATGCCAGGAATTTCCTCCAACCCATTTCCTAGCTACATAGTCAGTCCAGCGCGATGAAGCTGAACGTATTAAGTTTTATTGCAAGTGATATTCTCTTGGTCACGGCCAAAGGTGAAGGAATAGCTGCTATGGGGGACGGTGAATAGAATGGGATTGATTCTGCTTTTAACTCGATTCCACAATCATTACAGATTGCCTCTCATTTCTGTTTCCTGTAAATGCTGCACTGCCAGCTACTCTGCCCAATTGATAGTGGTAATAGGCAGCCATGAATACAGAAGAGACCTTACGCTGGCCGCATATCTAATGCAGCTATTTATACTTTTATTACGTAACTAACCTCCAGCAAGTACTGTTCATCTGTCAGCCTAGACTTGTAAAACGGCAATAGAAACATGCAGCACTGAATTATAGATGAACCATTTCAGCTCAAAAACAACCCCTTACACTTCATAGAATTTTCGTTCAAGGCCGTCCATAAAGTGTGGTCCTCCACTCAATATTTGGGGATATATACAGCAATGAAGAAATTGGAGCGGGTATGTATGGTGGTCTTTCTTATCACCTTAAGGGTGCAGAGACACCACAAATTCTAGAAGGGAGCTTGCATAGATTGTAGTTAGGGAATACAATTCACGAAGGGGTCATGATGAGGAAGGGTTTATTTCACACTTCTAGGAGTGTAGAATACATGGTCTCCCTCTAGAAGTTGGGGTTCCTACCAATGATTTGCACAAGGCAATCTAGACCATGGCCTAGGGTGCCAAAGCCACTACCATTGCCAATTCCTCACCATTTGCAGCTTTCTAAGCTATCCGAACCTAACTTGTTTGGGGATCTTGTGCCTCCAATACAGCTTTCTTCTCCTCTGTACTCTCCTTTACACACCTGAGGAGGAATTTAGGCCCTCTAGACAATCTGAAGAGGTTTGGCAGAAGCTTCAGAGAACACCATCACCAAGCAACCTCACATGGTTGGCTCACCCTTACCCTACTTTTACTTGGCCAGGTGCCCTGCCCACTGGGCACTGGTAGTGGAGAAGGAGCTGCCTTGGCAGCTTGAAGGTATCTGATAGCGGGTTATAGGGGAGACAGAAGTCAGGGGTGCACTGATTTGTGCAAGAAGGGTGGGGTACCAAGTGTTAGCTGGCCTAAATTAATAATTAATTTAAAACATTATTATTTAAATAACTTTAAAAATTTAAATCTATTTAAAAAAATGTAAAAATGCGACCTTGGGTGCTAAGTTGTACAAGTTTGCAGGAGAACCACAACCGATGGATAAATACCTGCAGCACCAGAGAATATAGATTATTTTTAAAATTAACTAATAGAAAGAAAAATATTAAAAACTTATAAACAGGTTAGCCAAAAGTGACCTTGTAGTGAGAGGGTCACTTTAGGGAAATATGGACAGATAATGTTAAATAGGATAACAGGAAGAATGAAGTGAATCACTTTAAATTAAAAATAAAAAAGTTGCTGAACTGTTCTGGCACTCTTGGAGATGCTTTAGGTCTTCCAAATCCTTTTTGGCCTCACTTGGTCACAGCTTGGTCTATGTGTACAGGGTGACATAAAACAGGCATGTGATCAGAATACAAGATTTTCACACATTTTTAAAGCACAGTGATATGTTTTCTAGATGTGCTTTTACCGACTCTACGGCAAAAAGAAAGTGATGAAAAATTGAGGGGGGAAAGATGGAGAGCTGGGTAATGGAACTTGCTCTCCTCCGATAAAGGAATTCTTGGTGCTGCAACAAGCAGAGGAAACCCTACGGGACCCCACAAGCTTCAATTACCATTCTGCATTTTATGATCGGACCACAAAATAAGCATATTAAAGAGCTGATAGCAATATTCACTCTCATTTATAAATCAACCCTAAAAATGTCCCAGCACACTCAATGTATAGCATGTAGAATGGACATGAGCATCTTTTCTAAAATGTATCCAAAATTGTGTATAATACTACAAAATCTATCAAGTTTCAAGACAATACAAAAGTTTCCCTTTTATCTTGTCTTTTAAAAGTGGATCTCCAGCTAAAATATTTTAGTTATATACAAGGTAGAGAAGAGTAGCTCTGTGATGTGTTTGCTGCTGTATGTTTCCACGTGGGGGAGATTTTCCCTCATTTCCTGTCTGCTACACACTGGACCTGATTTATTAAAGCTCTCCAAGGCTGAGGAGGATACACTTTCATCAGTAAAGCTGGGTGATCCAGCAAACCTGGGATTGATCTGGTTTAGGATTAGAAACATTTGATAACAAATAGCAAATGACTTAGGAAATCCATTCCGGGTTTGCTGGATCACCCAGGTTTACTTATAAAAGTTATCCCCTCTAGTCTTGGAGAGCTTTAATAAATCAGGCCCGATGTGTCAGAGTGATACAGGAAGTAACTTTCTCAGTGAGGACACAGGCAGTAATGAAAACCTTGGCAGGAGTACACTTTGAGTGCTACTAGCATAATTGTGTGCAATCAATGTATTTACAAACCACATAATAGAAATCAGGCTGGGAGTGCCAATGTCAATACAGCCGGCTATATAGGAATATTTCCAGCAGTTGGCTGCGACAGGGAAGTATCTATAGATTTTTTGTATAGGTGAATATGGTGGGGTTCAGTTCTATTTTAAAAAATCAATTTATGTATGTCAATTATAGCTTGAGCTATTGAGTTCTATAAACTCCAAATTTTATAGAAAACTAGGAGCCTAGTGAGAAGAAGCCTTAAGACTCAGAGAAGAATACAAGGAAAAAAACATTTACTGAGCCCTAACTAAACTTTTAAAATGATGTACAAAACCACTATCCATTCCCTCCTATTGTCACCACCACCTAATGTTAATAAATATCTGAAGAAAAATGAATTTGTGCATGGCCATATACATCAGATAACACTTTCTGATGAATAATTTAATGGGGTCGGTTTACTAAAAAGAGCAGAGCATATTAACATTGCAAAGTGAATGATGTGAAGTTGTGTTCCCTTCAGTCACCCAATTACAAGCAAAGTCAGTTTTTTAATTCTTTTTTTGACTTGTTAAACAAACCTGATAAAAGAAAACATTATAGGCTTTATATGCTTTCTAATGCCCACCTTTTCACTGTTCTACCATCTGAAAGTGTTTTCACACTTCTGGGTGTATCCCTGATATGATTTCTCTAGCTAAGTCACACAATACAGGTGAGCCTGTAAGAGAAAGTACAGGGAGTGACGATCACAGGTATTAAACTCATCCGACCGGCTCGGCAGAGGGAAGATATCAGTGAATTTCCTTTTTTTAAATGATTTAGATCACATGGGGTTTCACTAGAGAAAAGTTAAAAAAAATGTTGGTGAATTTATTATTTGTAATAATTTATTATATTGCTGTTTTTGGCTAAATTGGAAATATTATGATTTTACTATTCTGATTTCTTTTAGTTTAGGATCTGGGTTGACAATAGGATACCAAGCTCCAAATTTCAATATTCCCGGTAGCTGATCACTTGGGAAGTTGAAGAATGGGACACAGGAAAGAGGAAAAGCACATTGAAAAGGTAGAGAAATAGACAGAGGGATGCATTTTAATGATTCAGTGGTCTGATTGGAGCTTGAAGTTGTTGAATTGAGGAACATATAAGGCCTGATTTATTAAAGCTCTCCAAGGCTGGAGAGGATACACTTTCATCAGTGAAGCTGGGTGATCCAGCAAACCTGGAACAAATCTGGTCCAGGACTGAAATCATTTGCCAACAAATAGCAAAGACTTTTAGGAAATCCATTCTAGGTTTGCTGGATCACCCAGCTTCACTGATGAAGGAGTATCCTCTTCAGCCTTGGAGAGCTTTAATAAATCAGTTCCGTTGGCCTTATAATATATATGTAAATAAGCATATATAAGTCTTTCTGTCTTTTTCTTGTTGGAGGATTCTTTTTTCTTTTCTGTATGTTTTCTTCCTATTTGTGTTGTAATATTTTACATTTTGCAATTGCAAAAAAATGCTTGATAAAGCTTAAAATTAATTTTATTGTTATTTGTTCTCAGAAACTCAGAAACTCAGAAAGAGAACTTTTAGGGCAACAATATTAGCTTGCATTCAGGTTTTCCTACATAGCACTATATTTACCCATCTGAGATCGCCCTTTGGCACTAAACAGGTGGCATTTGTGAATCCTACAAAAAAAGGCTGAAAAGTTTGAGGGTCAACCAAGCAGGGAATGACCTAGAGCCTGAAAACAAAGCATGCTATTCCGAAACATCGGAATTTTAACACATTAGGCACATCATTTCTCAGGTTTCTATGGCTGTGAATCCCCAATGGCACTACTGTAAGGACTGTTGTTTGGCCTTCAAATCATAGAGGGGCAATCATGTTTCATTAACAATGACATTCACAAAAATTTCCATAATTTGCTCAAAATGCAAAATTAACTTGGAGTGTTCAATTTCTTCTTGGCATTTACCCTTCCAACACCCTCTTGGCTGACACCCAATTATAAACTCAAAATGTTCCCCCAAATTTAGACGAGACGAGATTCAGTAATCTGCCAAAATCCGTCTGTGAGCAAGATTAGAAACGTTAGGAGCTGACACTGGTAAAGGCCTCAAAATCTCCATCCTGAAAATTAGCACATAAAGTCTTCATAGTTAAGTATAGCAGGCACTTGTCACTTAATGTTTGCATCATACACTTATGGATTTACTTTGCAGCAATAGAAACTTCATGACGAGCCTAAGTTCAACAAAGTTCAAGTTGTTTGTATGTAAGTAAATTGTGGGTTAACTGTTTATTCGTAGTTTTATTCCATATTTTTTTTGTTGTTTTTAATTTATTGTTTTGTACTACTTCTGTATTTGTATTTGTTGTTTCCCCCACCTATCTAGGACTTTTTTTATGGAAATTTCTATAAAGAGAATTTTTTAAAAGGAAAAACAAAAGCAAAAATAGTGTTATGATGCTGTGACCCAGCACTGGCCTATGGAGGGGGGGGAGACCTCAGCCCTGTGCAGGCTCCAATTCCTAACTCATACAAAACTCCAGGGTGAAACAGAGGTAAATATGTGCTGTTGGGAAGGGCTAAAAAAATAATTTTTGGATTTAGTGTGCATGGCCAAAATCAGTTTCACTCCTAAAGAATCCTATCAGAGATATGCGGACTTCCATTGCTTCAGCTGCTTCTCTAAGGCTTCTTTTGCTTCAATATTTATAAATCCCTATGCCTGAGTTGCTTTCTGGGTCACTTATTTGGAATATGAAGAGTAGAAAGTAAGAATTCTTAAGGCGAGCAATTGTTTTTTTGGAAACACTTGTAAAAGGTACCCTTATCAGAGGTAAGCTTGTAAATGGATATCTAGTATTCAGTGGCTGTACACTGCTGGTAATTCTAATAAAAGATGGGTTATATTAGATTTAATAGTTGCCTCTATTCTTTTTTGGAAGAGGTTAATAATGCATGTGGTTTATGAAACTTGTAGTGAATAATGATATGGGGAAGCAGTGTCTGTATAGGATGCTCCTAAACAAGTCCCTAGAAGTCCCAGCAAATGTTTCCTTTTTTGATATCCAATCTAATTGTTCTTAAAGCTTAACATTTGGCATTTATTTCCTTAAAGTAAACCAGAACTCAGAAAGTGAAGATATTCTATGATGTTGCAACAATTTAGAAATGTTAGCTGTACCTTTAAATTTAACCTTTTGTATGGAATTCCTCCTGAAAAAAAAACTTTTCTCAGTATGTGAGGGTGCCTACAAATTTAGGAAATAGAGTTCTTTGTCCAGCCAGTGTTTCATCTCAGTTTCTATAGTTTAGTTCCCCTTTAAAAAGTCCTCTAGGAAATGTTTAAAAAAGTAGCTCAGGTTTAAATACACATTCAATCTGGAGCTGTCCACAACAGTACCTCTTCCCCAACACAAGATGTCCTGTGTCTTATAGGAAGAATAAAGTCCAATGCCACTCAACACAGAAGGATGAGTTCATACAGTAGGTGCAGGGTGTCACCAAAATTGTCCTTTATTGACAGCAAACTTATGCAGAGAGTCATCATGTCAGTGCTGCTGTCTGAAGTTCTAGAGACCAAAAAGCCTGGGGAAGGTGAAGAGGAAAAGTTCCCTGTTTTGTACCATAACCAGGCATGAAGTTTGACATGGACCACAAGAGGGTCAATTTGGGTGGTGACTTGGTGCGATCACATCCAATCCCCTCTATTAGTAAGAGATTGTAACTGTTTTAATAGATACTCCTCATGGGCATATTGCAGGAAAAGTAAGCTAACCCTTATTTTAGCCCTCCTGACCAATTATTTTATTTAAAATCACAGTTCTGATTGCACTCTTCTGCAATGCTGGCCTCTTCAAAGCAGTGATCCCGCCTATACTTGTACGAGACCATCTCCTGAGACTGAAGACACAAATATAACATATTGATTTCCCCTTCATCCTACTCCTGCTTTACTAGGAGAACTATATTGTGTGCACATTACATGACATTATCTGAAATGTATAGGTTGCTCCCCTTTAATTTCAGTCTTTTTTATACATACAAATTATAGCAACTTACATTTAATGACTGTAGGTAGCAAACCAATAAAAAGGCAGACAATTTAAGGAAAACCAGTGCATAACCCCCTAGCGGTAATCCCGAGTGTCACTTGGGGTGGATTTAGTGTAGCAAAAGTGGTAATCCCGAGTCACACTCGGGGTAGCTTTAAACTACAAAACACCCCACTTACCTTGTTCCGCTGGTGTCCCCCGGCGTCTTGCTGGTCCTTGCAGGTCCTGGGGACACATCCTGCCCCTCCGATCTCCAGCCGCATATTGCAGCTGGGGATCGGAGGGTTTAATAATATTAACTTTATTAAATATTGTTGAGTTATGCCTAAGAATTATAGCCTACAATGTAAAATAAATTTCCATGCAAAAAATATGGAAAAAAATGGATTTGCACAGATTTAGAACGCTAGGGAGGTTAACTACCCATAGCTACCAGAAACATTTTTTGTATGATGTTATTCCCTGGTAAATCCTGTGCACAGATTCTCCTCTTCTGAATTATTTTTTGACCTTGTCAGACAAATAAAATTTGCAAATGTAAGCTGAAAGCAGGCAGAGATATTGTAGGCTTTTATAGCGTGGCAGAGAATTAGTAGAGTATATGTTCTATAGTCTGATGTAAGAGTAAAATGAACACATCACAAATCATGCGGAAACAATAAGGCCTGTATGGCTTAACTTTTTTCATGGTAGATTATGGGCTAATTCACAAGAGCTTGTAATAAGTGGAATCCGGAATGTAATTAAATGATGAAAATATGCAGCAATTATAAGACGTTTCACTAGCATGGACCATGAAATAAGTTATGTTCTTCTACTAACAATGTACAGAAGCATATGATATCTATTATGTACTTGGTGGATGCCCAAAGAGAAAAGTTGGCTTCTTTTACTGCTCTGCCCCCAAGGTTCTAGAGTTTATGAGGAATGGGGGAATTGGTGCTGGTAGTAACTGCTTGGGTAATGGGCTAAGGTTATCAACGTGCTGCAAGTAGATGTACACAAATGATGATCAGAAATTGGTCTGGTGACAAGCCAAGGTCGGCAACATGCAGCAGGTACAGTACAAAATGGCAGATAGAAGAAGATTGAGAACAAGCCAAGGTCTAGAACAGGAGGTCAAAAATACAAGCCGAGTCTATACCACCAGCACAGGTCAGGTTGGTTATATACAAAGCTGGGTATCTGCAAGCAAGGAGATGAAGGCGTGTAAATGAGCATTATTCATGTAGGCATGTGCACATTCTTGCACATGCATCATATACACGAGTATGAGAACTCTTCTTCACTAGTCAACACTGACAACAGTGAAAGAAGAAATATTGAGATGCTCTCCTAAAATTTAGCATTGCATTAGCTGTAATGAAAGCAGCTTTTCTTTCACTCTCTTGTAGTAGACGGCCTCAAGTGGGATTTTTTCATACAGGTAGGTAGGTAGGTAATACTGATCTTCAAAAACTGTGGAATTACTTGCCTGATGCTGATGTCACATAGGATCTCTCTATACAGCCAAAAAAGTCAAAAAAGACTCCTGTGCTAATGGCACCACATTATTAGCACCACAGCCATGACTATATTGACCTTGTATGGACCAAATTCTCAAACTTCGTCCTTTCTTCATCAAACTGATTTCCATTAAGATTTTATACCATGAATGGTGCTTCTAGCTGATCACAATGGCTCAACGGTTCGCCTGCCACAACTTGTTCCTGCAATGTACATTTGCTGTATTCATTTTACCTGAACGTGTAACATTTACTGCCATTAGCATTTCCCATCCCCATAACATTTGCTGAAATGATATTACAGCCAGGTTCACATTTAATAGCAAAGAAATATTGGTTTTATCAATAATGACTATGACGCTCCAACCTCCTCATCATCTAATTTCACATTAGCTGCACCTGCTTAGGGTTCAATTAAGCTAACGTTTGATCTCTACACCTGGCACATCAAAACGTTGGAGGAATAAAAGTAAGGTGGTCTAACACTCACCTTACATCTTTTGTGTTCTTTAGTTATTTCTCTCTAATATCTTGCCAAGTTAGGTATCAGCCTACATTGACTTATCACACATCAATGCTGATGTTTATATTTTGGACATTAGCCACCACTTTGGTCACAGATGAGCTGTCATTATAAAATAGATATTATGAGTCTGTATTCACACACACACTGGCAGGAGGGCCCATAGCATCTAACACACCAAGAAGTATCAGATACAGTTTTTATAGCTCTGGAGGATTGACGTTGCCATATGTTAGGAGTGGTAAAGATTAGGCAGCCATAGAAGAATGAGAGACCAAAACTTTCTGCAGATAATGCATAAAATGTATGGGAAGGTGAAAAAATGTTGTTTTATGCATAAAAGGGTTATATTTGTGCCTTTGTTTGGCCCTACTGTACCAAGTAAAATAAAATACATAAAACAATGTAGTATAGTAGTTATTCTGGAGGATAAAATGTGTAATGGTGGGAAGTCTTTGGGGTGGACAAGGTCCCGGAGAGGATCCTTGGAGTAGATATAGTTTGACATGGCATACTTTTATTCATGAACACTTAATTGATTAATATAATATTTATTAAAGATAAAAACCTCCGTCAAAGGTGTAAAATATCAGATTTCGATCAATATTGGGGTCTCTTCCATGCACATATGAGAACGCTGCTGGTTCTTCTGCATACAATGTAAACCTACAGGCATGTCGCCCATGATTGGATCCTTTAGGAACTTCATAAATGTAAGTAATGCTTTAATAATGCTTGTTAATAGGAGAATGGAAATCACTGAAGGGTTGGTAATGATAATACCGGCTTCAGAGCATTCCATATACATAGCTTTGTGTGTCTGTGGACATGATTGACACTCATTATTTGGTCACCGTCATGAACAAACACAAAAGCACAAAGCTAAGGATAAAAACTGCTCTGTAACACCCTAATTGTAGTTCTGGAGTCATTGATGAGACCAGTAGATTAAACATTCCTTTCATCGTTCAGGTGTGTAATGAATGGAGTTTCTTTGTGTCCTATTTTGTAATGTAGTAGAATTGTCTGTTATTGTGGTCCATGATATAAAGGTGTGATTGCCTCTTTTTAATTGATTCAGCTTTTTAATGTTTTTTCCTAAAAATGCTTTACAGCTCTGATTGCCCCCCCTTTTTTTTCCTCATCACATAAGGTCTCCCTATTGGGAACAGAAAGTGAGACCTCTACGAGGAAGTTGGTTGAATGGACAAGTGTCTGCTTTCTAAGCTTAAAACAAAAATTCCAGCCTGATCTTTGGTCTTGCACAGACTGTACTTCTTATTTTTCAATGCACACTAGGGGCCTGATTGAAGCTCCCCAAGACTAGAGAAGATTGACTATCATAGGTGAACCTGGGTCAATCAGAAAACCTAGAATAGATCTAAACAGATGGATAACAAAAATCATTTGCTATGAGTTGGCAAATGTTTTTAGTCCTGGACCAGATCCATTGCCAGTTTGATGGATCATCCAGGTTCTACCATGATAGTCTATCTTCTCCATCAAGCAGACTCTAATATCAAACATCTTGCATTTAGAAGCTACAGCAAGTCAGATTGGACCACTTCTTTTCCTATCTAGAATTGACTGGACTGACTTCCACTCAACAAAGCATGTTGATAGTTACATAAAGGGATAAGCGAGAATGCCTCTGACATTCTCCAAAAAATTTCCTTGAACGTCCAATGAGTCCGCGAACCGATTTTGCGGACCCATCAGATCGAGGAAATCATCACAGGAGGAGTACCGCGGCTGCATTCATGAATGCAGCCGTGGGAATCCTCCTGCGCGCTAACCCCGGGCACTAGAGGTTAAATGAGGGCAAGCCCTGATTTAACCTCTAGCGCTCGGGGAGGCAGGAGAAGTACTGCGGCTGCATTCATGGATGTAGCTGTGGGAATCCTCCTCTGCACGATCCTTGGGTACTAGAGGTTAACATTTAAACTTTAGTGCCCGGAGATCGCGCACAGGAGGATTCCCACAGCTGCATTCATGAATATAGCCGCGGTACTCCTCCTGTCAGTGTGAGTCCTGCGGCTGTGCTCACCACCTGCTCTTTCAATTCATCCACACAAATGTAGAATTCACCGATCCTAAAATCCATAAAAAAATGCACTGCTGTTGATATAGAAACCTACAACAATCATCATCATCAAAAAGGATACTAGAAAATGACACACACTGCACATGAGGATGATTCTTAAAAAAGTAAATAAACAAAAAAGCTAAACTTCCCCTAACAACTTCTCTGTAACATATTTATGTGCATAAAACAAAACAAAGGATGATGTCACTAATACACAATGTCCAAGCTTCTCCAAGCTTCATTTAAAGGTTCAGGCAAAAAATATATCATTTAAAATGCCAGCCCAAGTTATCCAGGAATTTTTAGCACTATTCACATAAACATGCACAAGATCCCTCTGAAAATATATGAATATAAATGTAAAATATTACTGACATGCTTTGCATTTCTTGCAAATTTAAGCAAATTTTTTAGTATACCTTTTTATTACATTGTATTGGTGTGTGATACTCTTCTTTCAACTGAATGTTTCTGAGGAGGACACTTCCTTACCCCCATCAGACAACTCAGGTGGAACGTTTCTCAAACAAAAAACTTCCCAAATGGTTTTTTATTATGTGTTTATGAAGCTTCTAAAGTTGGATTTTGAGGATTTTGTTGAAGTAGAAAAAAATGGCAACTAAATAGTCCTGTACATACCGTGTTTCAGTGGCAGTAATTTATTACTACGAGGGAATGTTTGAGGAATTGTCAGATTTTCTGTTGTATAAATGGAATCGAATACTTGGCAAATGTATAGGTTAGGGGTGTTCAAATGGACAGAATACCCACCTATCCCACCCCTGTCCACTTTCATTTTCTTATCCCTCCACTTGTGCTTGGATGATCCAAAATAATCCAGGACAGGTGGGGATGGATAGACGTTCGGTATGAATCTGAGTATAAACCCCAATGTGGGCTTGCCTAGCTCAATCACCTTGTAAATATGAAAAAGGAAATGGAAGTTTATATTCAATGGCTCTGATTTATTAAAGCTCTCCAAGGCTGGAGAGACTACACTTTGATCAGTGAAGCTGGGTGATCTAGCAAACCTGGAATGGATCTGGTCCAGGATTGAAAATATTTGTTAACTCCCCTAGCGGTAATCCCAAGTGTGACTCGGGGTGAATTTTACTTGCAAATAGCGGTAATCCTGAGTCACACTTGGGGTAGCTTTAACCTAAAAAAAAACCCACTTACCTTGTTCCGTTGTCGTCCCCTGTCATCCTGCTGGTCGCCACTGTATTAAGTCCAATACAAGGAAATTTTCATATAATATATATTTAATTATATTATTTAGATATTACATATGCTACACTTACATTACATGCTTAACTATTTTTTTAACTGATTTTTGTGTTTCTTTATTTAAAGTTTATTATTAAATTTATTAAATATTGGACATGGTGAGTTATGCCTAAAAATTATAGCCTACAATCTAAAAAAAAATTTCCATGCAAAAAAAAATGTAACGCTTTTTGCATTGAAATACGGACAGAATTAGATCGCTAGGGGGATTTAAAACTAGCAAATGACTTTTAAGAAATCCATTTAAGGTTTGCTGGATCACCCAGTTTTACTGATAAAATGTGTTGGAGACTTGGAGAGCTTTAATAAATTAGGCCCAATGAGTAGATATTCCTAAAGATCCAGCCCAACCAGAAGGAGGTATATTAGTCAAATGGTGCAGTGTGGAGGGTTGAGTCAGTGATTGGCTTTTAATTATATTATATATCCCAACAACGAGATCTACCATCCATGATTCTTCTCTGTTCATGGCCATTTGGGATTTTTGGGTATCCTGGCTCCTCCTGTTAATGTCTTCCTTTTTTTTAAGTAAATGCAGACCTGACACTGATAGAGGAAGCCTCTCATAATGACAATGGCAGCTCTGGGAACCCAGGGACTCATTATAGTGATCTTACCAATGAAGTCTTACAGAGATATTTGAAACCTTTCAACCTCTACCAAACATTGAGCACTTTAGGGTGGATTGCCACTTTGGCCCTGATTTATTAAAGCTCTCCAAGGCTGGAGAGAATACACTTTTATCAGTGAACCTAGGTGATCCAGCAAACCTTGATTGGATCTGGTCCAGGATTCAAAACATTTGTTAGCAAATATCAAATGATTTTAAGGAATCCATTCCAGGTTTTCCGGATCACCCAGCTTCATTGATCAAAGTGTATTCTCTCCAGCCTTGGACAGCTCTAGTAAATCAGGGCCTTTAGGTCCAACTAAACCTAAAATTGATTAGGCAATCCTTAATAGGAATCAAAGTGCTAACAGTGAATGAAACTAAAGCAGTGGACAGTGATGGACTTGTTTTATAGGCCAAATATGCTTGTACACTGCACTACAGCTCCTTTCCTCTCATCTCTGGATTTACCTGATGGAAGGGTCAATTAGGTGTGAGTAGGAAGAACAAGAGATGCTGAATAAATCCCTAATTATTAGTCCTGTCCTACAGTGACACCACTCATCCTAGGACAGGAATTAGTTCCAGGTAAAATTGCAGAGTATGCTTATACAGAACACACAATTGTTGGATTCGAAAGCATTCATTGCCTGAGCCACTGATACAATACTTGTAAGATATTAAACTGTTTAAGGCAGCAGTCCACGGCTCTGGCCAATGGGCCCCCCCCAACGTGGTTAGGAGAAGGACTATTCCCCCCCGAAGGATTGCAGGTTCAGGGCCGTGGGGTGTTGTGTTTCTAGACACAACCCACCAACTTTCCCATTGTAGGTTCAGACCTGTGATGGGGGAGTGGGCAGGTTCTGGCATCATGACGTCACTCTGGGGGAAGTTTCTTACCCTTTGAGTGACAGACAGCTCCCTGCAGATACGCAGTCCGGAGTCCGTACATTTAGTGGTCCAAAAGTCCAGAAAGGTTGGCGACCACTGGTGTAAGGAATAGGTAATGGGGCTAAGTAGACTCAAATATGTCTTATGTGACCTCAAATATCCTATGGCTGAATTCTTTCCCTTGTTAAACTTATTTTTGCTATGCTGTACGCCTATTGTACCTGTATCCCTCAATTGTTTTGTTTATTCCCCTATAAAAATCAATAAAACTTTTGAAATAAATACTGTTTTTGAATCTCAATACACAATAATATTTGTATTTTATATTTGTAATATTTTTATATTATATATTTTATAGTGCATATGTCCAGGTTTAAGTATTGTGGCAAATATTAAAGTGCTTTTATAAATTTATATATATATAGACAATAAATCATATGACATAAAATAGGCAATAATACAGATATGTGATAAGATATTTATATTTGTATTAAAAAAAATTCAACACAAATTATTTATAAATTATAGATAATCATAAACTATACCTAAATTATTTATAATTATTTGTTACCAGTTACTAGTTTTTGATTTGGTGTTTATTTGACACCAGGGAAGTTCCTCGTCATCACCATCCAATCCACCCCCCAGGGAAATTTGAGAGTCTTTTGAAGAATATTGAAATGAATAGACATACACAATGGGTTTGGGGAGGGACCTGTGGCTGAGGTTCCCAATCTGTTTGGATTGCTTGGAGCTGTGATTCAGCCACATGATCGCAGTCAGCTGATGAGTCAGACTCAGAACAGGAGAGGAGTTGCAATCACAGGAGGAAGTTTGAAAGTTTATATCATAGTACAAGTCCCATGGAGAAGTCTTATGTCTGGGGACATGCCACCGCCACCATGAGCAGGGTCTGGGGGGTCATCGGTGGGCTCTTCTACATTGGTAAGAGATCCCAAACAATCAGGGGTTCTGCATTTACTACAACATTACACTGGCTTTGTATCCTTTTTTTATATCACTATTACATTATGTAAAAGTTTTACTGAAAATATTTGCATTGGCTTCCCAAAAACAGTAAAAATTGGCAATGGTCCCTTGGCACCTTTAGTAATTGTAACTTCTTTTGTGTAGCCTGTAGACTTTTGTTGACTGCTTTAACTAAAATGAATGGGTTTATTTATCATATTAATTATATTTTTGTCTTTTACCACCCAAAGGTCACATTTCTAACATTTTTGTTGAATTAGTGTAAAGACATTTACAGCATATTTAGATATGTGTTGCTGCACTTTACCTGAAGTGCTTTGTGGTACCCCAATGCACTGCATTGCAGCACAGTGATGTAGTACATTTGAAAAAAAGGGTTCTGTATGTTTTAATTTAATTTACATTTTTTTTGTCTATGTTTGGTACATTTATTGCATGGGTCAGTCTTAAGGAGTTTACCAATTTAACCGCATACATCTGAATCAATATATATTTTCTAATGTTCATGACAACTGTTATTATTACTAAACAGGATTTATATAGCGCCAACATATTACACAGTGCTGTACTTTAAATAGGGGTTGTAAATGACAGACAGTGACACAGGAGCAGGGGAGGACCCTGCCCCGAAGAGCTTACAATCTATGCATAAATTCGGTTTGCACTTGCGTATAAATAAATCTGAATGGGATCTCTTTAAAAATGTGGTCTTTGCCCATCATTATTTTTGTTTATTGAAACTTTTTTGTGCGTCAGAATTTTTCTGAATGCAAGCAAACATTTGCCAATGCTTTTCCTGGTATTGCGGAGTAGGAAAAGTTTAGAACCTCTGCCAGGTATTGCTGCCCATGACTTTGTATCACTAGCACAGATAATTTATACCCACATTTGCGGCACAGATGGCAACACCTGCAATAGATCTGAGTTGATCATTTTGCATTGCCATCACCAGTAAAGTTACTGCTTGTAACAAGTCACCCACTAAGAATTTCAGAAAGCTCTAACAAATCTAAATCCTTAAAGTCCTGGTGATATGAGTGAAGGAAAGGTGAAAATAATCAGAACTCATGCATAACTCCCTTAATCTATCCAAAGCAAGAAAAACATTTGCTGGAATTCATAAAACTAACCTGTGAAGTGCTGGTAATGTAATCAAAAGACTTGAGGGCACTTGAAATAAGTAGAATGTTGCTCGAGGGGTTGCGTTCTCTCCTTTCAAAAATCACACCATGCTTTTTACAATTAAAGCACAGCCCAAGCACTTTATTTATTCTTACTTTTGTTTTTTATCATATCCATTAGTTGCATGCAGTGCAGAACCACAAAGCCTCTCGGGTGTTTTTGTGCAGCCACCGATCACATGACCCCGTGCCGTAACATTCCAAGGGACCACAAGGAGCCTACATTGGATAAGCCATGAAAACCCAGATTGCACATCTGTAGGATGGGAAAACTTCTTTGCTATAATACCACAGTACCCCCCAACAAATCCATCTCTGATGTAGTTTATGTTGGCTCCATGTATTCAGGGTAAATAGAAAATCTGATAGATATTAGATTTTATAAGTGCAGACAGCAGGTAAATCAGAAAAACAACCCTATCACCAGCAAAGACTCACATTTTTTGGTAGATCAGCACCACTATCTAACAACTGCAATAAATTACTAATACATTTTTGTATTTAGCTTTAGTTACTTTGAGTAAGTGATATACGTTCTGGATGGTTCTAGGCTTTCTTCTTAGAAAGCCTAGCATGCTATGCAAATAGTGTCATGTGTGTACAATGTGTTAACATTTTTGTCTTACAAATAATTAAGTACTGATTTGAAACATAGTATTCTGAACTTGTACACCTAAATCTAAAAAAGGAAACAGTAACATTTGGTTTATTTGTCTTTTTTAAGTTTTAGCTGTATACAATTTTTTAAATTTTTTATTTTTCTTTATGTGCTACATCTTAGTGTTGCAGATGACCTCCATCCTTTTTATCAAGTTAGTCTATCCATTTTTTTTATGAACACGTGTTAACTTGCATGCTTGGCTTTCCAAACTGCGGCCCACAGCATCACGTGTTGCATTGCAATTAACTTATAGGACCTGATTTATTAAAGCTCTCCAAGGCTGGAGAGGATACACTTTTATAAGTGAAGCTGGGTAATCCAGCAAACCTGGAATGGATTTGGTCCAGGATTCAAACCATTTGTTAAGAAATAGGAAATGACTTTGCAGAAATCCATTGTGGGTTTGCTGGATCACCCAGCTTTACTGATGAAAGTGTATTCTCTCCAGCCTTGGAGAGCTTTAATAAATCAGGGCCATAAAGTGCATTTTGGGTTTCAATAATGATAAATGACAACATCGCACATGAGCAATCACAGAACACTACTAGGAAGGAACATTTCCTGTCTTGCTACAGTTTCAGTTGTACAATATTGCTCTGGGCTGACTTCCTGCAAGTGATAAATGCCGGTGCAATGTATGTCAGTACACCGCTTGTAGTCTGTATACGGGCTGCATGTCATGGTGACCACACAGGAACACAAGTGGGAGACGGGGACAGAGCATTGTCACCCGGTACCAGGAATTGCCTGAATAAGGAACTCCATGTCAGCGTCACCAGGTATTATAACAAAAGCTTTAAATTTAATAAGAATAAGTCTCCAGTGATTGGGTTCAGATCCACTTTATTATTTTGACATGTAGTAGTAATAGAGTAGTGGAAGTCTCCAGTGATTTGGAGCTGGGTCGTCATACACCAGCACTGTGTAATAATTTTATATTTTATATGAGTTATTAAGATGTTTAAATATTTCCTACATTTATTTGGGGATGCAGTAAAGTAAAGCTGGTTTTTTTTTATTTCTTGCAGCATGTTTGGTGGGTAGTCAGCTGACCACAACCAGCACCACCACAACGGACCCCACTGAACTAAACTGCACCTCCATTAATACCACTGAATGCACTGCGTGCTCCCCTGGTACCTACCCCAATAATGGTAAGTGTGTATATTATTAGGGTTGGTAAAAAATGCATTTTGTATAAGTACAGGGGAAGAGGTGATCAGTTGGCATGTTCAGGATGCCCCCTTAAAGTTGTTGTATTGGGGCTCATGTTGATAGGTGCTCATTTTGCAAACTTGGGTAATCCAAATCCCATTGACCTTCACTGAGCAGTACTTATGAGCGTTCAGATGCTGCATTTTATCTGTTTTGCATTGCATTGCTTTTCTTTGGACACTGCAAGATCTGTTGAAGAACAGATGTTTGCTTCAATGATTCCAGCATTGTTGTTAAGCACCCCCAGTGTTCAGTGTCATCTCAATACTGGAATTGAGGGTCGCTTTAATGGCTTTTGCATGTTCTTTACAATTGTTTGTTTTATATATTGCTCTTACTTTGGCATTCATGTCAAAATGACAGGTTCACTCGGCAGGCCACAATTTTCTCATTCTGCCTATACTTGCTTGTGCTCCTTCCCTTCTCTGTTCAACTGGTGGCGCCCTCAGAAGTCCTCGGTACTTTTGATTGGGGGAGCTTGTGACCTTTACCTGTCCTTCCTTGCATACTCTACTCAACCCTTAGTGGCCAATCACAATGCTTGAACAAGGAAAGGGGAGCGCGTCATACCCTGTGTAAGCTTTGACACCGAGCTTGCATGTAGAGATTAGTTTTTGGGCTCTAACAGAAAAAAGGGGACCAGATAGGGAAAGCCAGGAAGGGAGTTCATTCAAGAGAACCTGTCACTTTATCCTAAATAGGACAATTCCCTTTAAATAATATGCCATAGGCTATTCAAGGTATCTCTGCAGCTTTCCAGCATTTTGCAATCATCAGTTTGTAACGCTGCGGGGTGACTTCAGTCAAAGACGGACAAAAATTTTCTCGAATAAGATTTGGTAAGGAAGAGGCAGTTTGATATAATTCCTTTATTTAATCCTCTTCTGTCATATGAGTTTAAATTGGGTGAGTGAGTCAGCTGCATAGCTATTTCTGTCCAGATGACAGAATGCAACCATTCACAGTATTTTCAAGACAAACAGGATTTGTAGATTGTCCCATTTACAGGTATATTAGGTAGATATGCCTTTCCTATTGAAAAGATCCGGCTGCTATTAACCTTGTCATAATGAACTTTGTAATTACTTTTCTTTTTACCATGGGTACATGTAGGTTTAAATAATTGCCATGGAATCCTAAAATTCCAGTGAGCTCCCCCATAGTAAGTGGGTTCCGTTGGGAACTCTAAAGAAAGGCATTGATTTCCATAGAGATGCTATGTAGGTGGTTGGTTTACCCTTTCAGCATGTCCCTCAATTATAGTTATTTACCCCAATGGTGGCTTTATTAAAGTGGCAATAGCATCATGTACAGGAAGACAAAAAGAGTTTAAAAAATGGTAATTAGATTACAGAGGATGAAAAGATGTTCTTTGTTTTCCCAGTCAGTAGTTTTCTTGTTTTAAAGGGAAGAAACTGTGTGCCTCCAATTTATATTAAGTGACCTCAACTTCACACCACTTGTGGTCAGATTAAAACATTATAAATAAACCTAATTTCATAATCTGGAATCCAACGTGCATTCAACCTGTGTTTTTAGGTGTTGTCCTATCAGGTTTTTCATTGTATTACAAGCTTATGGTGATATAAGTAAACAAAGTTTTCTAGGCAAAACAATAGTTATTATTGAAATAGTGGGTGATATTCATAGCACACAACACACGTTTATTACAATATTAAAACATCAAATTAGTCTGTCTCCTTATTCTGAGTTGGTGAGGGGAGGTAAACATTAGGACCTGATAAATTCAACAAAGTATTCACTGAGTTCAATGCTGTGGTGGTTGTAGAAAAATGTGGCGTGTCCCGACGCGTTTCGCCTAGAGAGGCTTCCTCAGGGCACTTAAAACAATTAGATTGTACAATGCATACAAAAATATTATACCTAAATGAGACAATTATTGGCTCATTAAATATTTAAAATTACCATTTGTTACACATATAGATAAACTGTTATAGTGGTAATCCAAACAAGAACACAGACAATGGTAATATGTCACACTGATTACATATAGTTAGTGTTGAACAATTCAGGTAATTGTATTCTCTGAATCTTACAGAGGCAGATAAACTAAGCCAGGGCTAGGCAAACTCTGGCCTTTAGGCCAGATGCGGCCTAGCCAGTAGTCCTTTCCGGCCCAACGCCCCCCTGGTCGATCCGGCCTAATCCCAGCTGGCAGGGGTCGGCAACCCATGGCTCTTTAGCCTCCTTGTTATGCCTCCCTTCCTTATTTACCCTGGCCGGCGTTAACACTTCCGCCGTCGGGGTAAGGGGACATTACCTCTCTTTCGTATGCATTGCAGAGGAGAGGGATTTCCTTTCAGGGGTGTTCCTGGTGGGGGGCAGAGCCATCAGCGCGCGACACGAGGGAGAGTCTGGCCTGGTGTGCCTTTTTGACCTCCCAAAATGGCATAGTAGCCCAAAATTTTGGTGACTCCTAAGCTAAGCCTATGGTAATGCAAAACCCCTTTGAAGGAGATCATCAAATGCACTTAATGCAATCTGAATGACCTTCGAAGCTTCTCAAACAGATGTTGTCCCCACAGGCCCTTAAGATACATAGGAGTACATATATGTACTGGGAGCCATATTGATTCCAAGAAGGCCCAACTAACATGGAAGCTGCATAGTCATTGTATGTGTTGAAAATAAGACTGATGTGAACTACAATACTTTTAGGAAACCCCTAAAGCAGACCATTCAGAGAGACAATGAAAATGTGGCCTGTAGACACCTAAAGGTTCATTTGAAAGCCAGGACATTCTGGTGGCACTTCTGGTAGTATGGAGATTATCTGGTCACTTCTTCTTCGTACATTCGTACTTCGTACATTCCTTTTGGCTTGTAAAGAGGTCCATTAAAGTGATGCAAGAGCCTTTGGAGGCCCGAATAAATGTTCAACACTTAAAGGGTCCGATGGGATTTGGGCTTGTGTTGATGGCCCTCATTTTTTGAGATTGTTCAGAATTTATAGATGTGTGCATTTGACCTTCACTAATCTACAAACCTCATCATTACACCTGTAGAAGTTGTCAATCTCCACAAATCTGTGTGGTTCATGGATGAATGTGTTAAATATTGACACTAAGGTGGTGTATCTATAGGGTTTTTTTAAACAAGTATTACAGTTGTACATTGTCTTGTCTACATTTAGCAGAAGAGTTGTAGTGCAGGAACCTCCATATACATTGAATGGATTCTTTAGGTAGGTCCTTACGCTACAAAGTTGATAAACCTAATGTTGACTGTATATAATAGGATTTTTAAAGAGGAATTTCCCATCAAGTCCTACCTCTTGTACTAGTTTGAGAACTGTGCTGCTCTTTAATTATCTTCCATTCTTCATTTCATGCCTACAAATTTGTATTGAAAGGCATTGCAACCATGGGACCATTTAATGCCCAGTTCCCCATAAGACCCCCTGTTTGTCATAAACAAACCCTATGGGCTTGAAGGAGTGTAAATAACTACTGTCGTGTCCTATATGTTGCACACAACTTCCATACAGCCAGTTTTCGTTTTCTCTGATCACACTGAATCCTCACTCAAGAATTGCAGCTATTTGTGTACTATACATTGCAATGTTGTTTTCCAAGTACAACTCGTGTGTGTTTTGTGTTTATTGTAATAAGTTATATTGTGTACTATGTTAAACTCCTCTTATACGGGAGAAGTGGAGAGCATGGTAAGGAGCTCAGAATGGTGTCTATACTCTGTAGTCTGCATCTGGTTCACTATTTGTGCTGTTCACATCCAGGCAAATCTGTGTGTATTGGCTTAGATTTTCAGGACCTCTAAATTTCAAGCATTGTGGAGTGTTTGTAACCAAAGTCTAATGCAGCACAAAGTTAAAATTTCAAGGATGGTTGGGTGACTTTCTTTTTTTCTTCTGAATTTTAATTTTAATACTTTTAAGGAAACCTAAGATATGGAAAGGGGTGCACAGAGTCAATGGCAGGGGTGTCAAACTCGAATACACAGAGGGCTAAAATTAAAAACTTAGACAAAGTGGCGGGCCAACCTTGAACTTTATTGAAAAAATTGAGGAAAAATTTCCTTCTCATTGGATATAAACCCTTTCCATATGGAAACAGAGGTTTTGGTTAACATTCAATCTGGAACAAGCTTATAATAGAGAGAGAGGCATAAAAATGTTTTTTTAATTTTTTTAAGAAAAAAACGTATGCCTCTTTTACTATTTGTAGCCTTTAAATTAAATTTCAATGGTAACCTTTTTGCACAGGCTAACATTATTATTAACAATATTCTTGTATGAAATTCCAACCATTCAAGTCCATGCCTTGGAGTAGCAAAGAAAACGTAAAGCTGAGGGGGAGTGCTGGAAATGCCAGACCTGGCCAAAGAGGAGCTAAATCTTATGAGTGGCCCACCGCTGGAACTCCCTCTTCATTGAAATAGCGCCGCTACTAAAATTCCTGGCATTATTTGTGTCTATAAAACAGTCGATTGCGGGCCATGCATAGGGAGAGAGCCCACTGGTCTATAGACACGAGTGATGCCGGGAATTGTAGTAGCGACACTATTTCATGCAGCGGCGACAAGCTGCAATTCATATTTAGGATTCCTTTGGGGGCCAAAAAAATGTTAGGGGCCAGAGTTTGACACCCCCTGGTCAATGGGAATAATACCACAGCTCAAAAAAAAATGTCACTTGCCAAGGATTTTTTCATATATTTAGTGTATTTCAGGTCTGCTGAATTCAGAAATAAAATTGGTTTCATTGAATTGGCTCTGGTTTTTGTGATACAGGAATCGTAATAGACGATTTTACCAACAACAAATGTTAACGCAGCATAATATTATCAATCTTTATTTACACCAATGTTTTGCATTCTATATAATACATGTAGGATTATTTTCATGAAACTGAGGGTTAGGGGAGGGTTTGGGGACAGCAGCAGCTAAAGGGCACGTAGATTATAATGGGTTTATTTGGGTAGTGTAGCGGCTGGGTGGAATGTTGGTAGCCTGAGGGACACTGTCATGTCTTGTGTGCACTGTGAGACATGGGGAAATGGGGGAAACTGGTGTGAATTATAAGATGGGTGGGGCTGTAGTAGCTGGCAAGCAGTTTAGGGAGCTGTGAAGACACTACATGGCTTGGTGGTCACTTAAGGCTCTTCAAGTCACTAGAAGGGGTGATTTGCAGGGGGCATAAGGGGTATTTGGATGTTGCACCGTTTCCCTTTTCCCTCACTTATAGACAAGAGAGGCTCTCCATACAGATGCAAGAGGAATCACAGAATTGTATGCACCACCCTGCACTGAAAAAGTCTCTAGCTGCATTCCATGCCTCTCCACAATGCGGGGTGAAGTGCCTGGCTCTGGGATGCTGGCATTCACCGCTTCTCTGCGGATCACACTGCTGGACACAACCTTAAAGGTTTTCTGCCAGACCCTCCTTTCCCCAGGTCCAATTTCTAAACAGGCTTCCATGCAGCTAGGGGGCCTTAGGCAGGTGTCTGGTTTGCTTTGCTGGTAGTCTGACTCTGATCTGCACACAATTTAAGTATTTCTATGACTAGTAAAAGTAAATTTAGTAAGGCATGGTTAACAAACGATCAGAAATTGAGTTACTGGTATATATGACCATGACTTTTTCTTTGGCTCCTGAAGATTGTATACTTGACTTGTTTTGATCTTTATTCTTCCTTTCCTATAGATATAGAGTTCTGTTTGTGCTGTTCCAGTGGCAACTGTATAAACTCCACATATTGTCTGCCTTGCCTGTCTGGATATTACCAGCCACAAAGTGGTCAAGCATCATGCCTACCATGCCCACAGGGCTTTTATACCAAGTAAGGAGTACACATTAATAATACTATCTTTTACTGATGCAGTTTTAATGCAAATTTGTCCAACTTTCAAGTGTAACTTACTGTGGAATGTAAATGCTGGTGTTTTGTCAGTCAAGTTTATTTTTTCTAAGCAACCCTATATCCAGGCTGGAGAAAAGTTACCCCTGCAGTATGATTCACTGCTGATTTTGGGAGACTGGAATAGGGTCATTTTATGCATATACTTCACTCCTACAGTCTTTGTTCAAGCCGCACTCCTGATGATTTGTAGACGGTTCTCTTTGTTGTTGTCTGCTCTCGTTGTAACCACATGCCATGTAAAACCACTGGTCATCGTAGTTAAGGCCTGCTCGTATTCTAAGTCCTTTGGACAATGGAGTAGACTGATGGCTGCCAGTGCAGTAATTAAATTTGTATTTATCTTCCCCTATACAAAATGCACAGGGTACGGGTTGACTCATTGCAAGGGTCTCCAGCCTGGGTTTGAGCTATAGGCGATATTTCACCAACAGCAAAATTAAACTTTTACCAAACTCCTTTGGCTTTATGTATGTACTCGGGTTTGTACCCAACTATATATCTGTATAGCTAAACACAGCACTATTATCTATAACTACTAATCAGATAAACTGTGTAGATTATCACTAGGCACTGTATGTCATGCCCTGGACATGTCACAATTGTTTCCTTTGAACTGGCCATTTCTTGCACAAAACACATAAAGTGTGGCTGGATGACTTTCATAAACAATGCTTGCAGTGCTCTGGCCATGTATAGGTATGATGGAGGGGGACCACTCATTTTTTACATCAACATGGTTTCATCCTCAGTGAGGGGTAACAGGCTCTTCATATCTATGTGATACAATGGCTAATAATATTTTTTTTTTTCTGTAGCACTTCAGGAAGTGTGGGTTGTCAGTCATGTCAGCCGGGAACGTTTTCTAATGTGAGTGCATCAGTGCTGTGTACACCATGTGAAAAAGGTATGATTCTGTATGTATGTAAATGGGTTGCTCAAATAATACCCCCTTTCCTGCATATACAGAATAAATTGGTTGGTATTGTCAAGGGGTTGATTTAACACCGAATAAAACTTGACTTAGGCTACGTACACACGTCAGATGGTTCTCGTCTAATAATCGGCTCAGGGCTGATATTGGAGGAGAATCTGGTGTGTGTACAGCGCTAGTCAGTCGTTCCGGCGGATCGATGGACGAGGAATGATCGTAATGCAAGTAAAGGGGGGAGAGCGCAGCGCGGTGACGCTAGGTTGTTTTCCCCCTCCCCTCTTCATAGAGCATAACGGCGCTGTATGTACAGAGCTTGTTCATGCATTTTCTAGTTATTTGTCATTGTTTGGTTTGTGAAAGATCCTTTAAAAAGACAATTATTGCACGTGTGTTAGCAGCCTTACTCTATGGTCCTGCACATCGGGAGTGATAGTGATAACCGCTTCCGCTACTGTTTGCTGGTCTCCCACCAGTAGTGTTATCAACCAACTCATCTATGTAACCATGCACAATGCACTACAAGACTGGAGGCTATCATAGTAGAATATAGGTGATCCCGCAAACCTGGATTGGATTTTTGAAAACCGTTTGCTATTTGGCAAATGTTTTAAATCCTGGACTAGATTCATCCAGGTTTGCTGTATCAACCAAGTTTTCCCATGACAGTCTATCTTTTTCAGTCTTGGAGAGCATTCATAAATCATGCCGTTTGTCAAAAGTGATATACAAGGTTTTATAGCTTTTTATGAGTTTTTTTATGAGGTTTTTATGAGTTTTATAGCAAACTGGCAAAACAATGGCCCTATCATTTTAATAATAAAAAATGTACAGTATATATAAAATACCAGAACAAAGCACCTTTGTTTCTCATCGGTATGTGCTTGTCTCCACCTTGTATTGTTTTCATAGTGTTGTAAGTCATTATGTGTACATAAATTAGAGCCAGTATTTAGATAACGACCTTCTTGATGTACAGGACTTGATGGACTTTGATCCACAGATCTGGTAAGGGGTCACAAGGCAACCCTTAAAATATTGGACAGATGACTGCCAACTACTAGCAATTGGCTGGGATGTAATTCATGTCAGTCAATTTGACCAAACTTTCTCGAGCAAGTGTCAGGGAAAATCTACAGATATATCTCCTCTGCAAATCAAATTAGTCTGAATTGCCCCTCCAAACCATGCAAATGTAATGGTTCCTACAGCTTTAAAATATAGATGTTTTTCCAAACTGTACGCTACTATTTTGGACTTTTTGGCTCTCATAAAGGGTTGTAATAAAGTTCAACTGTTAAGGTTGCTGTGATGGTCCAAATTCCTTTAATTTTTTTTTACTTTTTTTTTTTTTTTTGCTTCCTTTAAAGGTTTCTTTTCTTCGGTTCAAAATGCGACACAATGCCAGCCATGCGCACCGGGGTCATTTTGCAAGTTAGTAATTTATATTATTATTATTATAAAAAATTATTATTTTTTTGTTACTTTCCTTTTGGATCTGTATATAGAGCTGCATTCTATTTCCAGTCCAGCTTGTAGTACTTCCTGCAGCCCGGACACTGTAACTTTCCCTCTGTGCTTCAATTATCACCAAAAGGTTTGGAGTTAACCGGAGGTTTCTGTAAAGCTGTTCACATTACAGTCTGATTTTACTAACCATTATGTAGTACACAGGCTGTCCTGAATAGATGTAAACTGGATGGGTTCTTCTTGGAGCCTCTTTCACTATAGTTGTTGGTATATCTAAAGAAAATTGCATTTTGTAGAATTTTTTGCTGCATTTGTCAAATATGCACTTGCCTTAAAGATAAATCAAGCTAAATGACAAATTCACAATACGGATATTTTAAATGCAATTTATAGAGTAGGTGTTCTTTCTTGCTGAGAAATAAATGGAGAAAAACACATGCAGTTTGGTATATTGTCTGTATAACCTGGCAGCAGCATTGTGTGAGTGTCACTGGACATAGACTGCCATTATGTTTGTGATTTAATACACATTTCTCAATATGGTGATAAACTAATTGAATGTATATATTTCCCCAGTACCTCCCGCTGTGCTACCTGTGCTCTATGTCTAGCTGGAGAGGAGGCTTTGAATGGTGGCTCTGCAAACTGCACTCCATGTCTTCCTGGTAAAATACGTATTTAGTATCCTATTTTATAAACTAATCTCTAACTGAACAGCTTAATAAAGGATGGAATGCATATATGGGCGCTGTGTAACCTGACAAAGGAATTGCATTGCCCCTAATCTAGTCACAAGGCTCTGATGAACAGTACAGTCTCGTGCATTACATTTTCTTTAGGTAGTTTTCACCTCCCCATAAAGTGATGGAGGAGGAAATAAAATGGGTGACCCTCAGCAGGTTTTTTAATGAAGAAGAGGTCTTTAGCAGTATGATATTTGGAAGAGAGGGAACCTCATTGGGTGATTGAGAAGAGAAAGGAAAGGTCCTTAGCATTATGACAAAGTGGAGAAGAAGAGAAGCACCAGTAGTACGATGATAGATTAGAGAAAATGGGGTTTCACGGTAGTTTGATGATATAGAAGAGAGAGAGGACATTGGCAGTGTTATATTGGAGGATAGCAAAGAGAGAACTCCAGCTGGGTGATTGAGAAGAGAAAGGTCCTTAGCAGTATGATAATGGAGGAGAAGAGAAGCCCCAGTAGTACGATGATAGATTAGAGAAAATGGGGGTTCCTGGTAGTTTGATGATATAGAAAGAGAGAGAGGACATAGCAGGGTGATGGAGAAGAAAGGAAAAGAAAGAACCTTGGCAGTATAATGGTGAAGGAGTGAAGAGAGGAACATAGCAGGGTAATGATGGAGGAGAAAAGAGATGACCTTTGCAGGGAGATGAAAGAGACTGAATAAAGGCCCTCTGTAGTATGATGGAAGAGAAAAAAGTTATTAACCTGGTGTGAAAATCATTCGCTCACAATAAGTCAATCTGATCAAATGGTACTTAATCAAAACAGCAGCTTGTATTAAGCTCATCCGGAGAAAACAATATTGTGATGGGGCCTCCATAAATTCAGCCTTAATAACTTGCATATCTCTCCTTACTCTTTATAGGAATGTATAAAGGACCTGGAGATTCAAGATGTCTGTATTGTCCAGAAGGTAAATACCAGGTGGACTCTGGAGCAGATCACTGTGACTTGTGTCCTGTTGATCACTATTGTCCTGTAAGTAGATTGTTGAGATGAATCTGTTTTTGGTAATTTAGCATCACATAATTGTAATTTTGCGTATTTTAGGGGCCTATGGCACACAGGGACAATATAGTCTTAAGTGTATATAGGCCATGACCCAATGGAAGGAAGATCTGACCACAGCACGACCATTTAGTAGAACAATCAAGAATCACTGATAAAACAAGTTTGCACATTCGAAGTGTCAGGATGTTTCATATACACCTGACTGTTTGAGGCCCATGACCAAGTAATGATGCAAAAATAGGAAGACAGCCCTTAAAGCATATCTAATTGTAAGAATATAAATGTAATCTATTGCGGGCTACTGGTCTATGGTTGGTGGGTGCATTATTTTCCTATTTCTAGACTTTCTCCTTTTATGAGCTGGGATTCTTTAACACACAGACTATCCAGTTATGACCTCACAGATTGTCTTCCATAAGAAAGCCCATTAATGAAGTCAATTGTTGTGGTTTACATATAATTTTAATAATATGGACATCGACAATGAGGTTTTAGAAGTAAAATGGGAAAGTTAGAAAAATATAAGAGGACAGAACTCACCTTACCCAATTTTGTTTTTCTTCAAGGTTTCAGTAACAATCAAGTAACCTATTTAAATTTTTTTTCCTGTGTGCAGAGTCCTGACGTCGGCCCTATAGGCTGCCCAGATGATGCGTTTTGCCCTGCCGGAAGCACAGAGCCCAGTTATTGTATGGAGACCTTCTTGCAGAAGTCCGGGGACTCCTGTACTCTGGCTCCTTTCACCATCCTCCTACTTGTTATTTGTGTAGCTGGTAAGCTGGAACCCAGTGTTGCCTTTTTTGGTTGGAGGTTACATAGTCAGTTTGAAAAAAAGACAAGTCCATCAAGTTCAACTACTAGGGAAAAAAGCATATCCCAGATAAAAAACCCTATGATCAAGAGGAAGGTAGAAAACCCTGGTACAATTAGCTCCAACAGGGGAAAAAAATCCTTCCCAATTCCCTGGGGCAATAGGATGTTTCCTGAATAAACAGTATGTTATCTGTAGCTTTAATACCCAGTTATATTCTATAATGGTGGCTCATCTATTTGTTTTTCTACTTTTCTAATTTTTTTAGAACCCAGTTTTAGTAAAACAAAAGTTTATCTGAAGGCTCCTAGCTTTAGCAGATGCAGAACGGTAATCTTTCCAAGCACAAACTTTGACATTGTAAAAATTACACCGCTCTTAGGTTTCATAATATGAAGATTTATATTATGAGATGGACATTCTTGCTACAGTATGGCATGGACTGGTATAAGGGTCTTTTAAGTTTCCTGAGACCCATCGGACTCCCAAGTAAATTAGCCATTGGACTCCTATATGGATTCTGCTACCTGGGGTTCTTCAAGAATTTACAATCTCCAATCTGAGCTGCAGTATGAATAGATCTACAAATTTTTGTGCTGACCAAGATTTCGAGGTGTTTTTTTTTTTTTTGTAAACTATTTTAAACAAATAGTGGTGTTGGTTTATATTCGAGAACATAAGTGGGCTGAGTTTGAAGTATGTATAGCCAAATCTTTTATTTTTGAAGTTTTGAAATAGAGTAGGGAAAAGCTGAAGCTGGGTACACACGTGCAATAATTGGCTTTGGCAAAGCTCTTTCATGATCCTTTCCATCGACAAAAGACTACATTATGCATTAACAAGCGCCGTTCTGCTCAATGGAGGAGAGGGGGAGAACGATGGAGAGACACCCTGCTGCTCTCTCTCCCCCCTTCACTTTCATTATGATCGTTCATTGTCTGCGGATCCGCCAGGAAGGTCATTGAGCTCCGTGCACATGTCAGATTCTCGTCCGATACCAGCCCTGAGGTGATTATGGGATGAGAATCATCTGACGCATGTCCGTAACCTAAAACCCATCCACGTGTCCTGTTGTGGAGGTTTACCTTTATTTCCAGTCCCGTGCATGAAACCGAAGTGGGGAGACCTCTGCAAAATGAAGTAAATTCTCATGTTAGGTGCTGGCACAGGGCTGCCCAAAGAAAGACATACCATCACCTCCATGTTCCATGAACAAATCTAAAATATGTGACAGTATGAAAACACAAGTGGAAAAAGTTTTGGCCATAAACCATGAAAATGTCAATTTCAGAATACAACAATCCTGCTATTAAGGAAGAAAATTAGAATAATTTCCTTTGTTATTTTCTGACTCATGAATGTATCCCGCTGTGTTTATATAATCCTATAATTCCAGGGGGCTATCCCTATTTTTATGTTTCTGTTCTCTTTTTACACAGTGCTGCTCCTTGGAGTGGTTTGTATGGTGCGGAAGCACAGGCAAGCAGCGGAAAGACATCCCATGGCTGCCTTTAGCCCGAGATCTCCTTTACTAATGCCACAACGCATGTCAAGCTCTAACTATGGGGTCTCATACGACGCTGAGCCTGTGTATGCTGGATGGTGATCAGATTAGACTTGAAAATATTTTTTGTGTTTAAAGAAAAGAAAAATCTGTACAGTTTGTGAATAATCTGTATTTAATATTCCCGTTAGATTTTCTGAACCTATATATAGTGTACAGCTGGTCATCTGTAAATATTTGTGCTATGTATATGGCAGCTGCATGTTGGGGGGGAATGTCTGTTGATTTCTCCTTGCCTTTTGATGTATAGAATATTTCTTATTTCTGCAAGTTATTGCAGAACTTGGTTTGGTTTTTGTATTCTACCTAATAGATGTTTTTCTTTTTTCTTCTAGTAGTTTGTTTAAAATATTACAGTCCAGTTACAAATGTAATGTATTGCAATGTGGGGGTAAGGAAAAGTATTTTTGGTTTTTTGTGCTGCTCATTTATAAATGTAGGGTAATTTGGCTTCAAGTTAATTTTGGGTTATGGATAGAATGGGGGAAAACTTGATCAGGTTTGTATTCCTAGCTATGACTGCCTGTTGGTGCAATCACTGTGTTTTCCTAGGGTTGGTGGTGCTAGGACGTCAGGGGAAATCCAAGGATGGAAAGTTAGAAATAAAAAATTGCCCAAGTAAGGATAAAGAAAATAAAAAATAATTCTTCCTGTCTTGGTGAAAAACTCAAATTGTTTTGGTTGCAGTTAATTTAATTTTACAAGCCTTAACCCTAATCTTGATGTGGCTCTATTAATAATGTAAGGGGATGTGTACTCGGGCCGAGTCCTGACATTTATCATGGATTTTACTGCCCCTGCCTCCTGAACTATCAGCACAGGGAAAGGAGAAACATTGTAACTTGCTGTGTTATTGGCTGCATGCCTTTATTATTATTGGCCAGTATTTATATAGCGCCATATATTATGCAGCGCTTTACAAAGTCCATAGTCATGTCACTAGCTGTCCTTTTAAATGGGCTCACTATCTAATGTATAAATCAATAATCAAACTCCATCCAGATAGTGTCCTGGCCTAGATTCTAACCTGTGACCTAGCAGCGCAAAGGGAAGAGTGCTAACCACTGAGCCACCATGCTGCCCATATTGACCACATCTACCAGAACTTGAGCTGCCCTGGGACAAAAGCTGTGGTTGGCAACCCATGGTGAGAAACCTTTATGTAGCTTATCCAAAATTTTGCATGGATTCTAATTAAGCCAGTGTTTGCATCAAATTATCCAGGATTTTTTTTAAAAACCTTCATTAGGCTAGAGCTTATTTCTTGATGCTCCAGGTCATAACCAGGCGGCTAGCCTTCGTATCACTACCAAGCCACCTGCCAGGGCCCAAGTAGTAAAGTGGGCATAATGGCTAATGGTTTATAAAACATTTGCCTCTGTGGAAAAATGCCAGTCTGCATCCAGCCTTAAGAGGGTGCTCGGCCTATCCTAAACTTTCAGGCTTCCCAACCAGGTTCCTACATCCTCAGAACTTTCTTTTCCATGGGAAACTCTAGGATTTGTTTTTATTTTCTGGATTATTTCTTCATGGAAGAACTGAAAATATAGAGCACATCTTGACATATTTACCCAACGATATCTTAGTGGAACAGATAACTAAGAATGGAAGAATTTTTACTGTACCTGTGTACAAAGAGTGGCTGACAGCTTTCATGAACAGGGGCCCCCTGAAATAATCAAAGAGTCACAACTAATAATAAGTGAGTTTAATGCCGATAGAAAACATTAAAGAGCTGAACAGAATATTGACATGCGAAGATGGTGAACACAAACGTATTATAGGAGTTGTTTGTGGTTAGGGGCAGTTTGGGCATTAGTATATGTTAATCTGACCGTCTGCTTTTCCACTATCGGTAGGCTGTGGCCTGGTTCAATACAGATTCTGCCTAATAATTCTAAAGTCACACCTGAGTATATATGTGGCTGCCTTGCACTTTGATTGAAAGAATGCCATATTGTGGATGGGCAAAGCACTGAGGCTAAAAAACTCGCGCCTGAAAATTCTGCCAGACAGTGCTGATAGGGTTGGGTGCAAGAAGAATTTATAATAAAATCCAGTGGGAGTAAAAAAATTATTAACCATACACTCCTTGCTCTGCAAGTACAATATGCATTGTTGCAATTACATTTTGATACTTATAGCTTCCTAGTAGCTATTGACCCTAATGACATTAATTGTCTTCATTGAACCAGTAGGCATTTTTACAGCAACTTCTGTGCGTCTTTGAAAAAAATGCCGCAGACTGCTCCATGCATGCACTACACAATCTAAAGGATCTGGTCAGCTACCAAATAATTAATAGTAATAATCTAGTTTTTGGAAAAATACCTTTTTGCATTTTAATCAGAATTCAAGCCAAAAGCAAGATAAAACCAGTTTAGCCAATTATTTCAGTTGCAATATTTACCTTTTCCTGCTTCTAGATGTCCCCAGGCTTGGAGCAGTATTATGAGAACTGCAATCTCTCCTACTCCAGCAGAGCTTTGCACTAATACGCCCTTAAATACAATAGGCAGCAGTAATAAAACCTGCAATACTAAATTTCTTAGAATAACACTCCTAAGTTTCTTGCTAATTCATTAGAGCGAGATGGATACGTCATGCCATAATACAGCTATGAGCAGTGTTCTCCCCAGCCCCTTTTAGCTAGGAGCACTACCTGGCTGTTTTTGGGTGGTTACTGAAAAGTTAGGGCATAATACAGGGGTTGACACCCACCTACAGCTTATTTCCATCTACCTTAATGTGTTTTTTATTGGTAAAATATAAAACATTGCATATTGATGTTTTCATTTGCAGCCAGCAGATGCTAGTTACATGTACTTGGTTATAACAAAACCAATGTTTAGTGCTCAGGACCTGAGGATGAAATTCACACAGAGCCAAGACAGAGACTCACTCTCTGATATTAGAGTCAGCACCTTTAAAATGAAGACAAGTTGTGATGTACACATAGCCCCTAGTGCTCTGGTAATCCTTTAGCAGAGGTGCACCATTTTAAATGGGAATTTGTTAAATCAAGACTTTACACTAAAAAAAGTTAATATTGTATATTTTCTTGTGTTGGCTAAAGGGTACAGTAAGCACCAAAAAGGTCTACTGGATCACCCAGCTTCACTGATGAGAGCGTACCCTCTCCAGCCTTGGAGAGCTTTAATAAATGAGTCCCATACTTAGAACACACGAAGCAGATAGATGTCTAATTTGCAAAGGTAGACACTGAATTCCTGAAATTCTAATTTAAAACTTCCAGGGAATAACCATTATGTTTACTTTGCATCTATCCCTTCAAAGTGGAACTAAATCTCACTATACTCACCGGTTACCCCTCAGGGCACCACCGTCTTCTAACTTGCAATTCTCAGCCAATAAGATTGTGCAGGAGAAGCCAGGATTCTCTCGTATCCTGCCATGCATAAGCAGCTCATCTTGTATTTGACTTCATGGAGCAATCAGGCAGGTAAGAAGATTCGTTGCAGAAGACACATTTAATAAACCATTTTTAAAAGTGGAAGTTGAGTTAAAATCTCTAAAAAGAAATCTGCTGTGTGCCCTAGTGAACAATATGAACTAGCAGAACCAAATAGCACAAGCAAATAGATATGTAAATTAGAACTTTGCATAATCGTTTTGAATATATAAGGCTGGATCCAGAAGTCATTGGATACACACATCAGCCACGTACCTAAATATCTTGAGAGCAGCAATAGCCTGCCTGTTTTGAACACAAATCAATTATAAATGTATTTCCACCACTTACAGGCAGCATTGGACCCAAAACTTGGATGAACAGATGCCAAATTAAATGTCCCCACATGGCCATAGAAACCATGTGTTTATATAAGGAGGAGGACATGTAGCAGATGCTTACCAACTGTTTGCTAAGTTTAGTAAAACACCAGTTAAACTGCCAGGAACACTCTACTTTGTTGTCCCACTTTAAACTAGCACAATTTGTTTGCTCCGAGTTTTATAGAAAAACTTGGATGGTATATTGAAATATTGGCCAGTCAGGGCACACAGCTACTCGTTTCCTTGTATGTGTCGAAAGATGACAGGTCCAGGATCCTGTTATCACTATATCCTCTGCATCGGATTTTTCTGGGTCCATCACAATCCTCATCAGCCATTAGGTGGCTACTGATGATGTGCAGGAATTACAATATTCTCTGCACTGCCAAGGAAAGACCTATCCTATAAAGGCAAAGCTAGGCTCCACACTGTGTGGTGCAGTCACCATGGGGGAAAAAAAAAAAAAAGTAGACTTTGTATGTCTTTTGCCCCAAACCCTTACCTCCTGGTAACTTTTTTGTTTACTTGCAAATCGAGGGAAAAAAAAAAATCATGGTTTAATTTTACAATTCCAAACATATTTGTATATGGAGGTAGCCATAGCTGTTTATTACACATCCTTTACTATATTGTGCCACCTCTTTCCATAGTGACAGAACGATTGCATTAAATGAAACACCAACTAATAACATTAAAAGCAACACTTTTAAAGCAGGCAAATGTGAAAATCCGAGATCACATGAAGATGCATTTTTCAGTATTAAAACCACATGTGTTATGTGAGTAAATAAAAAAAATAAGCACACACAAGTAACCCACAAAAAAACCTTGTCTAATTCGGTTGGGAAAAGGATACAAAAAAAAACCTTGTTTGGTTTTTAAAGTTGGAGTAATGATAAAATTAAAATAGCATTAGAAAATAATAAAGTGCGTCTTTAATATCACTGTTCATTGTAGAATCTCTTCAGAGAACATTTAACAACGTTTTAAAAATAGAGAGAGAGAGAGAAAGGATTCTGGGAGCCCAGGCCAGAAGCTTCAGTATGAATAACAATGATAATGTTAACAACTTTCAGACATATAGCATGTATACCGTATGCAGGAATCATACTTCAGCAATCAGCCCCTATAGTACACTTTGTTTTCTTTACAAAACATTAAAAAAGGCAAAATCTGGACTGCAATGAAACATCAGAACATTAGACATGGAGCCAATGTGACAAAACAATGATGTTACTTTAATCGGCCAATACACAAATCAAATGTTTATGGTAGGAGGCAACTTATGTAAAAGTTATTCAAGCCACTGGAGGACCAATATTATTTAAGGCCCAAAAACTTGTCCTGGCTGATTTCTCTTAAACTCCATGGCACAATATTAAATCCTGAGACAGCAGCTGCCTTGGCTGTGAAGAGGTTGTTGCATTAAAAACATATTTTATAAACCTTTGTTCCGTGCTTTGGAAGCAAGTACACTTTTTCATGTATATAGTCTACTTTGAGAAGCCACCTAATTGCCTAGGTCCTTTTTTTTTTTTTTTTTTTTTTTTTTTTAGAAACTAAAAGAACATTGCATGCCTGAGATGGCCAACATATTTATGTGTCACCTTATGGCTGAGAAATGGAAGAATCTTATATTGTTTTTAATCTTTGCTTGACAATGTTGGTCGGAAAAGCACTTAGAGGACATTTAGAAAGCTTAGAAAAAAAAAAAAAAAAGCATCAAGCAGATTTCTTGTTCCATTCCAGTCTGGAATGCTAAGTCAGACCTTTATAAGAGTGTTGGCTGTAGCTCTAATAAACATTTAGCAGGCTTCAGCAGTTATTTAGCAAACTATGGGCAAATACTGCAATGAGGCTCCAAAACAGGCAACTGAATGCTTACATAGAAATCGCTATGAAATGCACATGAAAAACTGGGCTTGGCACACTTGGGGCAAAGCAATCAGTTTGCTTTAATTACCCCCACCCTCCCTAGCAGTAAATCATTCTCTTTTCTTCACTGGCCTTCTATTAAATTTAGCAATAACGAGTCGGGGGAAATACCAGATACATCTTGGTATGGGTCAGTTTGTCAAAGCGTATAAGCAATGAGCATAAGTTATTAGTTCTGGGAAAACTTTAGAACAACTTTTAGCTTACACAGGGCTCCACTTTTTCTCTTGGACTCAAAAAAGGAGTGAAATACAGACAATTAAGGTAACCTGACATAAGACAGACCTTTTTTTTTAAATTGCTAGATGTCAGGCACTTTTTCCTTCTGTAATTTCTGAATCAATAACCTGAACAAGTACACAGACAGCAAGGACCCTGACATACATACTTGACCAAGTTAGTGGCAAAGCTGGCCAATCTGACATAGCTGACCTCCTCCTGAAACTGCAAATTAGTCCGTTAGGCTCGATGATGTTTGGAGCTCCCCTATTATAGAGAAGCAGCAGCTTGGTGAAATACTAATAACTGAGCATCCTCTGAAATTTGGATACAAACAAATGGGTTAATGAAGTCACCTTTGAAGAATCTTAAATTGTTTTAAATGGCTATATTTCACAAAAAATAAAATTCAAGATGAAGTGTTACAAAACATGGCACATGTTCATTTTGACCACCACGGCACCACATTCATTGAATATCTACTTACAAAAGATAAGATAGCCTGGTGCTGAACGCATTGTGCAGAATCCCAGCCTAAACATACAAAACACAAATAAAAATTCTACGTAAAAAAGGCTGACAGAAGAAATGTGACATGGCCTCTACAAAAACCACATAGTCATCTGAAATCTGAGATGAGGAAACCATTGGTGAAGACTTTATCCTAAATGGGAACGCCGCTAAGTGGGATTGGTGTAAAACCTGTAAATAACACTTGTGCTGCTGGGCACTCTGGCTCACATGGAGACTTCATGTAGACATTCAAAGGATATAAACATCAAATGCCAAAAGACCCAGACAAAAAGGCACCGGCTCTGTACAGGATTGTATTTCCCATACAAAGGCTAGGTAAATGCCACGGTCATTGTGCTATGCCAGCGATTACCTGGGCTGTTCTGACTACCAAGGCCAGCAAATTCTGGTTTTAAATAGCCCACAAGAATGGGTAGCCTTGGCACTTGGCCATTTATAAAATACAGGATGGGTCAAACCAGTAAACTGACATCAATACAAAAATCAAAACAGATTTAGAGTAAACAGCATTAAATATGTAAAAAAAAAAAAAGTGGAAGCCAGGCACAGAGTTATTTACACACCTATCCACTTTGTGGAGTTACCTTTTAAAAAATAACAAAAAATATGTATATTGTAATAAAATGTTCAGGTTGGGAACCACAATATTACCCAGGTGAGGTAGCAACTGTACATCTGTAAAACAATCACAGAACATAAAAAAAAGAAATAGTTGTTCCCGCAGTTAACAGTCATATATAAAATCTTTCACGGTGTTTTAAAAAAATAAACTTAGCCACATGTTCAACGCTGTTTATAGAACAGGTCGTTTGGCTGTGTGAACGCGGTGTGCTTGCAGCACTACTGACATTTGCAGCAAAAGCTTCAGATAAAAAAAAAAAAAAAAAAACTATAAAATATTGTGTTAAATGTACCTATATTCTGTTAAAGGATTATACAAATTCTTCTCTGAACTATAAAAATACACTAAAAATATATAGGTATTGCCAAGATGGAGCTGAATAGTGTCTTGTAAATAAAAAAAAAATAAAAAAACTAATGGGAGCACCTGTCATCCAAACACAGTGGTGGTAACCATTTCAGTGTTCAACCCAAAAAATTTTAAACTGGGTGGGAAGAAATTATAGGAGGGTGGCAGCCCCTATACTGTGACCTAACTATTCAGTAACAACCCCAAAACAGCTGGGTGGTTATTGAAAAAGTGCCGGTTGGTGCAGCCAGCTAAAAGGAGCCAGGGAGAACACTGCATTTTGTGTCGACTATAATTTCTATTTAGTAGTAACTAGCAAAAGCATTCCAGTAGGAAACTGTAAAAGTTTCTGCTAATTTGTGAGGCAGGGCAATAGGTTAAAATACACGGCCTGGCAATTCCCTGGTTAGGACTTATGTCACCACGCACAAATGGGACAGCCATTCCAAGTGGTGGGCTTAATAGAAAATCTATTCAATCACTCGACTAAAAACAAGCAGACACTACAGACAAAAATCAAACCCTTCATTAAAACTTGCTGAAATTTGCAAGATCAGACACAAGCCCAATTGGGACTATTTGTGGCAGCGAAACATTCTCTAACATTAGAACTGTGGACTGAGTGATGCAACAGGCATCCATTTTACTGGGGCATAGATGAAGACATTCACCATGAATAACATTGCATCTAGATGCCTAAAAACCCCAAGAGGTTGAGTGCAGGATCAGCTTACTAAATGGTCACCTCCACTATATATATGGGTGATAAGTCCTCTTCAAGACCTGCGTATTATGTGAACTTCCAACAAGCAGCTCCAGTCTTAAATCAATACAAGAGCCTCTCCATTTTTAAGCCACTAATGAGGGTATAGCGGTAAGGGGTAATGGTGTGTAAGGTGGATTTGTCCTGACAGGTATCAAGCTGCAGTAAATACAGCTTAGCATTCAGTGCAGATGCAGCCTTGGCTGCAGAGGTTGGCTCAGTGGGTAAATTGTGTCCTGAACGAGGAGGTGAGCTAGCTGTACAGCATTGAGTAAAAAAAAAAAAAAAGGGGGGGGGGCATCATTCAATTTATTCACAAAT
This sequence comes from Pyxicephalus adspersus, assembly GCF_032062135.1. NCBI lineage: Eukaryota > Metazoa > Chordata > Amphibia > Anura > Pyxicephalidae > Pyxicephalus > Pyxicephalus adspersus. Next base: position 140,651,140 of record NC_092860.1, read on the forward strand.
AAGGCATATATATTTACAATAGTGTTGCAGTCCACTGTTTTATCTAGTCTTCTGGCTTTTCTTCTGCGTGGTTTTTGAATGATCTTTAGGTTTGCTTTCAGCAGCTTGGACTTCATTGAACTCATGCAGGTCGTGCTCCAGACAGCACAGTTTGCCACCCGCTGTCCGCCTGAACTGTTTGTCATCGTGGTGAGTTTTGCAAAAGGAATTGGGGCACAGGCAGCAGAAGGTAACGGAAGCCTTCCCACAGACGTCGCAGTGATGCCACGGACATTCCCATTTCCCTGTGGGGAAAATACACATCAATTATACAAAACTGCCAAGTATGGTGGAATAAGGGAAGTAAGCAGATTCACTTTAGAATTAAATATAGCAGTAAAATCAAACGCCATTTAGGTTCTGAAAAAGTTGGTACACTGTAATAAAAATTAAATTATTTGCACACAAAGATAACATAGCAAGAGTTGAAAAAATTGAATTGGATGCCAGCCATTTTACAAAAAAAAAAAGTTGGAAAAAAGGCAACAAACCCTTGGTGGGAAATCTCCACATATTAGGTTAATTAGCAGCAGGTCAGTAACATAGATGGAGTATAGATTGTATAAAAACAATATCCCAAAGAGGCAGGTCTTTCAGAAGGATGGTAAGGGGTCCTTCTCTCTGTGAGACAACAATTTAAGAATACCATTCCTCAGTGTAAAATTGCAAAAGTTGGGATTCCACCATCTACAGTACGTATCTCGAATGATTCAAGAAGTCCAAAAACATTCCTGTACACCATCCTACAAGCCAACTAATAGAGCAAATATCAGTCTTATTAATGCTCGGTTCAAAAGCCAGCACTAGTGCCAGTGGTATTGCAGTGCATTAGCGCACCTTTGTTATAGTATGAGATCATAGTGTCATGGTAGGAGATCACAAATCTGGAAAGGTACCATTAAATGTGGAATGACCAGTGTATAAAGGTTTTGGAATAACATCTTGCCATCAAAACTTGACTTGCTTTGACATTTCAAACTGTATGCACGACATTACAAGAGCTCCATAGTATAAGAGTGTGGACGCTAAACTGGACTACCTGCAGTTCTGACTTGATACCCATTGAAAAAATCTGGCAAAATAGAAACGGAAACCTATAAGAAGGGGGCCTCTAAACTTTTAAACAGCTGAAAACCTGTCATGGGCAAGAAAAGGACAGAACGTAACTTTCAAAACAAAAGCAATTAGTCTGCAGAGTGAAAAGAAAAAAAAGTGGTGCAAAAAAGCAACTATTTAATGTCAATATTTTTTAAACTAGTTACTGGCATCAACCTCAAAAATGTATCCGTTTACATGTTTGTACCATTTTCAAGTAAATAATGTTACGCATATGAACTTTAAATGACTAGCAAATCATTTTACACAGGATTCCAACCTGTTTTAACAAAGAACACAGTCACACAGACCACCAGCCTATTCTTCAGTAATGTATGCTTATCTACCTTTTCACGTGTTCAACTCAATTTTTTTTTTTTTAAAGCCGGGTGTGAAAAAAAATGTAGGTAGGTGGCAACCCCTGTATTGTGACCCAGCTCTTCGGTACCCACCTAAAAACAGCCGGGTGGTTACTGAAAAATGCCAGGTGGTGTGCCCGGCTAAAGAGGCTGGGGAGAATACCGTTTTCTGTCTTCCTTAAAAAAAAACTGTGGTCAGGAGGCTGGGTTTAGGTTAAATGGTAAACTTGTCCTTTACATTACAATTAAATCTGCCATTCTATCGTGAGCTGATCTATCAACTAGCAATAGAGGAAAAAATGGTTCCTGTATATGCATAAAGGGACAGGGCAGTCACGTTTTGGTGGCTAAACGGAGCTTGGCCTTCATAACAGAGAGGAAATGAAGATAAAAACCGATAAACTCTTGATTAATTATGATGTCACATAGGAAAGCATTATACAGATATTATATATATTAAAAATAACTCACCAAAAGGCCTTTTGTCAAGATCAAGACACGAAAGGTGGTATGTTTTTGTACACAGCTTTTTGTCACATAAAATGAGTTCTCCACCATCATTGCAGCGAAAGCAGTAATCCTCAGACTCTTTCTTGCCATCGCCTTTTGTTCGACGTCGTTTTGCTTTCTTCTTGGCTTTTTTGGACTTTTCTTCCTGAGCAGATGCAGAAGAATTCTACAACAGCACAAAAATAAAATAAAGAACGAAGAATAAAAAAGGTTCAAAATTACCAAGATCATTCACTTCAAAAGTGAAAGACCTGTGTGCCTAAAATAATATCAAGGAAAAATTATTCACCACCAAGGACTTTCTTTATAAAACAGGGAATCAGACATTCCCTTGTGGGAATCCTCCAGGTCCATGTCTTTCAGGGGCAGTAATTGATTCCCACCATGGAATGGCAGACTTCCTGTTTTATAAATGAATCCTAACACTTTAAAGAATAGTTTTTACATGCGGTGAGAAACATAGAAATCTGGTATATTAAGAATGTTTATAAGCAATCTGAGTGGGCACAGCAACATTTGCAAACCCCCTTAAAAAGCAGCTGCCTTATTACTAATTCCTTTGAATTCACAGACAAGTGATGTATATAACAAACCTTTGGTCGGTCCCCAAGGAATCCACTACAGTTAGGAGCTCCACACCTGCAGACTGTTTTCTCATTTCCAAGACAATCCAAGTTATAGTTAAACGTAAGTTCTTCCCCTATGAAAAAAATAAAAAAGGAAATGATGAATATTTCCAGTACAAGGAAAACAGAATGCATATTGTTTATCCTGGAAGTGCAGGAGAACTGAGAGCAGCTTTGTGTCAACACAAATGGTATAAAAACCCGCAGGTGGTTCAACCCAACAGCTATAAATAAAAACACAAGTTTAAATTATGACCAAGAACTGTGAGAATAGGTAAAACGAACTCCACCGACATACAAAACCTAATGTAAAAGGAGCAGTATGGCTCTCGAAGGAATGGCTATGATTACCTGCAGGTATGTCCCGCACTGCAAACAGGCCCACACGAGTGTCTCCATTTACTGTCCACTTTTGGGTCTCACAGTTTGGCTGACAGCTGTGATTCATAAACCGAGAATAGTTCCCTTTAGGCCCTGCATCAATTATTCGGTCCTGTAAATAAATAGATTGTGAGTTTCGATGTTGTTTTCTACAAAGACAACAATCTTTCAGAAAAGTAAAACAACCAATAGTTGGCAAGGAAGAAATTTTCAAGATTTGACATTTATGTACAATTGTTTTTTTTATTATAGGTTTGCAACTTCTACAATCTGATCACAAGCATACAAGGGTGTTATGCTATGCATTTCCAGTATAAATCTATAAAGCAGCACTCCCTGTGACTGCTATTTTCAGGAGATTTGGTGATCTCTTTACTGTGCTGTTTAGAGTTATCTTGTTGGAGGCTCAGACACCAGGAATCACCTGGTGAAGATGGCCCTCCTTCACACAGCCAATGCAGAATAAGAATTCGGGAAGAGTTGCAGGGAGACAAAAAAAAAACAGTACTGGTGACTAGTCTTTTCTTGTTTGCCCGTTTTCCCTGGGCAAAGCTTTCACTTCAGTTCCCTGGACGTGTATTATACAGTTAACTGTAGTGTCCCGAATACTTCCTAATACAGTACAAAAAATAACACAGCTCATATTCTCTAGCAACTTCAAATACAAAAAGAAGGCAGGGCAAAGAGAACGGAGCTCAGAGCAAAAAGTATTATTCTATAACACGTGCTTACCTTATCAATAGTCAACATATAAAAGTGCATGATGTCATTTTCCTGTGCATGGCGAATTCTATTCATGCATTCCTCTTCATCTATAAGTTCTCCAACATACTCATTCACAAACTCCCCCTGAAATAGAAGATAATCCTAAATAATATCTATTCTACACAGTATACCTTCAATACTGTCAATATATACCTTCAATATGTCAATATGGAACTGCTAGGGAAAATTACACACACAAGATTAGAGCAAATTATAAGACAAGTTCACTTTATTAACAGTGTTCCTGGATGCGTAGTTAGTAATGGGCATAATGATTCATTTAATGAGCACAACTATTTTAAAATGTGAAATTATGGCTAAATTTTTGATTATGACGTAACTACATAATCTAATAGTAAACTATATTGTTCAGCTATATGGCAGGTATACTAATGATATGTAATAGAGGTAACTAAAGAGAGAGGTAATGATGGAGAGGGAAACACAACAAGCATTCCTCTGGAGGTTTATGACACACATTTTCACACTTTTCATTATTAAAATGTATGTTGATTTGCTGCTCACCTTCTTTATGTCTCTTGTAGCTATCAGTCCCCATCCTTTGCCTTCTGTCTTGATCATCTTGGTCTCTGGATACTGGCGCTTGGTAAAGCACTGATTTTGACACCTTTCCCCAGCAGGACACACTTGAGGGTGGCACTCATACATCAACATACGGTTTAGACATTCAGAGTCAAATCCACAGGGTTTATCACTTGTTGGCTTACAATTGCACTTAGGAATCTCAGAGATATCAGCAGTGTAAACTTGAACTTTGCCATATGGCTTATTCACCTGGAAAACAGATGAAGCACACATTAATAAAGTAGTATTTAGGCAGCCATTGGCACTACTTTAAAGGCTGATGCACATGATCATCTGTATTATGGGAAAGAGAACAGTAAGTTATATACAACACTTCAGAGTGAGCAATCCACTTTTTGTAATATTATAATACCTTTATGTGCTTATATGGTGGCGGCTTCTTTTCATTTTCCTGAGTTTCTTTTGCTTTTCGCTGTGACTTTATTTCACAGAAACGCTCTTCTGCTTCTTGCAAAGCTGTGAAGTAAAACAGTAAGCAGACTGCATGAAAATCTAATAAACATATAGAACAGAACCCAAAACTGGTTTCCAAAAAAACATTTTCATTAATGTTACACATCACAACAACATACTCTGTTTTTATTTAGAAACATTTTGGGGATTTCAAAGCAAAAATGAATTGACATTTTGGGTCCCAAAAACAGTACTTGGTGCTACAGCAGGTTAAGTAATTCTCAGTTAACATCTTACCATTTTTAAAAACTTTGCCAATGGTTTTCACTCCGTGATGTTTGCTCCCTCGATCGCCCTCCATGTATGGGAAAACTCGAGCATGGTGGGTCCAGTAATAGTCTTTAGAACCAAAAAAGAAAACTGGAAACTCTCCAATTTCGTGTTTCATCTTCTGAATGTTCGGAGGAATGTTTTTGGGATGACAGACTTCTGCAGGCCACCACCTGGTTTTCAAACAAAGTCATTTAAACATACGTGATAATGAAAGGCAAAAATAGCTTTACTAAACATCTACAGGCCCCTATAAGATAAGAGATACAACAAGAGCACACACTAACACAAACACAAGTTTATGTACTTAAGATATTTGGATCAAAAACAATGGAAACAATCAAGTTCTTTTTTTATAACTGCCACTCAGGACAACTTCCTATACAAAACACAGAATTTTTCTACACCCTAGAAAACACTGTTTTGGGTTCATTAAGGGAGACCTAGATATTTATTGGATAATGTCAAACAGAAAATCGTAGAACCTTTAGCATGCTTAAGCTTGCTAGCAAAACGGTACTGAGTTCAGGATCGTAAATTGCAGAGGAATTAGACCTGCATCCCTGGATCTACTCTCAGAAAGTGATGGAGTACCAAATTACTTTCTTTTTTGAGGAACTTGGACTTTATTCTTAATATCCAAAAGAAAAGCCTAGATACTCAAAATCAAGTAGTGTACACAGTAAGAGGGCAGGAAGGGATCAATGGAGATGAAACCAGTGATGAGTCCTACGTCATAATCCCTTAAGGAGAAAAAAATAAATTGGAACTAGGAATAAAAAGAAACCAATGACCAATGTGAAAACAATTCCCAAAACGGGGTCAAAATGTCCTACTCACTCAAATGAGCCTTCAGAGACAGGACACGTGCTCTGGCAATGCCAGTAGTTCTGATCATGGAATGGACTTCGCAGCTAACTTTCCAGAACAGTCAGAAAAGCATTTCACATGAACTCCGCGTCTAAAGATCACACCCAAGTTATCCCCAAAGCATCCAATCTAGGTGAGCCTGGACAGCATTTGTAAAAAGCCAGGCTGATGACAACTGCACTAGATAACTCGAAGAGAAAGCATATTAAAGACAATTAACTGAAAATAAATGACATGCATACCTGTAGTTGCCCAGTTTCACCCAAATGATATCATGGTATCGTGGTTTCTTCCCTGTTCTGCAGTCATTGCAAAACCAGGTTCCCTCTGGCATCTCAATATTCAAGCACTCAGGATGGAAAGCAGAGGGACAAGACTCGCAGCACAAGAGATTTCCACCTGCATACAGAAAACTCAATTAAAGGAGACCTACAAAGTACATTAAACTAGTAACCAAATACATCTTCAAACAAAAAAGGGTTTTAAATATTTTACCCTATTAAAAAGGCCTTAAAGAATGTGTAAAGAAAATCCAGCTCACATGTTGCATACGTCCAGGTCTGCAATTCAAAGTAATTAAAAAGACATTGAATTGCTTTGTTTATTCAGAGCAAAGTGACAATGTCTGTGTTGGAGAGGTGAATATTACTGCTGTCATGTGGCCTCTTAACACTTCCCCACTGCTCCTTCAACCGGCACAAAAACACAATGTTTCTGAGTATGGGGGGAGCAGGTGATCATGTCCAATGTCAGTCATTGGGTCTAGTGATCAAGTTGTCTAGGTCCAAGCGCTGGCATTGACAAAGGGGGTTAGGTCAGTACCCAACTCACATACTAACAAACACTGGACAGCTGTGACAGGTAAGGAGAGTGTGTGTGGTGCTAGAAGCAATTATCAGTGGATCAGAGGGCAAAGCCACAAAAGGCAATGGCATTTTTAGTATTTTTAAAGGCAATGGCAGCCTCCCAATCCCTTTTAGAGATAACCAGTTTATAAATTATGGAACATAATGGAATATTGGAGGAATGCCGTCATATTACAAAAGGAGCTGCCACTGCCAACTTTATCTACATGCTCTAGGATTTTTTTCCTTGCCCACCACTTCCAACTTAAGCTACTGACTAGGAAAAAGAATGAGCTTATAACAACAACATGTGAGCAACCAATATGCATATGTTTGTTCTAGCTTAATGATTTATATTGTGGGGTTAAAAAGAAAAAATTACATCACCCTTATGAACCAACAGAGAATCAAGGAGCAAAGAGAAAGTAGTTGACATAACCAAATGCCCCCAGAGAGCTATGGAAGGTATTCTAATGTAAATGAAAGACTGACGGAATGCGCTCTGAAAGCTTTGAAAAAGTAAAGTACATGCAAAAACTTTACACTTACTTTCATATTTTGGATTGTAACTTTGGCCAGGAAAATGAGACCATTATAAAAAGTAAACAAGTATCAAGAAAATAAACACTTGCCTTTGGAGCATACAAAACACCAGCTCACGTTCACATGGGTATGATGGCTGTTGCCCTTCTTTGCGGCAAAGTGTGAGGTACAGATGATGTTGGAAGATGACAGCACTGTGCATCCTGCTGCGATACAAGACTCCCCTCCATGGTAAGCAACCGGGCATCGGACACAACGTGTCAATTTACCTGTTAGACATGCAACACTGCTAAGAATTAATCATCAATGGCAAAGTACAATACTAAAAAAACAGACACCAACCATAAAAAATTCTAGTCCTGCTTTTCCATTTAGCAAGATTACACTAAATTGCTGCATCCTCTACAGCTAGTGCTGGTAATTATACACAGGGGAAGATTCTTAAAAGCAAGGCAAGTTGTATTAGTGCAGATTTAATTTAGCTCAAACAATTTTTGATGCAAGCTTTGATCAAAGCGTGTATTAGAACTATTGTTATCATAATAATTAGCTCTTCATTTAGTGTTGTGTTTGCTTTAAAAGTCAGGTGAAGGGTTTGCTTTAGAATTAGTGCTTGAGCTTTGGTAAGGGCTGAATTTGTAGCTTGTGATATTAAAATTACCTTATTAGGTGTGCATGGAGAAATAAATTAGTTTTAAATAAAATTAAGGTATTTAGAAAATTCATTTTAAACATTGGAAAAGGGGATCAACAAACAAGCATTTATATTAAGGCACTAGATAAATAAACAACATCTACAGAATAGCTTTAAATTGGTTAGAAAATGTGTAGACGCACTTAACAAAAGTTTAGTGAAAGAAGTTTAGCTCACTTTTTATTACTCTGGAGCTGGAGTTCTTTGATACATAGCAGCTTGCACAGTGATGAAGAGAGCAACGGAAACCTTTATTATCAAACACAGCGAGGGGGTACTTGCGCAGACAAGACTCGTGGTAGAACTTGCCACAATTTAATGCACTGCACCGCTTGACCTCTGTATCCTTCTGCTTACATGCAAAGCATGAATGAATTCCTGCATGGGGACAGAAACATACTATATGAGGGAGAAAGCAGTCATAGCCCGAATAAATATATAACAAGAAAAAAATATATACACAGGGTATACCTTAATCAAGCCTGATTCATCAATTACATTTTTAGCACACTGTGGATCCTACAATCTTGACTCTTCAGAATAAAGTTACTAACCTGCCAGCAGGAACAGCTAAACACACCGATATATAGTTTATCAGGGCTGTCCTGTGTCCTCTTCATCTTACTCTGTAAGACTTAAGACTTTTCATGCAAACTGTGTGGTAAGGTGCTACAAGATGGATTGTAAAACTGTGGGTGGTAGTAGTTGATCCCATTTCGCTTCAGTAAAAGTGACCTTTCCTTCCTGAAACTAGTATACAACCAAGGCATCTGTCTGAGGATTCCCATGTGGTATTTTGTTTTTACATTTGCAGGGGAATATGTTGAAAGACTATGGAGAACTAAAACCAAGGTTGCTAACCTGATGTGCACTCTTCACACAGAAACTGGCCACTTGGCTTTTCAGAGAGCCCAAGACAAGTCAAATGGAAAGCAGAGAAGCACACGCCTTCACAAAGCAGAAGGTTCCCAGTCTTTTCACACATCTGAAATACAAGAGTAGGTTGATAATGTTCTGTGTTATTACAAAATACATCATTGCTCATACACTGATACAAACACTAGTATAATGGATACACACTGAAGTGATGAAAAAGATGAATGTCCTTTGCTTTTTGCTCCCGAAGGTCAAAAAGTCCAGTATTCTCCCCAAAAATGTTTTAAAGCTGGGTGGCAAAAACTTGTAGGAAGGGTGGCAGCCCCTGTATATTAGACCAGATTTTCCGGTAACCACGCAAAAAGAGCCAGGTGGTTACTGAAAAGTGCTGGGTGGTCCGGCTGGCTAAAAGGGGCTGGTGAAAACACTGAAGTTATTATTTTTCTACAAATTGACAAATTCCTTTGATTCTGCCAGGGCTAATACAAATCCTACACAGTTCTGTTCTGTTGCTCTGTGACAATTTCAAAGAGAATGCCATGCAAACAACGAAATATCTGAAGTACATGTAGGGTTTGTAGTTGTACTCAGCCAATATTCTACATTATAGAGAAATTACTCCCCCATTTCCTATTTTAGCTTTACACTTTCCTGTTGCAGTAGTTGGTTATAAATGGTGTCAATTTCTAGAGTGGCAGAGCGGTGCGAAGAATGCAGATCACTAAAGATTTAACCATCCTGCTGTTTCAAGCTATAAAAGCATATCAAACTCAAATACAAAAATTATATATTTTTTAGTTTAAATCTCCTCAAAGGAACTATAGTTCCACAATTAAAAAACTGTGCCGGATTTTTACTGCAGAAGGGAACCGCTGTTCCAGTTACAAACTAGTTAAAGATCGGAATCCTTGAAGAAGACCAGGTGAAGATGGCGACATGCGCGATGAAACAAGAACTGTGATCAGGAAGATAAAGGTAATTTATTGCAGACGAGACAAATGTTGCTGGTTGCAAATTTTTTATTTTAAAGGTTTAGTGTTGCTGTCAAAAGAATGGTTTAATTTTTTTTTTCATCTGCTAATCCTACAAAAATACATTTCCATTATTAGCTACACTCATTGCTTCAATGTATTAATGGAAGACCAATGGAGCTAAACTCATTGCTTCAATGTATCAATCCTGGGAGACCAGCATGACTTCATGCTGGTTTCCCAGGATGGACTTTTGCCCTTCATCTCTAATATATGGAGGCTATGATAATAGTAGTGTAAGATAGATGAGATTGTGTTTTTTTTTTTTTTTTTTTTTCAGTTTATGTCACAGAAATGTACACAATTTCTGGCAAGATCAGTAGGCATTTTCTGCACTTAACTATTCTACAATGAAAACTGAGGCAGCCAATACATTTACAGACTTGTAAGATGCATTATTAAAATCTTTGTTCTAGGGCAGGGGTCAGCAACCCGCGGCTCTTCAGCTTCCTTGTTGTGGCTCCCTTCGGCCGCCGACGGGAGATCCCCTTCCTCCTGTAGACACTGCGGGGGAGGTAGATTCCCCTTCCGGTGTTCTAACGAAAAAATCTACCCGTGAAATAAATCTACCAGGGGGCTTGTACAAATGGGTGTGTACAATGAAGCCATCGTCAGGAAAGTTTCACAGCTGGGTTTGTGTATGAATGCTGCATGTCATGTTCTGCAGCCTTACATCTCTTCCTGTACAAACCTCCATATCTCCTTAACGCTATGTCCTACTGACTTGAAATTTTCAGGGTACACAGGGGACCTTCGTAGCTAGCAGTACCCTAAATTTATTTCCCAACCTTTAACAACTTTTAAAATATGGAGTCATAATTATAAAATAAAATAGTTAAAATTCAACATCAGGGTTGCCGTTTTAAAAGTAAGTGTGTCTAGAAGTCCCAAATTAAACATACAAATTAGGGACCCTGGGGGCGACTTACATAGCAAGAAGGTGCAAACCTCAAATTTTTACCTCCCTGTCACAAAACTAGAAATCTCATACTACACTACCCTGTCTCCTTCCCCACTTTGAACACCAATGTTTCTGGAACAGGGAGACGTACAAAACCAAAAATGTAGGTGCAAGTGGGGGGCACCTGTGACTAACACATCATTAGGCCATCGTCAGAACATAGCCCATTTACGTAGACTGTAGGACCCTGATAATTTACTACAAACACTGACAACTTACTAGTAAACAAGCTGTGGAAATATTCTCCTCTAAACATGGAAACTGCCATTTATATAATGCAGGTGCTACTTCACCAACATCTTTACTACATGAAAAGCCTGACAAAGGAAAGATTTCATTGTATTTTATTTATAGCACAGGGTTTCCTTATACATTGTTCTTCTGATCTATTTAATCAAATGATGTGTGGGGGGTAGTGTAATATTACCTGGCAGACAAGCTCCTTCTTTGAGTTTCCTTTCTCAGATTTTTTTGACATGACCGACTCATCTGCGCTGTCTGATGGGGATTCAGACCGCTCGTCTGACACCTACAATGAGAATTTTTTTTTTTTAGTAACAAATAGGTTTGTCTGCTAAAAAGAAAAATGGAGCTTGTATACACTCACCTCATTATCAGCCAGAGATGAGGGAGAGGAGCTCTTACGAACGGCACGTGTGACTGAGCCCAAATCTGTACTGCGATTTCTCTTCTTCAGTGGCTTACAAGCATCTGACAGGTTGCACACAGCTGCAAAATAAAAACACAATTACAATTGATAAACTTGGATGTTTATTAGGCAAAAAAGTTGCAACCCCATAAAAAAAAAAAAAAAAAACCTGAAAACGTTTACTGACTATTGGTATTCTACTTCTCTCTCCAGGAGTCTGTCTTACATCTACTATTCATTTTAAGAACTCCAACCTATCTCAGAATTTTCAGCATTCAAAAAACTTTTAGGATTGTCGGATGTCCCCCCGGCACATGCAGTGGTTCACATCCTGACCCCGTCATATTGCTTTGTCCTAGCCTGATGATGGAACGAACACAGTAATTGAAAACTCATGTGTCTCGGATAGGTCTGTGTCTATGAAGAATTTTTTAGGGTAAGAATTGTGTTGCTCTGAATGAGGCAGGGCAAGGAGCACAGCTTTGAAGAAGACAAAATGTTAGAATTTCATTAGATTTTTATTGCTGTCTAAGTCCCATTTATAGAGATTAACTTACTTATTGTCCATGTAACAATGTCAGCCACACACCTAAATCATTATTAAACAAACTTAAAAAAAGAATGTGCTTAGTGCAAAATGGCCAATATCTTGCTCTGTGAACTAATTCTCATATCTATGAGAAAGCTGTGCGTTACAGATGCGCAAGATGAAGAAAAAAAATCTGGCCCAAAATAAAAACGTAATGACATTTACTTGGTCGAGCCATAAAATAGAGTATCAAAAAATGGCTTAACAGTTGGTGTTCATAATACATCAGATCTAATTCAAACAGATAGGTTGCTGACCCTAAACAACTAGAGGTAAACAGAGGGTTTTCGGCATGCAGAAATGTTTTCATTTACTTTCAATTGACAAAAAAAAAAAAAAAAAAAGTTTTCGAAGTTTATCAAAGGTATGGCCATTAAATGGCTCTAGACCGCTTGTAACTGACCAATATAAATAGTTCATGGGGTATGGATAACAAAATGCCCCATGAACTATTTATATTGGTCATTTACAAGCTGTCTAAAGCCATTTAATGGCCATAAATTTACGCAATTTTTTTTTTTTTTTTTTTAATTGAAGTAAATGACCATACTTCAGGTGTGTCAAACTCAAATACACAGAGGGACAAAATTTAAAATTTAGACAAAATTGCGGGCCAAACTTGAAGTTTATTAAAAAAATTAGGACGACGTTTTTCCTTCTCATTAGGTGTAAAACCTTTTTATATCGAAAAAGAGGTTTCGCTTCGCATTCAATCTGGAACAAGCTTATAATAGAGAAATAGCACCGCTACTACAATTCCCTGCGTCTATTACACAGTCCAAAGCGGGGCCACACACAGGCAGAGAGCCTGCTGGTCTATAGATGTGAGTGATGCCGGGAATTGTAATAGCGGAGCTATTGCAATGCAGCAGCGGGCCCGCTGCAATTCATATTTAGGGGCCAGAAAAAAAGGACCCTTTGGGGGCCAAAAAAACGAGGTTGCGGCCCAGAGTTTGACACTCCTAAATTATTTATTTTTTTTTTAACTTTCCAAAACTGAATTCTTAAGAAATGTTACTAATTGCACCACTCTTCGGCCCAGGGAAGATCAAAGCAGGATCTTTAGGTAAGTAAAAGCAGACACAGAGAGTGCTGTATAATAATCCTTGATTATGGGACTGATTTATTAAAGCTCTCCAAGACTGGAGAAGATACACTTTTTAATCAGTGAAGCTGGGTGATTCAGCAAACCTTGAATTAATTTTTTCAAAGCCATTTGCTAGCAAATGTTTTAAAATCCTTTTCAGGTTTGCTGGATCACCCAGCTTCACTGATGAAGGTGTATCCGGATTTTCCAGCCTTGGAGAGCTTAAATAAATCAGACCCTGTGTTTACTCCCACTTCCTGAAAAACTTGAATGAGCAAATCCCACCTTTAAACATTAGGCCAGCCAAAAGAAACCCTAAAAGTAACAGAAACCCCCTTTAGCTGAGCCCCTGTAATATTCAGTGCATAGCATGAACAGTTGGTGCATTACCTGGCTGGGCCTTTACAGGGGCACGTTCTCTGCCTCTACAGGATTTAGAAGACTTCTCATTGTTGTTTTCCACTTGCTAAAGAGGAAATAAACAAAAACAAAATGAAGTTGAAGGAAAATAAATGGTAGCGGCCACTATGTTTATGCAAACACAAACCCAGAAAAATGCCGTTGTCCAAGAACAAGATTTGTGCATTTGGTATTACACATTTGTGTGTTGTTCTTGACTATGAAACGAAGGTGGTCTAATAAATAGGATTTAAAGAAAATAGCCCTCCATTTCAATAGAAATCCTTGGCTGCCATCTAGTGGGAAGCTTGCAAAGCAGATCAACATTCCAAATTAAATGCATGCAATTTACAGCAGGAAGTGATATGACGTTACACGTCTGTAGGGTAATATGGATGGATGAATGCTGAGGGAAGAGGTGTGGAGGTAATAATAAGCAGTGATAGATACCTTCTTGCTAAATTAAACTGAAACATGGCCATTTTGTTGTCTCTAATGAACCCGTCTCGTGTGGCGGGCTTTGGAATGTTGTTTTTTTTTTTTTTGTTCGTTAGAGGGAAGGCCTCTCATTGGAAATGGAGATGAGATTTGATTACGCTTTTAATATTCCAACCCAATCAAAACGCCAGGACCGTGTGGTGGTATAGCTGTGCAATACATTTGTAATGCAGGAAGAACATTTGCAGTTTCCCATGTATATAGCAGAAGAGCTGCATTGTAGGTCACATGTAAGAGGGATAATAAATGACAAATAATGATGCACATTACTTGTGACAGTGCAATGAAATATTTATACCAGTCTATTTTAAAAGCATTGCACAGGGAATGTGTACAGGATCTATTTAATACTTATCATATAGTATATTTAAATTAGGTGCTATTGTGGAACTGTAAATCCCAGGTAATTCCACTTGTCACCGTGTATTTGGGTTTATAACTCCTTAACCCCTACAGGGCCACAACTGGTAATTCTAACAGAACTTCATGTCAATTTTGGCTTCAAGTGCCATGTGATTTTGGTTTACCAAAACTACTACCTACTCATCCTTAAAAGAATATAAAGAAAGAATGAGGACACTGACCTATAAGAATACTGGATTATGTAAATAAAGCATGAGTGCCAGGCAAGAAGTATTTGCAGAAAGCTAGAAAGGACAGTACAATACACAACTTTATTTTTTACCAGGTTTGTATTGTTTCAATATTGTAATATGGTTCTTAACAAAACTATTTTTTAAATGTGTGATTAATGTATTAAAGTGAAATGAAAATAAGTACATAAGATGACATTTCAGATTTTTTCTTTTCTCTCTGAAATTCATTATTTAGCTGTTCCTAGAATAGAGCCGCACTGGCACCAAGAATAAAGTGATATTTTGTACAAGGAGCCTCACTTACCACAAATATGTGGAATCAGATTTTAGATGCAATTTTATAGTGAATGGTGCAAATCAAAGATGCTGGTTGCTTGAATAAATATAGATCACATAGTGTGGTAGGTTTGCATGGACGGATGAATAATCAACCTTGGGTCAATGCTTTTGCTGAGAAGCTGATAGATTGTAAAGTAACTAAAGCCAGTGCACAATTTGCTTTATGTGTGACCTCTCACATTTTATAACACACCAGCAGCTAAAGCAAAGAAGACTTCTCACAAGCAATTTGTATCATTATTATTACTAAATAGTATTTATATAGCGCAGCACTGTACATTATAAATGAATAAGGCTTTCTTTGCATGTGTCCCTTTTCCAGTTTCGTTCCTTTTCTTCCCCCATCTTATACTACCAAAATTGGGAATGTGACTGCTAAGAGTGACAAGGACCCCAAAAAAGAAGAATTGTCCGTAATTTAAACAAAGGCAAAGATTACTACGCTGTGCAAATGTTGCACAGAAATACTATTATTGCATAAATAGATTTGTCAAACTGCATACAGTATTTTATTCCCCCTAAAAGAGGGAAACAAATACATGTACAGGCTAGCTGAAGTGTTAGAGCTAATCTTTGCTACAGTGTTAGTAAAAGCAATGGATAAAGCAAACATGGAGGTCCTTTACCTTCTGACTGTGGGTCCTGAGTCGCTTCCTGGGGACTTCTTCATCGTCTGTACACTTGTTGTCCATCTTTGTGTGGTTTCCTGTATGTCCATGCAATCTACCTTTAGGGGGGGAGGTTGTGAAACGTGTGTGAAAAGACCCAGGAATATTGTTGCGACCCTAATTTGGTTTAACATCTACACCATACATGCCACACTCTTCTCTTTCAAACACATACAAGGGTAAACTATAGGTAGAAAGGACATTAACAATCAGAAATAGTCAGATGTCTGCTTTCATTGGTGACGTTATATGATGTCCCTTTTTTTTTTGTATAGCATGCATGAAGACAGCACTTTACCAACACAGAGTAAAAGGTCAATTCTTTTATTTATTGCTGGCTCATATTACCATTAATCTTAAGAAAACAACATTTGTAAATATATGATGCACAGCGTACAATGAATTACACTTTTTCCTCCTTGTATTACTAAAATGCAGCTGAATATGACTGTGCTATGACACTTGAGGTGGGTGCCTCGGATTGTGTCCCTTATACCCGCTCCCAATACACCACTGTTTTTTTACTCATGTACAAAACAGATGAAATGGATCGTTTATTAGGTTGAAATGATGCAGTCTGGATGGATTTGCCTGTACATAAGACTGTCACCGTTCTGGCAATCACTGAGCACAATTTTTTTTTTTTTTTTTTTTTTTAAGGAAGTCTACACACATATGTTGGCAGTATTCTCCCCAGTCCCTTTTAGCCGGGTGCACCACACGGCTGTTTTCAGCAACCACCCAGCTGTTTTTGGGTTATTAATGATAAGTTGGGGTCACAATACAAGGGGCTGCCACCCACCTATATTTTCTTCCCACCCAGCTTAAAAAAAAGTTTGCACTGGTTGGGTTTTAGATGGATATTGCCATGAAGAAAATGTGTCTACATCCAAGGATATGGTGGAACATAGTTTTTGCTCGGCTTCCCACATAGAAGTCAAGCAAGTCAGTGGCAGGAGGGGAGACCTAATAATTCCAGAGACACCAATCTCCTAGAGGAGCCCCTCAGGGACCCGATAAAGCAATATCCACCCAAAAAGTACCAGTTCTGAGCAGACACAAAAAAACAAAAAGGTATTTACAAGGTTGTCCTTGAAATGAAGTTCTCATCTAATGAGGTATGACGCTTAGGATTACCAGCATTTTCTTCTTGTATTAAGAGGTCTGCACTGTCAGAATTACAAGCTAAATGGGTGTTCAACAATTAACAGTACTAGAGACAAGCTACCAAGTCTAGCTGTAACTGGCAGAAAAGAGAATCTGATATAAAGGCTGCACAAAAAAAGCACATGGAACTGAACACATGAGATCCTTGATTAACATTACATGCAGTACGTCTTGTCTTCCCATAAAAAAGTGGACAAAAGTTTTCACCACTACACCTATATGTATTCAAGAAGTAATTATTCCCACAAAGAGGTTTCGTTTACATGAACTTATTCTGTACCAAATAGAAAATAAAATAAAAAAGAGTGGACAACATGAATTTCATTTACTTCTTGATCTTGATCTCCTCTTTGGCGACTCTTGAAATATGCTCCTCTTGACTTCCCCTACGTCCTTCGTCAGAGTTGAACCTTGAGAGATACAGAAGGGTTTTTTTTTTCCACTGTTCACCCATTTAAATCTGTATCCAATTTATTCCATAATAAAATTCTTAATATAAACGATTGTCACTGTGCCAATGAAGGGAGAGCTGAGAGTTGCAGAGCTGTACACAAGACATGGCCACTGAAGATCATGCATGATACAGAAAATAGGTTTGCATCTCCCCATCGTTTTTGCTTGACAAAGCCGAGTAGGATCCAAATAATGATTTTGTTTCTAGTGGATCTCCAGGGTATTTTTTTTTGTTTTTAACCTAGAAGGAATAGAAGACTGTTCTCGGGACTGAAATTGTCCTTAACAGTGGCTCTAGAGCTGAATGCTATACTATTCACACTATACTACTAAAGGGCTTTGATAAAAAGCTGCTGGAAAAGGTCAATAAAACTTGGTATAGAATAAAAAGGCCTCTTTCAGTTGCCTATATATCGTAAACATAATATAGTCCTGATTTGTATTTTATGGATGTAATCAAATCTGGATCTGCACAGCTTCACTGCTAGATACATGAATGCAGCCCCAATATGTTTTGCTTTAGGATATATTCCCTTTAAAAAAATAAGATTTGGAAATTTTAGTGTAACCATGGGTGGGCTTATTCTTTCTAAATGAGCTTGAATAACCCTTACAAAATGGCTGGATGCAACCCTAAACTGGAACTCCAGGCAAGTGTCTAACCTCACAGTAAAATACTTATAGGTGAGCTGCCTTAAACCTCACGGCCTTACTTTACTCTTACAGCATTGCCACTTTGCAAAGTCAGAGGGCAAAGTCCTGTATGCTCCATGCCATAACGGTGTGATGACATACAGCCTGGCTGGAGTCTAGTAACCGATGTGTGTAAGAAGCGTAAAGAGATTTCTATGTATACAACATTTTTTTTTATTGCATTTAAAATTTAGATTATTACAATTGGTGGGTAAAAGGAGTTAAACTTTGTTGCAAATTAAAACAAAATACTAATATGGTTTCTTGCAGCCTATAAAGACATAGAACTTCAGAAACCCTGTGGTCTCACCTAAAGATTCCTTCTAACCCCCCCCAGTGCCTTGTTTTGATAAAGCCAGTGTTCTCCCAGCCCTTTTAAGCTTGGTGCACCACTCGGCACTGTTCAGTAACCACCCGGGTGGTTCCTAAAGAGTTGGGTTACAATACAGGGGCTGCTACCCGCCTACAGTTTCTTCCCACCCGGCATAAAAAAAATAAATGACTTGGTTGAACACTAAAAGCACTGTAAAACTGCTTACAGTACTGGTACTCCTCCTCTGCAGCTGCTTTCCAGTCCAATGTACTTAAGATTTCTGATCTGCCCATTTGGAACAGAATAGGTTTTAGGTGTGAAAACTAATAAAACAATTCCACACCTAAGCTATATTCAGGTTTAGAGGACATTATTATGAAATAAAGCACTGATTGCAGTCTACAATGTAGTGAATTGACCCTTGTTCATTTTTGTGAGCATTCTACATGTCAGATTTGATAAACACACGCTGATTCGTTACTCTAAAATACAAGGCCAGCTATCAAAAGCGGAATATTATTTCAACAAATTTTCAATGTATAGGAATAATACAGGTTATATGAAGATTGTAGGTAATTATATTCACACTATCTGAAAAATAGACTTTAATGGATTCTAAAGTAGAACTAGGGCCATTATAGGAAAAAAAAAGTCTCTAGTTATATTATCACAGTAGATTGTTTATCTGTTGATTCTGCTAATAAATGCATTAGTTAAACACTTCAAACTGTATAGGGGTTTTGACAAACAAGAGGTGCTTACGGTGAATGTATTCGACTCAACCGTGCAATACCTGTTGCAGAAAACCATTATGGTTTCTTGGTACGATTATGTCTAGAGATTATGGGGGCTGCCATTTCTCAAAAATTATTATTTTTTTTTTTTGTGCCTGGTTGGCATTTTGATCCTCTGCTTTTCTGAATCACTAAAACACTCAGGAGTTTAGCTACTTGAGCTTTACATTCAGACTTCTTTAGAATGCATCCGGCAACGGCCTCACACATGATATCTCAGTATTCGTCCACTTTAAATTTATAGCCTGTTTAAAGGATGTTTTTGTCTCTCTGCCTGGAGTTCCACTTTAGTGTATGAAATTGTGAGAACAAAACTGTGGCTCCAGCCTGCAGCAGAAAGTGGCTTGAAGAGCCATGTCTCCAGACTTCTATCTTTAGGACAATACATACTGCATTATTTTCTCTGATAATACCCTGACCATCTATGAATAATCAACACGTGGGATAATAAACTGCTTCTACACCCAGTGTGACAGCTCGGCTTAATGCACGTTGAGGTAAAAAGCAGAGTAAACATAGGGTAAGGGGGAAAAATAGTCTTAGCAGAATGGCTTTGTTAATAGAAACCTATTCTTCACCTGTTACTTAGAGGATAAAAAGGGAGAGGAACCACAGTAATCACAGGCTGGGCTAATAAGTGTATAAATATGGGTTTAACTGGCTAAAAGGAATTAAAAGAAAAAGACGGGTCATTATTTCCCCTTTTAAAATCGCAAGTGATATTAAAATGCCTTAGAGTACATTGTGGCTATGATGTTTACCAGAGTCTTCTTCAGATTTGGGAGAGGTGAGAATGGCAAACTTTGTATTATAGCGAGCTTTTTGTTTATCACTGAGCATGTTCCACTGTGATTCCAGCAGTTCTTCAATCTCTTCACTGGAAGCGTCTGGGTGTTCACTGATCACCTGAGGAAATAATAGAACATTTCTCAGATTCATGCATGTTTTAACATTACAGAGATGCTGTTTAACTATGTTATCAAAAACATTTTCCATGAGGCCTAAACTTGTATACACGTTTAGCAAGATGAGGGACAGATCTGGACTGATCTTTCAAATAGGAGCCAGGGGCAAATCAGGAGGGAAGAAGCAGCAAATGTGGCTTTGATCTGACGTATGCATTGCCCCTCCCCACCACCACCACTCCTCAAAAGCTTTCTGTTAAACCAGCAGCAATATATACATTTCCAGTCCAGCCGCATGGGAAGAAATTGTAGGCGGATGGCAGCCACTGTATTCAGTGGTGTTCTCCCCAGTGCTTTTTAGCTGGGCGCACCACCCGGCGCTTCCTGGTGACCACCCGCCTGTTTTTGTGTGGGTATTGGAGAGTTGGATCACTACACAGGGGATGCCACCCACCTACAATTTTTTACCACCCGGCTTAAAAAAATTTCAGGCTTTCAGGTATTGTGAGCCAACTCCTTAGTAACCACCCAAAAAAAACTGGGTGGTAACTGAAAGGTGCAGGGTGGTCTGCCCAGCTAAAAGGGGCTGGGGAGAAGACGTGCTTTAAACAAAGCACCTTAAAAATGCATTTTTTTTTTCTTCCAGACACATCAAATGCAGTGCAAAATCTTACCACTGAAAACAACTTGGCAAAAAAAAAAAAAGCATCTGTGGGACTCCACAGATGCTTTATATTTGCTTCAGTTTCAGCATTCTGCTTTGCCCTGTGTCTAAGCCAGGAGTCAGCAAACTTTTTTGGTTACTAGACCATTTTAGGAGGCCAAGAAGGCACTTACCCCAGCATCCGTAGTGTTAATGCCGGTCGCGGTAAATAGGGAAGGGAGGCATAACAAGGAGGCTCAAGAGCCGCGGGTTGCCGACCCCTGCCAGCCGGAATTAGGCCTGATCAACCAGGGGCCATTAGGTCAGAACGGACTACTAGCTAGGCCGTACCTGGCCTAAAGGCTGGAGTTTGCCTACCCCTGGTCTAAGCCATGCAACCCTGTATTACACTTTGCATTCTGATCAAAAAAGAAAACTTTCCTTCTATCAGCAATCTGATAAAACATTTTAAATGATTGCTTCCATCACATTTGGTGTGCAAAAAACCTACTTCCTGTTCTTAATCCTACACCAACCGACCCAGGCGCGAGATAGGGTGACGTAGGATGGGGGAAAAAAAAACATTTGCCAATCAAGAAGGAGCGCCCAAGAGCCTCCCGGGATGTCTGACGTAGGTATCCCAGGAGGCTTTGCGCTTCCATTTATTCTCAACTACCTAGGCAATTGAGAATTAGGGGGTGGTGCTGCACCCTTTAAAAAAGGGTGTGGCACTTAAAATAAAAAACACACAGAATTTTTACTTAACCTAAAAGGGTTGTCTACACTTTTATGTAAAGTGGAAATTGTGAATTTAGGTACACATTAGGCTGATGTAGATTTACTGCTGTGGGTGCAGGGTCTACCTAATCACTCCTATCAGGCACTTATAAAACTATACCATTGTAGGTCTATGTCCGCTAAAAGCCAAAAATACCGGTTTAGTAGCTACAAATAGGTTGGATCCTGTCAGGTCTTTTTTGCAGTTGGTTTTTCCACTGATGAGATTTGTCCCCTTATTGTTCTGTAAACACATCTCACCTTTTCTAATAATATTTGTAAAAGTTTTGCTCCTCCTTTCAGTCTCAATGAGAGCCATCACCCACATTGATGTTGAGGTTGAAGCTCAATAGAACACCTACAGTGAATAAACCTGGGAGGAGGTATGCAAATATCAAAATACCTTGAGGGTGAATGTCCAGAGGAGCAGGCATCAGTCCACATGTGAAGCTGAGCCTCCACGACTGAAAGAATGTAAATCAAATGAATGAAAAAAGGCCAGACCAAGGATAGTCAGGTTAAGCAGGAAAGGGCTGGAACATGGGCTGTTCAACACCCTAAAACAAAAAAGTTGGCTGCTTTTATCTGTCTTGTTGCAGCTTCTAATACTCATCATAAGATGCTCAATGATATGAAATGGTAAGTACAGGACAGGAGCCTGTACAATAGTGCAAGACTAAAGAAAAAGATTGCGTTCAGTTTTAAACAGTGAACAGGCTGGCAGTGGCTTATGTGCAAGAAGAAAAGGAAGATAGTGGGGTTTCCTCCTTATGATATTCATCATAAATATTCCCCTCAATATAAATCAAAAATAGAATAGAATACTCGCACAAAAAGCAGGCAACTAATGACAGCATATAAAACACTGGCCATTGCATGTACATCACGTAGTTTGCAGCCAGAACTCAGCAAGATCCTACGAACTCTCCACCAACACAATCAGTACTCTACGCATGTTGGTAAATAAGGAATTACCGACCTATTATCTCTGACTTATTAGTAACTTTGTCCATTATCATTATTAGAAAATATTTGTATGGTGTTGACATATTATGCAACGTTGTACAAAGGCCATAATAATGTCTCTAGCTGTCCCCCAAAGGATCACAATCTAATGTCCCTACCATAGTCGTATGTCATTGCCACAATCCAAGGACAATTTGAGGGGGAAGCCAGTTAACCTAACTGCATGTTTTTGGAATGTGGGAGGAAACCCCTTTATGTAAAGTGAAAATTCTGAGTTTAGGTACGCTTTAAGAGGAGGATTGAATTGGAATTATCCCTTTCAGCATAGATAACACGACCAAGTACCTTGTGATGACACTAATGCTTTGTACATGTTTTCAAGTGTTGGTGTGCTGGATTGGCATTCATGATTAATGGAACCCAGAACACACTTTAGGGGCGCACTGGGTAACAATGCAATGCCATGAACTATGTTTTATAAAATGTGACGTGTACTATATTTGTGTGCGATGTGCTGCGTTTGGCAGCTTATTCAAATGAGTGGGCTGCCAATTACAGCTCATAGCAATGCAATGGCAATGTATGAATATTTAGTAAACCGCACAGCATTCCTAAAGTATGAATAAGCCTTTACTCATTTCCCATCTCAACAGGAATGTACACTGAGCTTTAACCTAAAGTATATGTAAAACCCAACCATGGACTTCACCTAATTGCTCCAGTCTGTTTTGTTAAATATACGACTGAAAGAAATTTGTTTGATAAATGCAAGCGGGGTCCACTGAGAGAAGCAGGAAGACCAGATACTAATAAAATTGTATGCCAAGAATGCCTTCAATTGTAACAAACAAGTACCAGGACACATGGAAACCAGGAACCAAGGACACATGAAGTCTTTCACTGTCTGGACAACCTAAAGCCATTTATATGAATTATGGGGATAACAAGCCCAAAAATGACTGATAACTGAGGATGGGCCTTAAGGATCTTATGCCTGAAGGCATAAGGCAGCCAAAAAAGGTTGCAACAACTACCATGATAAACGGCCAAAATGTCACTTACAGATATGGTAGAGTGTTCCTATACAGGAAAAAAGACTGAAGCAATGGCACTGGAAACTGAATGGCAATAACGGATTGTTTACCAGAGCCACCTAGAAATGGTGAATGAGAATCCAGAGCACCAATTATAAGATTTATCAAGGATAAGAACGTAGTCAATCTTCCTGAAGAAAGAAAAGAAAAGAAGGCTTTTGCCAGCTTGAACCACCTGCAGACAATGGGGGGAAATCTCTTGCTGAACTGAATCCATGATGATAACCTTATTGAGATGAAAGGAAAATACAACCTCATGCAAGTCATAAGCCCCCAGGCTACCTTGTCCTTCTCGGAGGACACAGACAACATTTGACATTGGGGAAAAGTCATCTGACATGTTACTAGAGTTAAGCTTCAATCACCATACTACTTTATTAGATTTAAGGTCTCAAAAATTTGACCAACCTGTACACAAATCTGAAATGGAGATTTCAGCTTCCTGTTTGGGGACAAAGTTGAAGCTTTAAAAAATAACTATAATGCTCAATTTGTCTACAGCTTCTCAACACAAACATCTCTTAATTTGCTCTAATGAACTGGAGAGAACAGATAGCCATACCAGATTCCCAATTTGGACAGCATAAAATCAAATTGTATTACACTCGCTGGATAGATTCCCTGCAGGAGAGGATAGAGAATTGTGGGGAATCCTGCCCTTGGAGGCATTTGATGCAAGTTTTAAGCTTTGGAAACCATGAGACGCTCCAAATTTGTTGAGGTTTTTGCAGTATCTAATCTGGAGAATCACTGCTAAATGTCCTTGTGATCATAAGTGACCTGAAGATTTGTTTTGCCAATTGTCTGCAAAGAAATTTTGTTCCAATAGAGACACATGTTCTGTTTCAGGTATAACTGTAAGACAGCCTTTCTCCATACAATGGGTAACCCTTGAAATAATTGTCAGGTTATAGGTAACCCATTATAAATAATATATCCACAGCTCTCAGTACATTAGTGTGGTGGTCAGAATTTCTCTTACATTTCTGGCCATTGGGAAAAATGCCACCCTTATAGATAGCCAAAAAGATCATTGGTGTCAGTTTTAATGACCTGAGAAGCACAAACTTCTGTGACACCAATGCAGGAATGATGATGGAAGGGAGATATATTTGACCAAGATTCCAAGATGACCAAGATGTGAAGTAGCAGGTGGAAGACTCTCACCTGCGAGGTAATAATTGAAGAAGCACTGAGTGTGAGAACATATAACACAGAGCCAGGAGCTCAGTCAGTAGCTCTCTGCATGGGGACACAGACAGGTGGTCTGTGCGAGTGAGCTTTCTGCTTGCAAACACAGACAGGGTGGTCTATGTGAGTGAGCTCTGCTTGCAAACACAGACAGGTGGTCTGTGTGAGTGAGCTCAAAAGTGAGTAAAAGGTTGCTGAAGCTTGGTTTTGACCCGACAGGGAGAAGCCCTCCAGCTGATAGACAAGGACGTCTTATGTATTGTAAGTGCCGGACAGGCAAGGTTTTCTTTTGCTGTTGTGTTATTTTATCTGCAACCTTCAAAAAATCTGGCTACAAGTCAGCTTAACACTTATACCTCAGTGTGTGATCTGAGTTGGATGAACCACACAAGTGTCCTTTAACCCCACACTGCTCATTGCTCAACCACCCCTAGCAACCTCTTGAGAAACCCTAATCTAGGAGAATGTCTCACCTCTTCCTGCAAAGACATTTTTTTAACTTCCACTTTTGTTAACTGAGCAGAAGTGAAAGCAATTCTTCCCAATTGGACACAAATGGCCAAAAAGATTAAAAATATTTAGGGGAAAAGTAAAAAGCAGCTTGTGTCTTTGAATTACTTAATGTAACCTGTGACTATCAAAAACTGAAATATTATTAGGAATTGAGCTAGCTTTTTGAGTTATTAAAAACAGGTAATAATTTGAGACAAACCTCATCTTTGTGCTTCTGGCAGAAGACCAGGAACTGAGTAGCAGCATCTCCTTTCTTGCCTCTTGAATTATGTGCTCCTGACCTCTTTTTCTGGGTAGATGGGGCCAGAACTCCTTTAGTATCTGGGGTTTCAGTAGTGGTTTTCCAATCAGGATCAGTCTCTTGAGAGTTGGAATTTCTTGACACTCTTCTCCTCTTGCTAGGCACTCCATCTTTCTTAGGGGTTTCGGAAGGTTCATCAGATTCATCATCCCTGCAGGACTCAGCGCCCTTCCCGGCTACTTTAGGATTAAGATGGGGACGGTCTTTTATATAAACAAAAGTAAACTTATCTTTTCTCCCCTCAACAGTCATCTGTATGGCTTCTTTTACTTGCTCTACACCTATGTCCCATTGTGTTTTTAGTTTGCCAGTTATTGGTTTCAAAAGCTGCACAACAAGAGAAAAAAAAAAAGGTAAAGTTACAGTTACATTTATTTTCCATAATAATATTACAATTACAGAATGATAGTCAGTCAGTCCCTATAACAAACTGCAATGACACTTACTGGTTTGCAAAGACAACCCAAATCTTACAGAGCACTCTGCTCTTTCTGCAAGGGAAGTAAACGTTCAATCAACACATTTGCTTTCCCAATTAATGTAAAAATATGCATTTGTTTGATTTGCATTTATTAAATCCTAACCCCTGGTTTACCTTTCATCTCCCCTCATGAAAGGAAATAGTCTTGTTTCCCTGCACACACTAGCAGCATTAGAAGCTGGAGCAGGTATCCCAAGCAAACCTAGTGTCCTGTCTGATGAACAAGGATCATCAAGCCCAAGTCATCTTCCAGCCTTGTGCTTTCCTTCCTTTCACTCAACTATGTATGTAGGCAAGTCTACTACATTGTGCAACTGTCTTTTATGGTGCAATGGTAAGTAGTGCAGCCTAATTTGACTATAGGTCTGGATTCAATACAAGTGAGTGCTGTTTAGAGAAATAAAGTTTTAGCAACAGTTATTTAGAATTTGACATAATTATTTTTTATTTTTTTTAAATATGTCAGAATTTCTCCTGTTCCACATATGCCAGGTGTGGTCTTGCCTACCACTAAACTCTGTATGGCCAGGGCCAGTAAATGAAGGTTTTGTAAAATAAAAAGAATATTAAAAATAAAAAAAAAAGAATTTTGGATGTCCCCTCACTTTAAGTCTTGGAGACAGTGGTCCCAAGAACAAATATTGTTAAGACAATTATCTTAGAGGACCCCAACTGTATAGCTCATGACCTAAGAGTAACCCTTGATTCCAGCACAAAAGTCTTTCCTGGTGTTCCAAACAGCCAGGACACAGATTAATCTTTTCAAGAAAACATACAGATTACATCCATCCTGGATCCTAAGGTAGGCAACTACTTTTTGGATATTACAGGAAGGCAAAATTCTGCCTGATTTGTTCCTGTCTGGGATGGGTCTCTTTGGAGACAACTGACTCCTGGGTGTTCTGTATGTTTTCTTGATCAATAAAAAATGATTGTGCTTCCTATTAGACAGATACATTAGATCTGTCTCTATACTGTGATGAACACAGGTTAGCAGGACACACCTTGATTTTTTCAGCTTTGCTAGTAGCCTGTTTAGCACTCTCCTGGCATAGTTGTTCATATTCATGTTCTCCAGTGTAAGGCACAATACTCTTTTCGAAAATCCATGCTCTTTCAGGTGCATTTCCAAAAAACTGAACATGATACTGGCGAAAGCTCTTTTTCTGTCCTGTAACAAAATAGAATACATAAAGTTTTACAAACAGTAACTAACACTGTGAAAGATCACAAGAATATACCTTACAACAGCTTGCATTAATCTACTAGCTTACTGGGGGGAATTCGATCTGAATTAGCACAACCTATGTGGGTAATATCATTAGCTAAAATGAATATTAACCCAACCTGGCAAATCAATGAAAGCCACATCCCATAATTATCCATAGATCAAAAATATAGCCAACAAGAGGGACTTTTAAGGCATTCCATAGTTAGCTGAAGAGATTTATTTATATATATTATATATATATATATATATATATATATATATATATATATATAAAAAAAATTTATTGTACAAAATGATGCAGTAAAAATATTAAGTCTCCTTGATTTTGATAATGTAGTTTGACGCGTTTCACGGAAAACATACACTGTTTTAACAACCTCAATGACTGGCTTCAACCCCAGCTAGGTGCACCTTATTGCACCAATCATGTATCAACTTTTAATTTATAGTATATGGTTGTACTAAATCACATCCATACACTCATCTTAAAATCAGGGAGACTGTTAATATAATTACTGGATCAAAAAATAAAAATAATTTTTGTACAATAAATGTTTTTATGTATATCTTCAGTTAACTAGGGAATACTTTAAAAGTCCCTCTTGTTGGCTATATTTTTGATCTATAGAATATTTTAGCTGTCTAAACTATAGTTCGTTAGCAAGTGGATGAGGGTCTACAGACATTACTCTAAGCACCTATAAGGGACAGCAGGGCCGGGGAACCACAAGAGCAAAGCTTCTCACAGGTTGTAAAATGTGTTTTTTTTATTCCTTCTGTGTAGTTAGTGGGTTCATAAAACCAAGCTGATACAACTCTACTCGCACTCTTCGAAAGGCTACGCTAGGTTCCTCAACTCATTTACGTAAACCTGCTAAAGAAGTTAATTTATTTTAGGCCAACAATCTCAGTAAACCATTTAGGATGACCACTCGGAAACTTAGAAATCTAATTTTCCCATATTAGGTGAAAAGTGAAATTCCACAGCCAAGACAAGGCTGAAATGCAAACATTACAGTCACACACCAAAATAAACAGATATAAAGGCGTTCCCTCAACTTATATAAAAGCTTGGATAGGAATTTTTTTTACCACATTTAAGAAAACAGAACCTACCCTTGATCTTGGTGTGGCTGTGAAGAACAGGATCAGATGTCACCATACATGGCCACCAAGGATATCCAGAGACCTTCGACCATACCAGATCTCCAACTGTGAACTTACATGGAGTTTCTTCAAGGTCTTTCTGCTCAACAGATGTATCTAAATCTGAAACAGACTAAGAAAAGAAGGAAATATTAGGAAAACTTGCAAAACATAGAAAATCAACATAAGCAAAGAAAAGCCTAGGATTCATGGCTTCCCAGTTTCTTGATGTCAGCAGTTTGTAGGCACATTCATCAATGCCTTCTCTAATATGAGAGGGGGTTAAGGAGGATTCTTGTCCGACAACCGCCTCAGGGCTGATATCAGACGAGAATCTGCTGTGTGTATAGTGCTCCTCCGATGTAGTTTATGGCACATACAGCTTCTTTGGGCAAAAAAACAAAACAAAAACAAAACAGAATTGCATTCATTTTTTTTTTTCTTTTAAACAAGGGTGGTTTGACAAAACTGATTTTAACTGCACATCCTATTCCTGTCCAAATGTCCTACACATCAGGGTTTCCTAAACGCTACTCCATTTTATGAAACCATAAAACCTTCTTAGTGCCACCTACAAACCAAGTAGGAGGTTCTTCTGTAAAATGTCCACATGCTCCAGGACGGTAAGACAAAATAAATATATATATTTTTAAAATAAACCACAGGAGTGACTGCCTGACCCGCTGCACTGCACTACACTTTAAAACGGAAAGCTTAGTAAATCTGAAAATACAAACAACCTAAGATATGTGCAAATTCAGTTAATCCTAACTAGTGGAGGGGTCAACAAGGACGTCTACCTCATTAGAAGAACGAGGGCATGATTACACAGAACTACTATTCTAGTTTATTTGGCAGTGTACAAAAAAAACAAAAATAAAAAAAACAAAGATATGTAAAGAGAGATATTTACCTTATCAGCAGGAGCAGAATCTGCTTCATTATCACACTTTTCCTCAGAAGTGTCAAACTTTATACTTTTTCGCTTCCTTTCTTTCTTGATTTTGCTTTCATTTTCCTCAGGTTTAGATGTTTCTTCTTGTTCACCACAGATAGAGGATTCAAAGAGAGGTTTCCCATTCATATAGGTCTTGGTGATTTTCAGTTTGATTTCTGGCGAGCCATTCTTGGTAGGAGTTGTGTTGGGTGGCGTTTCAACCCCTTGGGCTTCCTGGGAGTCAACAGGCACATCTGCTTCATGAGCACCGGATTCTCCATTATATACCCGTGAAGTCAGATCTTTTAGTTTGTCGGTCGGAAGAAAAGGCAGCGCATCATGGCCGTTTAGCTTCTGTATCACCCCTTCCTGTACAGCGGTGGTAATCGGCGTTCTGCTCAAGAATACAGAACATTCACGGCTCATCTCCACGCTGGCGGCTTTCACAGTTGGATTTTCTATAATATGGGGAGCTTGCTTCATTTTGCTCAAGTGCTGAAAATTTTGCAGAGAACTTCAAGTAGTTTTCTCAGTCTTAGACTACTATAACAAGAGGGGAAAAAAAAAAAGAAAATAAAGACACTGAATATTCCACTACAAATATGTTCATGTATATAAAAATACCAATAACAGAAACTACTGAAAAGAGAAAGGCTACATACACGTCTGATGATTCCCATCCAATAATCGCCTCAGGGCTGATATCGGATGAGATCAGACGCGTGTGCAGCGCTAGTCCGTCCATCCTGGCAGATCCATGAAAGGCTGCAATACCTCTTCCAATGACAAAAATATAACGTGTGTACGTAGCGAAAGTTGCAGTAGAAACAGAGGGAAAACACCAATGGCACTGGCAAAAATGCATTCACGTACAAATGTTACCAGAGTATAACAACTTTGTGGTTATAAATTTAGAGGACAGCAACACAGAGCTCGTTGCCTTCAGTTTTTTTCTGTCAGGGCTGTCAACCTCACCAACCAGTGTGCATCACCGCGCCCTTAATTCTCAACCGTCTAGGGGATCGAGAATAAATGGGAGTGCAAAGCCTCCCAAGATACTTACGCCGGGCATCCCGGGAAGCTCTTGGGTGCTCCTTCTGCAAAGGCACTTTTGGGTTTAGTTCCTCTTTAAATGGCGTCATCCCATTTTCAAGTCAGTGATACACTAACTTGGACATGCATGTGTGTATATAATATATACATACATATACACAATGACACTAACATATTATATATCACTTAAGCAGATTGCAATTAGGGCTCCGCTAGCAAGCTTTACGTACATCCCCCAACACACTTCATTCCATAGAAGACCATTACGATGTGGGATCTGTGGTGGGCTAGCTCTCCGGCATTTGCAAAAAAGGTTATCTGGGTGGGAACACAAGAGTAGTATTTTAAGATCTGCTTGCATCCACAATCATCCTGAAACTCTAAACTCCAAACACATTTTTCACGCAATCTGAAAATGGTCCTTGTAGTAATGTATCACTACTGTGATGGGAATGCCAATATGCTACACCTTAGAAACCCCTCAACCAGTACGTCTTTCTTTTTGACAGTAGATTGTAAGCTCTTTGGGCAGGGTCCTCTCCTCCTCCTGTGTCAGTCTGTATCAGTCTGCAACCCCTATTTAATGTACAGCGCTGCAGTTTTTGTAACAATAAGTTACATTGTCTCTATAAAAATGCTGCCACTCATTCTCTTCTTTTTCTGAGCTATGGAACCTGAGCACTAGCCAAACAATTTTTCTGGAACAGGAAAACCAAATCTACTGAAGATACCAAAGGAACCAAACACTATTCTCCAAAAGACCTTTGGACCTTTACAGACAAGTACAATGCATATACATGAAAAAAACAAACAAACCAAACAAGCCTAATATATAAATACAGAAATTTTAAAATTACATATCTCAAATAGACAATAAGACATTTACAAATGCAACCATCCCATCGACAACACATCACTTCTCCAGCTTGATCTAAACTTAAAAAAAAAACAAAAACGAATAAACAGAATCAACATCAGACTACTAACATGGCTGGGATTTCATCTGTAATGCTGCAATACTCTCTGCCTAAATAAAATGTGTAGTACTTCTAATCAGCAAAAAAATTGTAATCAGTGTTTTGTTGCAGAAGGGGAGAGGTGATTATCTTCTGTAATAAAACATACTCCTGCCTGATTTTGCTTCCTTGAAATGTCAAGATCACGAAGTTGTGCGGGACACCCAGCAGACCCTGGCTTCCCCTGCGGCAGTGGGTACTGAATGGACTCATACACCTTCATAGGAATTAAGTCACCCCAAACTAATCAAGATTGTCGAAGATCAGAATGAGGGCGAAAAGAAGGAATAAAATAAATAGATGCCAGTGTCTGATGGAACGTGGACAGTTGAGCTGCATGGGATACGCCGCTCATCTTGGCTTCCCCTGCGGCTGCTGGGACTGAATAGACTCATGTACAGGAATTCGGTTGGCCCAGCCAACCCAGATTGCCCAAGATCAAAATGAGGAAGAAAAGAAAAAAAAATTGGTGGTGCTTGTGACGGAAACTGGGATTAGTTTCACTGAACAGCAGCAGTAAAATAGGAAGGTATGTTTCATCTGATCTTAAAAGTTAATTTTTTTTTTACCACTTTGGACAGGAAGCAAATATTAGTTGTACTTGTACCTGTAGTAAAGTCATCCTAGGTAAATAAAATATGTATCAACAGTGCATATAATGGTCATTGGAAAGGATCTTTTACAATCCTTTGCAACCACAAAATACTGCACGCACGATGCATGAACAAGCGATGTACATACAGCTCCGTTCTGCTCTATGGAGAGGGAGGGGGGTGAACGTTGGAGTGGCACCCCACTGTGCTCTCCCTCCTTCACTTTCATTACGATCCCTCGTTGTCTGTGGATCTGTCAGGACTGTTGTCCGGATAACGGACGACGAGCGCTGTACACAAGCCAGATTCTCGTCCGACATCAGCCCTGAGGGGATTATCAGACGAGAATCATCTGATGTGTGTACGTAGCCTAAAAGCTTGTTCTAATCCAAACCATTAAAAAGCAGTATTGCTACCTTTACCCTTGCTCTAGCAGGCTTCCTCCTATCTGTGCAACCAATCCTCTGAAGCCACTCTGTCAGATGCAAACAACTGATGTCGCTACATGAAATAAAGCACTAGTAGTCCTGCATTGTAGATGGGTGCCGAGATCTTAAATCATCAAAAGGAAAAGGACGGTGACTACTGCTGGGGATAGATTCATAATAGTACCTTAAACAAAAGCAAACATTTAATTCTTGCAATTCAGGTAGGACTCCACAGCAAGGGTAGTTTCTAAATTTACCCCAAAGTTTCACTCTCAGTCATTTCCATCCACAACATCCCATCCTCCATAGAGTGCAGCTATCAAGCCTAAGAGTTTAGAGTTGATTAGCACTGGACACTTAATGCCCTTACCATACATATTACACCTTCTTTATCTTAACACTAAATACTGTATCTCCCATTGCTGCGGTGTATTTTACAGGTTCATATTTGATTATTATTATTACTACACAGTATTTATATTGCACCATCATATTACACATATTACATTGTCCCTATCATAGTCATATGTCTTTAATACAGTCTAGGGACAATTTTGAGGGAAAGCCAATTAACTTAACTGCAGGCTTTTGGAAGGAACAGGTGTAGGAAGAAACCCACGCAAACACGAGAAGAACCTGCAAACGCCATGCAGATAGTGTCCTGGCTGAGATTTGAACCTGGGACCTAGCGCTGCAAAGGCCAGAGAACTAACTTCTGAGCCACCATGCTGCCACCTAATGCTGAGCACTTCCAAACTTCCCATCTACTTCCACCCACTGATTGTTCCATCTACTTTCCCATCTACTTCCATCCATCATTGCTCGGATGCTTTTGGGAAGAATTGTTGGGTTACAATACAGGGGCTCCCATCCGCCTACAATTTCTTCCCACACAGCTTTTTAAAAAAGTTGTGGGTTGAATAGGTAGACCCAAATTATTCAATGTGTATCCACAGACAACAGGTGGACAACACAAAAAAAATAATAAAACACAACAATGTGGGCTTACCCTGTATGTGCGGACAATGGCACCCTCTGACAGAATGGGGACAGGTGAGTATTGCGGGTTTAGTTCCGATTTAGGGAAACATACTTGCAAATATTAAAAACCATCTTCTTAAATTACATTAGGAATACCTCAACTGTGCACAAAGAAGGCAGGCAAAAGACTAGTTATGAGTATTGCCTTTGCTCCCCTTGTAGCAGATCTTTTAGTACTTAAATACGCTTTAAAGCGTGAGATCGGCACTTTCGGAAAAAGACTAAGAGGATGGCGGTGCCCGGTGCGCCAGGTCGAAGAAGGATATTGTGACGACACGGGACCCGATCAAAGAAACATGTCAATAGATCAACACTCAAAGGCAAGTGTGTTGTTTTGTCTTTACTTAATTTCCCCTTTAATTTGAGTTCATTCAGGAGAGGCTTGTGCACTTTGTATGCCCTGTAGACAACTAGCACGTACCAAAATCTAATGTGTCTAAAACGTTTGAGCCAATAAATTATACTAAACTGTACTGGTGAAGAAAAAAACACCAAAGAAAGGTCTACTATAAAAGGCATCTAAGTTTAACCTTTCTAGCAAGTTGTATTAATCTACACCAGTCTACAAAGTAATATCACATTAGAGTAACACTAACTAATGTTATCTCTTAGCTACACCCTTAAAGCAAACCTGCAGATAAACTTGCATGGAAAGAAGGTCAACCAAAAACCCTCTATGTCCTGTAATATATGAACTTTCAGATACATGCTTGCATACTTGAATGGAATAGAAATTATGATGCCATAGCAGGGGGTAGAGAAATCAAATTTATATTTATTGGTCACTCACTTCAATCTAGAAGTCAAGGGGTGTGAGTCAGGAGTCACACCAAGAGGGACACCCAGGACACCCTTCTTAAAGTAAACTGAAACCCTGCTATACTCATCTGTGCCCGTTTTGTTGAAAGGTGACCATGTTCTTCTCTTCCACGAAATTCGTCCATCTTGATTGACCAGGCTGGGATGACATAACTCCTGCGCTAATGTATGGAAGTTCATTCAGTCCCAGCAAACTCAGGGGGATGTTCCACAGAGTGATCAAGAAGGGAAGAATGCTTATTGCAGAATGGACATCTCCTGTCCCTTTCTGCCTATTTTTTTTTTTTTTTTAAGTGAAACTTTAGTTCGGTTTTAAGCTGCCTTCATGTGACACTTCATCTCCAGGTCCTCAATTTGTACTTTACATTGGGTGGGACTCTTCTTTGGATGTCTATACAACTTACTACCTGCATAACATGGAGACTTTCTATTGCCTGTCCAACAGATGGATCCTGTCACAATAAGGAGTGACATCAGCACAAAGGGACCAGCTGGCACAGGTTGATGAATGGGTCAGCAAAGCTATGTACAGGTCATAGTGTTCTGAAAAGACTTGGATATCCTGTAGACAACTTAAGGCTAGGTATATACACCTGCAATGATTCTCGTCTGATAATCGGCTCACAGCGGACATCTGAAGAGAAATCGTGTGTGAACAGTGCCTGTTGTCCGAACGATCGTAATGAACGTGAAGGGGGAGCCAGCACAGAGGGGTGCCACTCCATCATTCTTCCCTTCCCTCTCCATAGAGCCGAACAATGCTGGATGTACAGAGCTCGTTCATGCATCATGCAGTCGTTTTTCATTGGAAAGGATAGTGAAAGATGCACGAGTGTACTTAGCCTAAGGGAGACTATAAAATGGGTTAGAGAGGGGTGGGAAGGAGATTTATCTTTAACTACAGGAAACAATAGCAATGCAAGGATGGGAAAGAGGAACCACAGCACAAGAGGGGAACTATCCAAAACATCCATAAATGTGGTATAGCAAATGAACCCAATATTAAATGAAGATTTAACACAGCATGCCAGTCTAAAGCTTTTTCTTTTATATGGGGCTCGTGTTTATTTTTTATTAAATGGAGAAGTATGCAAAAAAAAGAGTAAAGAAAAGTATAGGCTGCTGGGGATTGGTGTTGGATCAAATTGGAGATAAGCACTTCCCATCCTTCTTATTTGTACCTTCTGTGTTTAAATAAGAGATTAGAAAGCTGCCAAGACATTGGTGGAGGAAGAAGGTGGAGTAAAATTAACTGCCAAAATAAAAGTATTTTCTGCCCTAAAATGTGAGAATTACATCACGGCTAGAAAGGTCAGTGAAGACCCATTAGAAATATGCAAATAATTCAGCATCTGTGGATCTCTATAGACAACACTAAAATTATAAAGTTCTGCTGATTTCCTGATTAGGCACAGTGTCTTTTATGGAATCTAGGATTTGTATGGCCTTATACAGACCAATGAGTTGCAAAGATTTTAGGCACTCTAAACTTAGTAAGGAAGGAGTTAATAGACAAGCAATGAAAGAAGGCCAATGTCAGTAACCTTGGTCACACATTTTTTGTGCTGGAAAAAATGTGCAATCAATGCTTTGATCAAGGATTTTTCCTTTTTTTTCCCTAGCAGCAACAGATATAAACCTCCATATGTAGTCAAATACGTTGGCTACTGTGAAAGTAAGTAAAGAAGTAAAATGTTGTGCTGTTTTCTATATGGCACCAATACATCTGCATCTCTATGGCTAACTAGGAGCCAAGATAGTCTGTTGATTTATCGCTAAAACTGTACAAATCCTTCTATTTGAAAAACAAACTACAGGTATTCAGTGTTCTCCCCAGCCTCTTTTAGCTGGGTGGACCACCCAGCACTTTTCAGTAACCACCTGTTTTTGGGTGGTTACTGAATAGTTGGGTCACAATACACGGGTTGCCACCCACCTAAAAAACTTTGTGGGTTCAACACTGGGTACCCAACAAGTGCACAGATGCCTCCGATGAAAGGGCTTCCCCAAATAATCCAACCAATGATGATCCCAATAAAAGCAATGCCTAAA
Organism: Pyxicephalus adspersus; assembly: GCF_032062135.1. NCBI lineage: Eukaryota > Metazoa > Chordata > Amphibia > Anura > Pyxicephalidae > Pyxicephalus > Pyxicephalus adspersus. Next base: position 140,687,496 of record NC_092860.1, read on the forward strand.
ATGAATAGCCAAGGATCAAGCTTTGGTAAACCACATGCCAATCTGTATGCACAATTTCCAAAGAATCTACCAGGAACTATGCAGTACAAGGGTCTAACAGGACGGACATAAAATGGATAGTTTTAAAGGGTACCTAAACTCAACATTTTCACTTTACATAAAAGGGTAGGCAACCCTTATAAGTAAAGAGAAAAATGTTTGTGTTTTTTTTTTTTTTAGTGCAACACTCTTTTTAGCAGAGCCTCCCGGGATACCTACGTCATGCATCCCGGGAGGCATTGGCTGCTCCTACTGCACATGCCCAATGTTGGGCATTCACAGAAGGGGCATTTTTTTCTACCAAGGCGAATAAGATGCCGATTTCACGTATGCGCAGCGAGATTGGTCTTTTTCTCCCTTTACAGCGAGCTATGTCACCCGATCTAGCACCTGCGCAGTGCAAGATCTGGAGGCGTAGTCTTAAGACACGAAGAAGACCTAAGAGAAGACTGAAGATGGCAGTGAATAGGAATTCTAGGGCGGCGCGGCAGCGGATTGAGGGAAGGTCCATTGCCATATAGGGACCTGCAGTATCAAAGGTTTAATTTTTGTTTTTTTGCTTTAATTCCTTTTTAAATAGATGTTCATAGTAGATCAAGAAAAAAAAAAAAAAAACAAAGAAAAAAAAAAAAAGACATAAGTCCATCAAGTTCAACCACTAGAGAAATAAACATATCTCAGATATAAAACCCCATAGTTGGTCTAGAGGAAGGAAAAAAAACCCTGGTACAATTACATAGTTTTAGTACATCTGGACATTGTACATGTATTCACTTAGGTCTATTTACACCACTGGACAACAGTAAAGACTGTTGTATGCATTGAATATGCTGGCATTCACTATTCTAGCACTATTTTTGCTTCCGTGTTGTCCATTAAGAAGCCATTTAAAAAGAATAGGTTGAATTTCTTTTTGACTTTTCTGATGCAAGGATGAGGAGATCACAGAAGGTCCAAAAGGACATTTCAAGGACAAATGTCACACCATGATTACCTTCAAAACACCTTCCAGTCTTTGGCAAACATGTCTGCAGTCCCTAGATGGATTCTGTATTGTCTATGTTAACATGTGATATTGGGCTTCAGTGATTAGCTGTCTGTGTCTGCTATTCATCTGCAATGTGGGTAACCACACAGCTTCTTCATGGTTGAATCCCCCCTTATAATAAAGCATGACAAAATATAGAAACCTATAGCACTCCCATATCTTTCACTTGTTGGACATATTGAACACAATCTACTCTGGATATCAGAACATAGCTGCTCTTTGCACCATATTAAATTGTTCAGTGTAGCATCAGAAAAAGAAGCACGCACGTACAAGCTAAACTAATGACTACACTGGCAGAGATTAAATGAGCCAAATTCAATTAGGTGAACTCAAAAATACTACATTTCCCTGTATTCAATATTCAATTCTGGTTATATTAGGAGCATATAATAGAGGTTACCACTACTCTACCCTAAAAGCATGACATACAACAAAAGAGAAAGCATTCTGTACAATAAAGAAGTAGAGCTCAGCTTCGATATTCAACATGCGAGACGCAGACAGAAGCACATTTAGAATATAAAATGTCATGATGTGTTTTTATTAAATGCTTCTTATAAAATCTCCCCATCAAACCTTCTGAAGATAAAATTGACTAAAACAGGCGAGAGAGTGTCTGATGCACGATACCGCCTCCTCTCAGGGTAATAACACCAAAGGTACTGATTGCAAAGTGGGCAGCTTTCATTAGTCTGCTCACGCTAGGCTGCAAAGTCACCTCCTGATTGGTTACCATCACTGCTGTTTGCACAGCGTTATTAAATTAGCCCATTTATATGCAAAACAGTACATGTTGAATATTTCACATGAGAGGTTGAACAAGACAACTGCATCAGAATTACCTGACGTAAATGCAGATTAAGCAAAGCATACATGAACAGATACAGAAGCTTATATTAGCCTGTCTGAGCCATGATTCCCAAGGCCATACCACCACCAATCTTGCGCCATGATCTCTGGGGCCATATTACCACCAACCTTGCACCAGTTGCTTTGCAGCTTTACTACCGACCTTGTGGTATGACTACCAGGGCCATTCAACAAACCTGGTGCTGTGATCACTATAACCATAAAACAGTGGTCGCCAACGTTCGGACCAACGGACCACGAAATGTACAGAATCCAGACCGCCCATACGCGGGGAGCTATGTGTCATTCAAAGGGGAAGAAACCCCCCCCCCCCTCCTCATACCGACGTCATGATGCCAAAACCCACCCATTCTCCAAAGACACAACCTCCCTAAACCTGCGATGGGAGAATGGGCAGACTGTGTCCATATCAACAACCTTGGGGTGTGATTGCTGTGACCATAATACATTTTTCTGCCAATTGTCTGTGACCCAACAATTTTCTTTGATTGGGTCACTACTCAACAGAATGCAAAACCAGTCTGATTAAAATGGATACATGCAGTATAAATTTCCTAAAATGTGCACACAATTCACAAACTATTTCTACTTAATATATAATAACCACTCTCAAACCTGGGTAATCCATATGTATCTGTAAAGATAGGTACTTATTGTAAAGTTGAAATAACTACATCAGTGATCAAGACTGTTCAAGACTAAAAAAAGATTTTTTTTTTTTAATCTGGGTGGGTAGAAATTGTAGGCAGGTGGCAGCTCCAGTATGGTGACCCAACTCTTCAGTCACCACCCAAAAACAGCCAGGTGTGTACAGAAAAGTGCCGGGTGGTTAGCCCGGCTAAAACACAAAATCGTTATTGAAAGTATTTGAATCTAAGAAAAGAAATTGGCACCCATCATAAGTTCAGTACTTAAAATACAATCATACTGTGCTTTAATCTATGTTCTCACTGATGGTGAGGTTGCGGTGCGATTATCCCTTCCTCATGCCAAGGAACCGCTCCCTCTGAAGAGATTCTAAAGTCTCCCTGCAGAAACTCCATAGGGAATGAATAGAGGTGGCAGTGAGCAGTACTAGTGCCAATATTTTTAAAGAACCAAAGGTGCCAGCCACTGGGAGCCGTGTGGGATTGCTCGATTCTGAAGCAGGTCTGAAACGATGCTTAAAGATTTGATTCAACAGAAAATTTCAAAGAATGAAAAGAAAAATGGCATAGGTTCAAAACAGGCAATTCCCATAGCTCTCAATTAGAATTCTGCACCTGTCAACAGGTAGTCTAGGACACTCTTTCGGAGGAAACTACTCCAGCTGGACCTGGTTTGAATCATGCTTTGTCTAGACTGCATCAGTGCTCAACACAGAAATTTTTTGAAGCCGGGTGGCAGGCCCTGTATTATGATCAACCAAAACTGCCAGGTGGTGCACCCAGGCTAAAGGGGGCTGGGGAGTACACTGTGCATGTAATTTTGTTACTTAGTTGTTTCCAACTGAAATCATTCTAGTCCAATAATTGATGAGCTTTACTACGGTAGCGGTACAAACAAACAAAAATGTCCAAGCCACGTTAGAACAGTTTTGCAGAATAGGTTCCATGGTTGTGTTACAGTGTTTAACCCAGAATAATGGGAAGAAATTTTAGTCTGGTGGCAGCCCCTGTACTACGATCCAACACTTCAGTAACCACCCAAAAACAGCTGGGTGGTTACTGAAAATTGCTGGGTAGTGAGTCCAGCTAAACGGGGCTGGTTAGAATACTGTATTGAGAGTACAAAAAACCAGTAGAGCTTAGTTATGTTTAATAGCTAAAGTTAAGTGCATTTGCACACGAAAACACAAAAAGAAATCAAGGTACGGGGAGTAAACAGCTAATCGAGGAAAAAAAAAAAAAGCCTTTTGCTTTGAAGGTCATGTGGTCCAGATTTAATCCTCTTCTAGAGTGATGGGCACATTAGGGAATAAGGAGATGAATCCTTCAACCATCTCGTACTGTATAAGCCGTATAATTATTTGGGGCTGTTTCAGGTGGTCAGGTCTAGGTTCACCAACTTTAACCATGCAATAAATGAGGTCAGATGATTACCCGAATATACTGAACAACCAGGTTTTTTTCAACCTTTGTTTAATATATCATATTTTAGGATAACATGGTCACATCAGTAGAACATCTTGGCGAAAAATTAATGCAACTCTGGGTGGAATTGAACTTTGACAGGGCATAAACTTTTTGAAAAAAAAAGATACTATAGCAGGGATCTCCTCAGAATTATTTTCAAGCTGGGTGGGAAGAAACTGTAGGCGGGCAGCAGCCCCCTGGAACGTGACCAAACTTTCAAGTAACCGCCCCCAGGGGCTGGGAGAACACCATGTGTTCATACCTTCATGTGTAACATGAATTGAAAGCAAATATTTTTTTTAATTAAAGCATTTAGTTTCCAACCTTTGTCAAGCTGTAAACCTTTAAATTGGTGAAAGACTTTCAAATGAAAAAGAGTTTCAATACAGTGGTTCAGAAAGAAAGATGAGATGGGCCCAAGCTTGACTTTCTGTAAACCTATAAATTATAAAACCTCAAATTTCATAGAAGGCATCACCTTTTCTTCCAATCATATGGTCGGGTTGAATTGCCCTTGCTTTTGTCGTTTATTTTAAATAAGGCCGTGCCCACAATCAAAGTTCCTCACCAAAGTACCAGTGGAACATCTTGGGATTTTGGGAGTCCCTATGGCTTCTAGGAAACGGGTTCCCAAGAAATCAATTGTTCTTCCCAACTGTGCCTCACTGTTGATATTTGGGAAATCTGTTACTTTCAATCTTTTCAAGCCAGCACAATGTCCAGCTGCTGATATCCATCAATCTATATGCAATTTAGTATAAAGAATACCACACCAAACAATACCGTATGGATATTAAGATTCACCTCCGAGACTCATGGATATATTCTAGTATATTAACATTGCAACTGAAAGCCAAGAAAAATAATTTCTCATTTGTTAAAAAGGTCAATATGTATCAAACCAAATTAAATATATATTTATTTATGTATTATACACTAAGAGGAATTTACCCCTACTAGTGTTCTCCCCAACCCAGCCCTTTTCAGTACCACTCAGCTGTTTTTGGGTTGGTATTATAAAGTTGGGTCACAATACAGGGGCCACCACCCACCTACAACTTCTTCCCACCCAGCTTAAACATTTTTCTGGGGAAAATACTGCCTTACCATTGGTAATCTTTGAAAAGGCTGCTTGCCTGGAAGTAATGTTTACCTTCTAAGGATACCCAGCAATCGCAGCCTCCTCTCCTCTTTGTGTATGTGTAGTAAAAAATGTTATATACAGTTGTGCAAAAGCTCCCATCTTTTAATCCCTGACATGATCCTTTAAGGACTGAGCTCCCTCTGGAAAGAATCTTATCTGACAAATTCTTGAAACAAAGTGAAAGTGCAAGAAACCTTAAATAAGGAGTACAAATCACATGAAAAAAGTTTGGTAATGCAGTACTTTGAAAAGCATTTGTGTATGCAGAGCCATTTAGCCTAAAGTGGACCTAAAGTCAATGAAGTGCATAGCACCCCAGGAGGCTCTTGGCTGTTCCTTCGGCACATTCCTTAGGGCCCTTTGCTTTAATCGAAGAAAAAATGAGCAGCAAGATCGGCAATCTTTTCCCCCCCATTTACGTCACCCAAACTCACGCCTGTGTAGTGCGAAATCAGGTGACGTAGAAGAAGAACCCAGAAGAAGAGAGAAGATGGAAACCAGGATGACACAGGACCCAAACAAAGAAACCTCCCAAAAGATCTGCGGGATTAAAGGTGTGTTTTTTTTTGTTTTTTTTTTATTATGAGTTTAGTTCTGCTTTAATGCGTCATTCTGGTCATGGTGTTGGTGGGGGAAGAAGGTTGGGTTGTGGGCATCAGGAACATTTGCAAAGAGATAAGCACCACCTTATTGAGGAATCATCCAGGGTCAGAGTCTTCTTCCAGAACCAAGGATGTTCCAATGTCTCAAAGATGACATTGTCAAGTAAATCCTAACACTTGTAAGCAGACAACTTATTGAAATAGATGTTTTTTTTTAATGGTTACATCACCTCCTGTTGAACCATGATAGGTGCTGACCAGCTATTCAGTGGATTCTGCAGCCACTGCAACATCCAAGAAATGCTTCGGTCTGTCAATGTTAGGACAAAAGGTGATTGGAGATGGCAGCGACTGCACTGCTTAAAAACCTTTTACCTAAACAAGCTCAAAATCAACTAACTTAATTGCAAACACTACTTAAGTTCCATTTTATCAATCCGCTATGAAACATGTCAGGTGACATCACAGCTGCACATGCGCATCCAAGCTTCCTCGACTGAATGAAATCCCGCGTTACATCATCCCGGCCCAACAAGATGGCAAATGTTCAAAACAAGAAAAAGAAAGAAGGTGGCGGTGTCCATGATGGCAAAGGTTATTGTATAAAAAAAATTGTTTTATAGTGGAAGGGCATCAACGTTCCCTACCGCAACAAAGTACCTGCTAGACTGCACCGTTTTCAGGAAAAAAATAAAAACAGTTTGGTTCTGCTTTAATTTTTTTTTAATAGAGTGGTTGCTGTACAGTGTGACAAGTCAGGAATTTATTCATGCATGCTTGCAAAGTTCCTGAATGGTCCACTTTAACCAGAAAAGCCTCTTCTGTGCTTCTCAGATTTCACTTTAAAGGTGATGTAGATTACCATCTTTTTGTGGATTTTCAAAACCTATGCTACAACCCCATCAAAAAATGTATATCTCACAAACAATGCTTACAAATAAATTGGCAGATAAATACTGTCCCTTCAATGTTATTTAGCGCTAAAGCCCAGGCAGTTAAAGACGGCACAAATATCACGTCCGTTCATTTGAAAATCCCTGAAAAATATTTATTTAATGCTAACCTAAAAATGACTTTGCATTGGCCTCCTGCAGTCCCTGTTGAGAAAAGCTCAATGTAAGCAACACAAGGAGCCAAAATCAGTTTTTTGAATATGAAAGGAGCAGGCTGATAGCGAGGAGCAGAGTAAAAGAGTTAAGCTCATCAGTCAAAAGGTTCTCCCTTGGTAGCCCAGTCATATGCAGTAATGCATATGTGCAAATAAGTGCAACAACAGTAATGCTATGTACAACACATGCAAAGGCAATGCTCCCCTCCTAATAATGAAATTGAAGGGGTCAAAGAATTTTAATTCAATAATTTTACAGCCACTGCAAAAGAACAAAAATGGAGGACGACAAACAGCATTAGGAGAAGGTAAGGTACTTGAAGAGAACGGTTTGCAGCGTTTTCCTCAGCCCATTTTAGCCGGGTGCAGCACCTGGCACTTTTCAGTAACGACGGCTGTTTTTTTTGGGGTGGTTACGGATAAGTTGGGCTGCCACCCGCCTACAATTTCTTCCCACCCAACGTAAAAAAAGTTCTTGGTTGAACACTGGTTTGGCTACAAGGTCCACTTAATACATCATTCTCATCACTTATCAGTGTGTACAAAGCTGCATCTTTAGGGAAAGACTGGGCAAGAGTGTTAGAATTCTTCCAGCCAGATCCTAGAAACAAAAAGGATCCCAAGTCCAGTGAGAGGATGTTCCTACACTATGTTGGAATATCATAAAATAATGCTCCAGGTACTCAGACATCCTGAAGATTTACCCAAAACCATAATGACGTTGGTCTTTGCAGTATGGAACCCAGGGTAAGGAAAGTATATTTTTAACTTTTTACAGGCAGTGTATGCAAAAGTATGAAGGCCCTGATTTAACATGGTGACCTAGCCGTCTCTTGCATGCTTCATTTTAAAGTACAACGGCTGCTTTATGAGTCTACACAAGTCCCAATTCAGTTACCATTGGATGTACACACTTTAAAGAAGCTGCCCTTCACTTTCCCCATAAGTGCAATCCCCTGTCAGTAGTATGCCACACTTTAGGGCCACTTACCTAGAAAGGGCATGCAAAAAGAACTTGCAATCTGCAAACTCAGCAAAGTACCAAAGCTGTTGGTTTATTATAACCAGATCAGTACTAATCCAGGTAGCTACTATTACCAAACACTGGAGTCCATATTTCCATGGACGCTCCCTGGTGGGGGCTCTATAGCAAACCCTGATCTTCTTAAAGTGGAACTAAGGTTCCTCTTAAAATTTTGCATTCAGACAAAGGCTGTGTTAGTTGCCTGGATATCTGCTGGGTCATGGCTACTGGGATGGAATCAAACCCCATGCACCTGAGCAAGAGTCAAGACATTCCTGCACTGCCAATCATAATGGCTGAAGACCAGAACAAGGAAAAGATAGAAGATGGTGGCACCTGTAACAGAACATGGACTGATAAATATAAAGTAGGTTTAGTTCCACTTTAACCTTGCTATTACGAGTTCAATCGTTTCGGTAATAGTAACGTAAGAAGCAAAGGCAAACATCGCTTCCAGAAAAAGATGCTGCATTTTGCAGAACAGGGCACCATGTATTTTGGGGTTCATTTGTCAACGTGAAGTTAAGTCAAAGCCAGTAAAGGTAACTAATACATTAGAGGCACAAACATGGAGTGACAAAAGTAAGTAAAATGACAAAGTAACCTCTACCTTCTTTATCACAGGTCTGTCCTCCTTAACTTACAGAAAGCAATGTACAAACATCCTAAAAACTGGAGAACAAATATGACTCTACCTTGCATCCACATGAAATGCTTGGGCCAAGTTCGGATGATTGGTAGGATAGGATATTCCAAAACAACCTATAGTAGTTGACACCTTGCAAGCTGTTCACCAGCCTCTGCCATTGTGCCGTTTCATTACCAGCGGGCAAAGTTAAACCACTCTCTACAACCCCATTCACTCCCTATGTTGGGAAGAGGTGACAAGTTATCCTTTGTACTATGTTGGGAAGAGGTGACAAGTTATCCTTTGTACTATCTCACTCACAGGGTTCACAACCATGGTAAAAAAGCTGCACAACAACCTCAACACCTGTCGAAATATAGCTTCAGAGATTCACAAAAAAGTCCCACTTATTGCTCAAAAGGTAGCTACAGGGGAGAGGGGTTAGGTAAATTCACATTATTAAACAACTGATGGGGTCCATTAGGTATACGTCAAGTATTGCTATCGTAGATTTGAATATGGACCAGAACCCAGATGGAAGTATGTGAAGCCACTTCACATTGAGGAAGTGCATAAAAACTTCCAGGAAAGAAAAAACAGCGGAGAATACTGTAACAAACTATTTAGCCACAATGACCGACCTACAGTCCACCCTAAATGTTGGTGGCCAAAGAAAAACAAAACCCCAGGACCACCACATACTACGGGATCTTCCATTAGATATGTCAGTTCCTTCACTAAAACCCGAGAGTGCGTTTACACTGTTTGTTCCACAGCCCCTTCCCAAAAAAAAAAAAAAAAAAAGTACCAAAAAGAAACGAGCTACATTTGCCCTACGGCCACATCTTCTGCCTAGGGTGCCAATGTGAGAATGGTGCCATCCACCAACCTTCCTTGGTGATCCCAGTGAAAAACATGGAGCGGTGAAAGAAGATGCCCCTAGAATGGACTGAAGCAGTCTTCTTCCCCAAAAATTTTTCAAGCTGGTTGGGAAGAAAATTGTAGGTGGGTGGCAGCCCCCGTATTGTGACCCAACTCATCAGAAATAGCTGGGTGGTTCCTGAAAAGCGTTGGGTGGTGCACTCGGCTAAAAGGGGTCGGGGAGAACACTGTGGGGCATTTGAGATTTAACCAGCTCCTTGTTCCACAAGTCCCCACCTGTAAGGTTTGGCCACATTCAAGTTTGACTACAGGGGGGTGAGGAAAGTATATTTTTTCAATAATTTTGGTGAAAGCTTTTCACTTGAAGAGGAAGTAAACCCACAAAAAAAATAAAATAAAATCCCACTTACCTTAGATCCTGCAGAGCAGTGGATCTGTCGGGAGGTTTGTTCCATCGGGTCCCACGTTGTCCTGGTGCACCCAAGCACCGCCATCTTCTCTTCTTCTGGGTTTTTCTTTCTACCGTCAAAAATCGAGTGACGTAGATTGGTAAAAAAAAATTGCCTTTCAAAGAAAGGGTTCCTTCATGCGCAGAAGGAGCATCCAAGAGCCCCCCAGGATGCATGACGTAGGGTCTCTGCGCTCCCATTTATTCCTGATCGCCTAGGCGATTGAGAAATAAGAGGGCAGTGATGAACACTTTTTTTTTTAAAAAAAAAAGGGGTGTTGCACTTAAAAAAACAAACAAACAGAATTTTTGCTTTAAATAAAAAGGTTGTCTACCCTTCTATGTAAAGTGAAAATTCTGAGTTTAGGTACGCTTTAAGTGTAGGCGATTTACAAGACAAAAGTAAGCTAACCTGCTATTCTGATACAAAGACTGCTTTGAAAACTGGCGATCAGGCAGGTAAGTATGTTTGGTCTCATTCTGCAAAGCCTTGCCGTATTCAATGCAGAAATTTTCATAAGCTGGGTGGGAAAGCTGTAGGTGGGTGGTAGCCCCGATATTGTTAACCAACTCATCAGTAACCACTCAAAAACATCCGGGTGATTACTGAAAAGAGCCGGGTGGTACGCCCACCTAAAAGAGGCCGGGGAGAACACTGCATTCAAAGATGACTTTCTAGCAGAATGGCTGGTTGGTTTACTTTGCCTGGGCATTGCTCCCCTTTGCAAATCACCAGGTAAGTAGGTTTTGTCCCATTCTGCAATACTGAACTACCTGACCACCATCTTCAAAAAAAAAAAAAAAAAAAATAGCTGAGCAGCATAGGTGTGTGATGTGTTGGGTATCCCGGGATGCCCTAGGGCTGCTAGAACAAATTATTATTAAACTGTATTTATTTAGCGCCAACATACTACTCAGCACTGTACAGGGGTTGCAAATGACAGAGACAGGAGGAGAAGACCCTTCCCCGAAGAGCTTACAATCTAAGACCAAATGATCGTCATCTCCTATTTAATGTGATATGTTGACGCTATATCAATCAGCTTGGCCAATGAAGGCGGCTAAAGATGGCAGTGCCAACAACATTGACAAGTATGTGTATTTTAAAAATTACAACCAGGCGGGTATGCTTCTGGAATATAATATTAATAATAATATAGGGCCCATTTCATATTTTGGGTGTTCGGTTCTAAAGTCAGTTTTAAAACAACTTTCACCCAAATTGAGTGAAAGTTGCATGGAAAAACTATAAATAAACAAAACAGACCCCCCAAATCCTAGGAAATCCGCAGAATTTACAAAGTACCAGCAAACGGTCGCTGCAATCTCAGCCTGCCAATGAAACATTGCGTAAATCGTGCCATCGCCAACGGCGCAAGCAAGCGCCACAATTTCAGGTTGAGGTGGATAGGGGTGTGAAATGGAGTATATAAAATGTATAATAAATGATATTTGTATGATATGAAGGCTGAGGATCATACACACAATGCATGGATACAATGTAATATTTCCCATACACAGATTATAGAATATACAGGACATATATGTCCAGGCCCGCCTCCTCACCCCCCACCTATATAATACATTATACATTTCATACACCCGGACACTGGCGATCCCGCCAAGTTTCAGGCCCAGCCGCCCACAAGCCCCCCCTCCTCCTCTGGAAAGATGGAGCCGCCGCTGATGGGCCCGGGCTTCCCCCCTCCATCTCTCACACCGGACACCCCCCAACACACAGCAGACACAGGCAGGACAAGTGGCGGGAAAGAAGAGAAGAAGTGACCTGTATGTCGCATCCTTATGTGCGCGCCGAGGTAAGAGCTGCTGCTGGCTGGCTGGCTGGCAATCAATGGAGAGAAGACAGGCACACGGCGGACTAGGCTCCTCCCCCTCCGTCCGGCAGGTTACGCCCCACGGAGGCTCTGGTCACGCCCACCCTTCCTCAGCTGCCCGCGGGAAAATTCCGCGGCGATGATTGGCTGCCGCCGCGCGCGGCAGAAACACTTTTTCAAAAACGTAACGTTTGTGGAGATTGCGTGACGTCGGTGACGGGCGGGAGGGGGAGTTGATGTGTGTGGAGGAGCTGCGTTATGACGGGCGCAAGGGAACGGGTCGTGTTCGTCGGTTCTTTACGGCGTTCTGGAAACAATTCGTTATTTTTTATCATAATATTTAAGTAAGCAGTTGGCCTATCTGTAAAGTGAAAAATGAGTCTCAGGACTTTTATTTTTGTGGTAATGGCTCATTGAGAGCTGTACACTTTACATTTTTTTTATTTATATTTTTTTTGTAAATAATGGAACTCCAATGTGTTGAGTATGTGTAGCTGAACATGAAAAAAAGGGCGACGTGCTAGACACGTTAAAGCGTATTCATGTTCCAGGTGATGCCATCTTCTGTTCTGCTTCCGGGTGATCCTCCGCCATCTTGATTGGCTTTGTCGGGATGAAGTAATCATATGTCATCACAGCATACGCAAAGGAAGCTGGGAATACCAGGTTACCTTGGCAACTAAAGCTGATGTTGCGCATGTGCAGCTCATGTTTTTGTCAGAAACTATGCAATCAGGCAAGTAGCCTAAGGATACAAACATAAAGAGGAACTAAACTCAAAAGTCCCCCAAAACAAAAAAAAATCCACTCACCCGCAGGACTGTTGATTGGTCCAGAGGTCTCTTCCATCAGGTCCCGCGTTGTCCCGGCATCTGTCTTTGGGCCAGCGCGCCACGTGTTGCCATCTTTCCCCCTTTTTCCTGGTTCTTCTACCTATGTCACCCGACCCAGGCGCAAGATCGGGTGACGTAGGCTGGAAAAAAAATTGCCAATCTCACTGCGCATGCGTGAGATCAGCATTTGTTTTCCCTTTTCAGGGAAAGGCTCCTGGGCATGTGCAGAAGGAGCACCCAAGAGCCTCCCGGGATGCATGACGTAGGTATCCCGGGATGGGTTTCTCAATCACCCAATCTAGGTGATTAAGAATTAGGGGGCAGTGGTGCCCCCCTTTTTTTTTTTTTAAAGTTGCATTAAAAAAAAAAAGTGAAAATTGTGAATTTAGGTATACTTTAAAGCAGAGCTAAAGTAAAAAAAAAAAAAACACAATCCCGCACATCCATCTGGAGGTTTTTTTGATTGAATCCCGCGTCAACATAGGATCTGTCAGTGGCCTGGCGCAGAGAAGGCGTCTGGTGCCGCAATTTTCTTCACTCCTCTTTCAGGTTCTTTTTCGTACGTTACCCGATCTTGCACTGCACATTCATGAGATTTTTTCGTGAGCAATTTTTCTCTTGCATTATTTTCCCTGGCGGTATGATTATTTTAATATTTTTAAATGTCAAATTGGTACATTTGACATTTAAAAATACCCATCATTTTAAATTTCCCTCCCATCCCACCCCCTGATGTACACGCACGTTGCATGCCAGTCCGGCATCTTCATTCCCTAGCCTCTATTTGGCATATTTCAAAGTTAAACTTGGTGATCAAGATAAGTTTTGGGCCCATCATAAGGTGTGCAAACAATGTATCAAGGGTTTACGGATGTGGACAAAGGGAACACGTGACCAGATGCCATTTGGTATACCTATAGTTTGGCGAGAGCCAGGAGATCATTTCAGTGACTGTTACTTTAGTATAGTGAAAACTTCAGAATATAACAAGAAAAATAAATGTAACGTAGAATATCCTAGTCTACCATCGGCTATAGGCCCAGTGGCTCATTCAGATGAAATCCCAGTGCCGGTTTTTGCTACACTACCCTTTTTTGAAGAACATGATTATGGTGATGAACTAAGTGACAATATTGATGAAGAGTTTAAAATTGAAGAGGACTCTGTTCGTAAGGGATTTGATCACCATGAGTTCAGTGATTTGGAACTATCGAAGAAGGCTTCAGAACTCCTAGCATCAAGACTACGTGAGAAAAACTTACTTGAAAAAGTAACCAGAGAAATTGCATTTCTGCAGTACTTTAGAACTGACAGTGGCTTTGTATATTGGCATAACATACCTAGTTCAATGGAGGAATTGGGAATTCCAATCTAACTCAAATGAATGGAGACTCTTCATTGATAGCTTAAAGCGGAGCTTTACGTGTGTCCTCCTTCACAATGGCAATATATTTGGGTCGGACCTATTGGCCATTCACTTTCTGTTTGCAAAGAATATGCAGACATAAAGAGAGTCATTGAGTTATTGCAATATCACCAACACAATTAGGTCATCTGTGTTGAACCTTAAAATGGTATCCTCTCTTCTTAGCAACATGGATACACCAAGTATCCCTGTTATCTTTGCATGGACAGCAGAGTTAGTGAGAGGCATTGGGTGTAAAGGTATTGACCTCCAAGATCTGCCCTAAAACCAAGTGATCTAAACATTCTACATGAGCCACTTGTTGATAGAATATTATATTCCCACCTCTGCACATGAAACTGGGCCAGATGAAGCAGTTTGGTAAAGCTTTGCCAACTAAAGGAGACTATTTCAAGTACCTCATTTTGACATTTCCTAGCCTGTGATTTGAAAAAATAAAGGCTGGTGTGTTTGATGGTCTTCAAATTTGGCAGCACACCAAAGATGAATATTTTATCTGGACAATGTCAGAAGTCGAAAAGAATGCTTGGTTATAATTCAAAGCCATTGTCAAGGACTTCTTGGAAACACACAAGCAAATAATTACATAAAAATTGTCCAGAAACTCTTGGAGAGCTACAAAATGCTTGGTTGCAATATATGCATCAAGGTGCATTTTTTGCATAGCCATCTTTCTAACTTCCTGGTAAACTTTGGTGCAGTCAGTGATTAGCATGATTGGTGAACGATTCCACCAAGATTTGAAGGTCATGGAAGGACGGTATCGGGGTAGATGGGATGTACATATGATGGCTGACTATTGGAGCATCCAACGGGATAGCCCTAACACTGAACACTCCAGGAAAAGCTATAGGTATAAATTTACCCACTTACCCAATTAATTCTCAAATGTTTTACTGTAAAACAAATGTCACAGAGTAACAATAAATCCTTTGTATGAACAAAAGAAATTTAAATAAACAAAACATTCAAGATATTATTTCATTATTTTTTCATTTTATGAAAAATTTGTAATTTTTTTGACAAAAATGGAGGGTACCCTGTATCGTAAAAACTGGATGTGATAGCAAAAAACTGGGGTCAATTCTGGGTTCACCACCCAAAAATTAGTGAAAAAACAAACGTTACATCTAACTAAACAAAAAATGCGTTCCCCAGTGTTATCATTATAAACAGTATTTATATAGCGGCAACATGCTTTACAAAGTCCATAGTCATATCACTAACTGTCCCTCAAGGGGTTCACAATCTATTACCATAACATAATGGACATTACATATGTCCATAACACATATATATATATATATCTATATACATAACACAGGACATTTTTTTTTTTTTGAGGGAAAGCTGATTAACCTAACTATGTTTTTTGGGATGTGGGAAGAATCCTGAGTCCTCGGAGGAAACCCACGCAAACAAAGGGAGAACATGCAAACTCCTTGGAGATAGATTCCTAGCTGACATTCAAACTTGTGACCTAGCGCTGCAAAGGACAGAGTGCTAACCACCCTGCAAACTGTGCTGCCAATGGCACTTTTATTTTTACATTCCAGGAAAGCCCCTTATCATGTTGGGTCAATATCAGGCATGTGCATAAGGACCAGCCTCCTGGTATACATGACGTATATATCCTAGTTGTGCGCTTCTCCTTCAGCGGTAAAGATAGAAGCGGAGGGGTCCCTCCCCCCCCCAAAAAAATACAAACGTTATAAAAAAAAATAGTTTTTTCATTATATAGAAGGATTAGTCATCCTGACAATAATGTTAAAGATGTGGTGATAGGTCAGCTTTAATATATGGCATATGGTAGATCTAAAGGAATCTTTCATTCATCCTCCTCAGAATATCATTTAAGCCCAACTCCAGGCCTAGTTTTCCCCTCCCCCTGTTGGAGTACCTCCAACCCAATATACATATTATTTGTTGCCATAGTTCCTGTTCATCAAGGGACAGATCCTCTGTGACGCCAGGTATTGGCATGGCTTCTTTTTCTCTGCAGGAATCCCCTGTGAGTCCAGGGCAAGGGGTGGAGCCTTGACACCCTGAGCACACAAACGATGGTTTAAATGATGCTGGGCATTATTCAGCCTTGAAGATAAGCAAAGTGAGTGAGTGAGGATCAGTGAGTGGGTATAGATGAATGGACAGTGCTGTAGATCTACTCTGTATAACATTCAGAGGTGTTTTTTTTATATTTTTTACTCATGCTGTTCAGTAAATCCTTGTTCCTTTGTTCTTTGTTCCTAAGTACATTGGATGAAGTCTCCTTTCTTCTCCCATCATCTCCATCTACTACCTGGCTGCTTGACCCAGTCCACTCTGATCTGCTTTATGTCCATTCCTTTAACCTGGCCCCAACACTAACTGAACTATTCAACCTATCCCTTTCTTCTGGTATCTACCCTTCCTCTTTCAAACATGCCATTGTTATCCCTATCCTGAAGAAACGCTCACTAGACCCCTCCATACTTTCTAGAAACCTTTCCCATCTCCCATACAGTTTTTCCCAACAGCTGCAACAGTCCTTTTTGTTAGGCAGTTCAGTCTGCCTGTAAATGTAATGATAAAAAAATAAATAAGAGCATGTAAAACGAAATCTGTAATTTGTTTACTGAATACTATCGCTAGTTTTAGCTACATACACTCAATGACAGTATCATTGATTGACAAGGACTGTGAGCACACTGAAATCACTAAGGTCACTGGATGACAAGGTCTGTGAGTGCACAGGATGGCATAAAGAATGCTAGAGGCATGGGAGCATAGATAATTATTAGTCAGCAAGGGGCTTAGTAGAACCATAGTATCACATTGCTTGATTCACAATAAGGTTGGTCCAATTGGGAGAGTTGGTAACTGAGCCCCTGCTCCACGAAAAACTTGGATGAACCTGCAGCAGAAAAATAAATCTTTTTACCAGGTGAGGAGTCAACACATCAAATGCAGTAATCCAGGATCTTTCTTCAGAAGTGCTTCCTCTAAATCTGATACTAAGGTACGACACAAGAAATCTTGGAATCCAGAATTTGATGGACCTTTTGCTCTTGAGATGATGTGGGTGGGAGATTTTCTTCAGGAACAAAAAATGAAAGCAATGCAGTAACTTGAAATGAGGAGGCAGGCAAAGTTTGTAATAGGCTGAATTGATTTTAGCAATGATTATATAAGGCCCGATATATCGTGGGAGGCAAGCTGCATGAAAGGGACCTTAAATATTTTTGCTGGTAGACCAAACTTTATCCCGCCCTGTGGAAAAGCAAAACTCTTCCTCAGTGCCAATCTGCAAATAACTTGTGTCTATAGGCATGTGTTAAAGCTGGTTTAGAGTCTGGGAACAAGTTGCTAGAAGCTTTCAGTATAGCACAAAATGCATGAAAAAAACATGTATGATTTATATAGACAATAATCATTGTAAGCACATTCTGCTCAATGCATTAGGGCTTCCCAATAAGTAGACAGTGGAGCACATGGGTTAACTGCTCCTCCCAGTTTTTCCATAAATCTGTGGATAAAAGGCCAAAGTGGTAAAGCTTTATCAAGGAATTTACAGAACCTTTCCAGAAGCAGAAAGTTGGGTTTGACAATGCAGTCGCAGATCATGTAGAATGGCATGCCATAAAACATAAATATTTCCTAGATGAAAACAGATACCATGTTTGCTGCCTAGGAAAAGTGAAGAAAAGTGTATGACGGGCCATCTTTGAAAAGCTAACCAAATGTCTGTACAGTCAAATGTTGGGGATCAGTAATAAAGTCTATAGGGAACTGATCCCACGGTTCTCTTGGAATGAGTAGATGATGAAGAGGGCCTATGGGATGATAAGTAGTAGGCATGGTAAGGACAAAACAACTGCATGAGCATTTTAATGTGTCCTCTACATGTTTTTAGAGGTTAGGGCCCTTCACTACAATAATTGTTGTTAGAAAATCGAACGGCTAACGGCAGATCAATGATTATTCACGATTATTTTGAAGGATTGCATAGTGCACGATTCTGTACATGCTGTAACGATACAATCATTCAAATATAATCCACCAATAATGTACACACACTAGATGTGGTCATTTGAACGATGCAGGAAGTGAGGTGTATCGGAGAAAGTGTACCACAGAACAATCCCCAATCACTGGAAACTGTACACA
The DNA here is from genome assembly GCF_032062135.1 of Pyxicephalus adspersus. Classification (NCBI taxonomy): domain Eukaryota; kingdom Metazoa; phylum Chordata; class Amphibia; order Anura; family Pyxicephalidae; genus Pyxicephalus; species Pyxicephalus adspersus. Next base: position 140,705,646 of record NC_092860.1, read on the forward strand.
CAAAAGACAGTGAATGATCGTCGCCCAAACGGATCTGCCAGGACGGTTGTTCGTTCCAGTGACATTCCTCGTTCATCCCACGTCTTTAGCCAGTCGTTGTGCACATTTTTTGTTAACGCTTATCGAACAATCGATTTCCAACAAGAATTATTGCACGTGTGTATGTAGCCTAAGAGTTAGTGTTGCAGTTTAGTCCTTATCTCCAGAGATATTAAAGTATTGCCTAGGGCAGGGGTCTGCAACCTGCGGCTCTTCAGCCTCCTTGTTGTGGCTCCCTTCGGCTGCCACGGGGAGATCTCTGATGGGGGATCCCCTTCCTCCCAAGACACTGCGGAAGAGGGGGATTCCCTATCCGGTGTTCTAATGAAAAAAATCTACCAGTGAAATAAATCTACCACGGGGCGTGTACAAATGGGTGTGTACAATGACATCCCCCTCCTTTGAACCCCAATTCCTCTGGAATGGGGAGATGTACAAAACCAAAAATGTAGGTGCAAGTGGGGGACACCTGTGATTAACACCCCCTAAAATTTAATTGTTAGGCTATAATCAGAACATAAAGAACTCTGCCCATCAAAAAAATCTACCGTTACACATTGCTGGAGGCACCTGAACCCCAATTTCTCTGGAACAGGAAGGGGGTACAGGTGAACAAAATTAGAGGTGCAAGTGGGGGACACCTGTGGCTACCACCTCCTAAAAACTCCACCCATCAAAAAACCCCTACCCTGTTACACATTGTTGGAGGCTTCTAGCACCTAAACCCCAATTTATCTGGAAACGGGGGTACAGGTGAAAAAAATTTGAGGTGCAAGTACGGGACACCTGTGGCTAACACCTCCTAAAAATTCATAAAAACTCTGCTTATCAAAAAAATCTACCCTGTTACACATTGCTGGAAGCATCTAGCATCTGAACCCCAATTTCTCTAGAACGGGGGGGGAGGCAGTACAGGTGACCAAAATAGAGGTGCAAGTGGGGGACACTTATGGCTAACACCACCTACAATTGAATCGCTAAGGCATCGTCAGAAAATAAAGAACTCTGCCCATCAAAATAATCTACCCTGTTACACATTGCTGGAGGCTTCTAGCACCTGAACCCCAATTACTCAAGATTGGGGGGTACAGGTGAACAAAATCAAAGCTGCAAATGAGGGACACCTGTGGCTAACACCCCTTAAAATTTCATGGCTACGGCATGGTCAGAACATAAAGAACTCTGCCCATCAAAAAAATCTACCCTGTTACGTTAGAAGCCTCCAGCTTCTAATGTAACAGGATGATACGTTAGAAGCTGGAGGCTTCTAGGGGCATAGTTCAGTGTTTAATTTATTTCAAAGTAGGCCTACACATGCACACTTGTTGTAACAGGTAAAATTAAAAAAATATTAAAACTTTTAAAAGTTTATAAACTGTGTTATGTTTTGCGGCTCCAGACTATTTTTCTTTAGTGGAAGAGGAGGCAAAATGGCTCTTTTGATAGTAAAGGTTGCTGACCCCTGGCCTAGGGGAATAGCAGATTCTTGAATATATGTCACTGCCCAGATAAAAGTGGTCAGAATGATAAATTCTGCCTCAAAGGGGTATATGGAATCTCAGGAATAAACACACCCTGAAAGCACATCACTTCTCAAGTTAGCAGACACCTGTTCAAAAGTGATAATAAAATGGATAGAAGTACAAGGACCAAAGGGCTTGCCTGCAATTTAGGTGACAGTTTAAAAGTACTGGAGGTTTTTATGCTTCATATAAATAGCTATTCAATAAAATGAACCTTCCGTGCAATATCACAACTGCTCAGGGGACAATTTGACATGGAAACACTTCTCAATCCCAGATAGCAAATTCTTTTTTTTGTAAAGTCCAAGCCTGTAAAGGGAAGGGTAGCTTCAAAGCATGGAAGACTTTAGGGGCATTCATAGGCCATTGCTTGGTGTCCGCATCTTCCACAACAGAGTAGTTGATGAGTTGCCAGCATAGTTTAGAGTTCTGGGTGGGCTCTATTTGGAGATGGCAGCAACAGAATTATGTACATATCTTGGGTGTTCTCAGAATGAAAATGTACATTGCGGTCACCTCGGTGGTGCTATGTGCATATAAGACTTCCATATTACTCTTCCTGTAGTGCAAAAGTGCAATTTTAAATAAATATTCTTCATGGAATCAGAAAGTAATCCAAGGGCTAAAACATTCATACATTTCACAGATGATCTTGTACATATGGAAAGAGTAGACAGGTTCACATGCTCTGCCTAAAGTTTGTAGACTTTTCCTGTTGAGATTACTGCTATAAAAATAAATACATTTAGTGGGTCAGTTTGAAGGATTTTAAACCTAAGAATTTTTAACAACAGCGATTAATTCCACAGTGAAGTTGAATGTTTAAAACAGCCTTTCCAAATTTTTTAGTGCAGGATGATTACTATGAATTTCTTGATCTTGACGAAAGGAAAAGGGCAGATACATTTCCAACCCTGTAACTAAAACCAACATCTAATCTTGGTTGGAGAATCTCCTCCGCAGTTTAGGTCTATGTCCTGAGAGTTAAGGTCTCTTTCCATCTGATTTTATCAACCAAACTTTTGGACTTTTAAGGCATTTGGATTCTTCATATATCAGTTATCAATATCAAATGTTATAAAAACTCCAAAGGTTTGGTTAAAGAATTCTGTTATGGAATACATGGAGGTAAAATATATATCTGATGCTCATGAGATACTCAAACCTGTTGCCATCTGAACACTGATGAAACTTTTTCCTTGCTATGGGTATATATATGGGTATATGGGTGTTATGCTATGGGTATAACGAAACAGTTATGGCCACCAGCAAGGTTCGCTTGACTCATATGAATAATTTACTTTTACATGTGTAGCTCCGTTTAGTGATCAATGGCTAATCTTAGCAATAGCTAGGAAATTTGTGCGCTGATAGCAAGTACTGTATAGGTGTTTGTAGGATTAATCCGTTTTGTTTCTAATACCTAAGGCCCCATTTGTAGAGCTGGTGCTTCCACTGGCTGGGTAGTCACTGCATACTTTCACAATATTGCAGTGCTCACCTGGCCTTAACTCCCAGCATCTGTAGGATGCACATGTGCTATAGGAATTACACAACCAATATAAAATTAGACAGGGAAAGATTTTACTTCAACCTGCCAGACCTACATATATAAGATTTTTATTGTATTTCATACAGTTTGGTTGGAACACATATACACAGTATTCATGATTCCATGTTCTTAGCTTCCATGGGATGGCCATTCCAACTGGGTGCAGGATGATATACCAGTTCTAGTTAGCAAGAAATATATCTGACAATCATTATGCTTTTTTTTGTTAGGATGTTTAAAGCAGATGTAAACTCAATCACAAAAAAATCATATAATCATCCATCATGTGAAGGGAGAACTAAACCCACAATACTCACCTGTCCTTGTTCCATAACAGGTCAATGCAATATTCCTTCTTCTGCTCCTGTTGATGATCTTTGGCAATCTTGATTGGCCAGGTTGGGGGGACATAACTCCTTCACAGGTGCAAGGGACACCATTTATTTCTGGACATGCACAGGAGAAGCCAAGATTGCTGGGTATCCTTGCAACCAAAGCTGAATACGTGCAGCTCAGCTTTTTGCCAGATGCCAAGGTTGATTGGACAGGTAGGAAGGATTATTGCAGAAGGGACATCAACTGATTGTTCATTCTTAAAAGTGGAACTTTAGTTTCATTTTAATGTAGTTTCAAAGGTGATTTTAGGTCTTTACAGCTTTCGGTAATGTGATCCTTGGTAATCCTGCCATAAAGGAACATGTGCAGGCATTTCAAGTCATGGACAACACTTATCAACACACACGATGTGCAGGCATTACCTTTCATTATCCCCATTAAAAAGAAAACCCCCACATTAAGTTTGGCACATATAGTCAATGCTGGGCAAGTAATTGTAAACAGGAATGCAGTAGGTACAAAAAAAAGAATGGAAAAGTGAAAATAGCTATAAGAAAAACAAAAATAGCAAGTGATTATGATTATGATCTTGAATTCACCTAACCAACTAGTACATTTTTTGAATTATGGAAACTAAACAGGGCATTTAGAAGAACCCACAGCAAGCAAAGAAAAATTCAATGCAGATAAAACTGAAAGTGGGGCATTCTGCTGCAGAACAAAGATATCAGAGCTTTGTTACCATGTTTCCATATTCAATATGTCTTCCTAGTCTCTGTCACTGACAGCTGGTAGTAGAGAGCATACTTACAGACCCCAAATATCACCAACAATAACTAGTAGCAATGGTAGTATTTGCACCATCTGAGAAACACTTATAGAATAATTAGAAACATTAAACTTATCTTCACATAAATGCTTTTTATTTATGTCCATCAACACAATACCACAATGAAAATATGTACCTACCAGAAACTCCTAGCCTGAAATTTAAAATTGGGTTTCTGAACTGATGTCATTTAATATTCACAATGAATGATTCCCTCCTAATAAGGATAATTATGTTATTGTAGATTTGCATAGACTTTCAGAAAATGTAGGTGATCTTTCACAAAGTAGATAAAAAGCCCAAAACTTGCATTCTGACCGTTTATATTTACGCATGATTTAACCACTTCCTCTAGCTTTACGTAGTGTAATAAAAGAATCAGATTGAAAATTTCTCATCACCGTTTAGTGGTAACCAGAGGGGGGTTTTCCATGTACAGTACAAGAACAGGTGAATAGTGTCTATTTCCTACTTCTAAATATAGGCTTTATTGTGAATCTGAAAGACCCGTGAAGGAGAATCTTTTCATTCTAATTAGTAGGTACTTCACGCAGCTGGTATGTACAATTATTTTGTTTTAAACATCTGTACTAGAGTTTCTCAACCAGGGTTCCTCCAGAGGTTGCCAGGGGTTCTTTGAGCAATGAGCAATTTGTGGCTCTCAGGTCAGTTTGGGAGATGCCAATGGTTTTGGCTATCTGTAAGAGTGACAATTTTCCCACTGGCCACCATGCTAAAATATTGTGAGCTGTGAATATTTTTGTTATTGTCAGGAGTTCCCTGAAGACCTTAAAGTTATTTCAAGGGTTCCACTATGTTAAAAAAGGTTGAAAAAGGCTGCCCTATACCCTGTACCAAATATGTGCTGTACATGAATCTTGAAAGGCCGGCAAACGCTCTTTAGATGCAATGAACTTTTAAAAGTTTTCAATATAAGTTACATTCTCTTACCTGAAACCATTAAGGTGTATACAAACCCTAATAATGAAAACCTCTTGTTTGCACTCTGTTGTCAGTTGAATATATCTTTGCGTGTTTAGTTGTAACTGCTTTATAATGAAAAAATAACGGTTGCGCTTCTGTGCAGTGTTATCCTAAGCAAGGTTATCAGTTCTGCCTGGTTCACCCCCTGCATACTGCTGAACTCTTTCCCCCTATACTGTAGATATGTGGAGGTGGGGGAAGTGTTTTAGCCCTAGGGTAGGAGGCTTTTTTCTCCCCAGACACAGTACAATGAGTGAAAGTTGTCACCTTGAGGCAGAAAGCCTGTAACTGGCAAGATCTCCAAGTGAAATGAAAGAAAATGAATGCAGCCATTATATCAAAATATTGGTATATTGAAATATATAAAAGGAATGCTCTTAAGCTTCTACTACAAGTTTATTAAACTTTAAATTAGAACTAAAAATCAGTGATCAGTAAGGCAACTTCCATCTTGCAAGGGCTTTTCTCTGGTTAGGCATTTTCAGTCATATTAATTGGCTGGCCCAGGATGATGCAACTTTGAGCGCATGCTTGCAGGATTTAATTGATGCCAGAACACACAGGGATTGGACACATTGAGCTGCAAATACATGTTTACATTCACAAGAAATATTGCTGGGAGAAGCAACTTTTATTCCAGAAGTGATATAAAAAGCCATTTCAGCAGCAAAAGTTTCAATACCAGGCACAAATCCTGCAATAAAGGCGTTAAATAAAAAGGGCTGCCATGGCTTTCATTCAGACTACAACCCTAGGCAGGGGGGACTGGATGTGTTAGAGAGGCCCACGGATGACCCAACGCTAGTGCATGCATGCAAGAGTTAATTCATCCCGAGGCATGCCGAGAATGTACACTGAGCTGCACATGCATGTCTTCGTTTACATGCACCACAAGTGAGAGTTATTGCTACACATACTAGAATGACTCCATCTACTGCTCTCTGATTTACCATGTAAACATTAGGGGGTATATTTTAATTTTTTTTTAACTCACTGAATTTATACCTAAAACTTACACACTGGATTCAAATAGAAAAAAAAAATTATTATTATTTAATTATTTAATATAATCGACAAAATGTGTACATTTTGGGTAAATGTTGGGTGAACCTGGAGTGAAACTATTTATAAATAGAGCTCTAGGTGAAAGTGTTTACTAAGCACTAGTGAATGCAAGCTACTCCCTACTATGGCTTCACCAATTTAAAGTGAAACTAAACTCTCTTGACTCACCTATCTGCGTTTCATAGCAGGGTGCTGCCATCTTACCTTTCATCTTCTTTGGCCATCTTGATTGGCCGTGCTAGGATGACATAATTCATGACCATAACGTGCAAGAGAAGCCAGGATTATTATTCGTAATTTTTCTCATTTATAATACCAATCCAATTAAAGTGTAAGTATACCCAAAACAAAACAAAAATCACATTTACCTTCAATCCTGCAGATCAGTCTATGCGTCGGGAGGTTTCTTCCATCGGATCCCACATCATCCCAGCATCCGTCTTCGGCCCCCTTTAAATATTACAGTCGCATGACTAAATTACCTGTCCTGGTGGTATTCCCAAGTGTGGTTCGGGGTGAATTTTATGTACCAAAAGAGGTAACCCCAACCACACTCAGGGTAGCATAAAAACATCCTACCTGTTCCCCACAATCCAGCGGTGTCCTGTAGCGATCCCTGGACGGCTTCTGCATTACGTCCTCGGCTTGATCGATGTGACGCGTGAAGCGTTGTTACGCAAGGGAGGCATGACCTGGCGGGATTACATTGTAATCTGCTTTTAAAAAATTGATTACAGTGATAAAGGTTTAAAAAAAAAATCGAAATAATAAATCCAAGCGTTTATCTATTATTGTACCCTTGTTTTAACAAATTTTAAAAAATGTTTTATTATTTAATAGAATTATTAAATGAAATGTATTTTTAATACATTATTTCATAATTTTTTATTAATATTATTTATAATTATTTATTATATCATAATTTATGATATGTGTTTCAAACTTTATCATACCCGGGAGTTATTCCTAAGAATTACAGGCCTACAATATTAAACAACAAATTTCCACACAAAACAATTTACCACTTTTGACATAAAAATCCTGACATAATTAGACCGCCAGGGGGGTTAAAGAGGCATCTCCTTGTACCTGTGAAGGTTTTTCTTCTTTATCCAACTCATTATATATCTAGTAGTAGTCAGACACACTCAGTTAGACTAGTTCTTGTAATGTTGAAGACGTTTCGCAGCTCTTCAAGTTGCTTCATCAGTTCTCCTTGTGTTAAAGCTTGGTGAGGACATTGCATGACAAGATAACTGACCTGAAAAGCATTTGCGGTCCTAATTTTTGTACACAGGTATTTTTTTGGCATTGGTTAGGCTTACATGATGATGTCTTTCCATGTAATATACTTTTGTATATATACAAGCAACCATATTTGCCTATTACTCTTTGAAGCTGTGCTTTCTGTTTTGTGTAGTTTGAAACAAAGGTTGTACTTTTTTTGTTGCTGTTTTACACATTTTGCCAATTCACTAAATCAAGATTTTTTTTTTGTGGCTGGTATCTTAGCATTTGTTATGATTCACCAAGTGCATTCAGACAATCATGGTCTTGCGTGCGTACAGCGTACCCACAACATCATTTAGTGAATTGCTGTGGCGGATCACTAAACGGCTGACTGAGAGGACTGCTGTAATTTCCTATAGGTGAGTGGGAGGCACCCCATTGTGTCCACCCCCTTCCCCTTTCTATAGAATTGAACAGTGCTGTGTGTACATCACGTATTCGTTCTAGCATCACTGGAAACAATCTTTTCCTGCTATATAATTGATATTAGTACATAGCATAAACCACCGACAGCTACTTCAAGTGACTAATCTATAAGCCTCAATATATATAGCTATAGCTTTATTAAAGGCAGTACCCAGCATGTGAGTAAATTCCTATGCTAGTGGTACTGGAACTTATGACCCATTAGGGGCCATTAGTGGTCATCTACTTTTTAACATTACATTTATGAAAAGGCGATTTTTTTTTAGTGTGGCAGTGAGTAATTTAAACCAGATGTCAATGTAATTACTTGTAATCACTTTTAGAAAACCACCAATTCTAGTATTAAAAGTTGGCTTTTTCTACATTTATCGCCACTTATGGAATGTGAATAACATAAACTAAATTGGAAAAAAAAGGAGGGTGTACTGGTGCTGATTTCTTTTTTTAAGTGGTGATTTGTACACCATTCAAGTCAGTAGAGTTTATGATCACTAATTTGGGGTAATTCTACCTTTACCCAGAGACCACCAAACTCCTTGTACACGCTCCTATCCTCTCGTCTGGACTACTGTCCCCTCCTCCTCTCTGGTATTCCACTAACCCGACTCTCTCCTGTACAATCTATCATGAATGCTGCAGCCAGACTCATCCATCCTTCCCACCGCTCCTCTTCTGCTGCTTCTCTTTGCAGTTCTCTTCATTGGCTTCCATTTCACCTAAGAATCAAATTCATCTCCTGTGCTTTGCCTTGAAATACCTCCACAGTTCTTGTCCTATTTTCCTTTCTGACCTGAAAAACAAATACTCCCACAGCCACTCCCTTCGCTCCTCCAATGACCTACTAATGATTTCCTCATTCATAACCTCATCACACGCACTGCCCCAAGACTTTTCTAGAGCTGCCCCGACTCTCTGGAATGGTCCTTCTCGTCCTATTCAGCTTGCTCCTACTTTCTTCTCCTTTAAAAGAGCCCTAAAACCCATCTTTTAAAACTTGCCTACCCGTCTTCTTCTGTCTCTTAAAACACTCACTACTCACCCACCATTCCATATCTCCCCTCCTATTGTGTGATACTTCCCCCACCTCTTAGGCTACGTACACACTTACAATGGTTCTCGTCCAATATTTGGCTTAGGGAGGATATCGGATGAAAATCTGGCGTGTGTACAGAATGCGTTGCCCATCTCCTGAACAACCGTACTGGCGGATCCACAGACAATGGATGATGAACGATCTTAATGGAAGTGAAGGGAGAGAGCGCGCAGCGGGTGCAGCTCCGTCCTTCTCCCCCTCCCCTTTCCATAGAGCAGAATGGTGATGTATGTACAGCACTCGTTCATGCATCTTGGAGTCGTTAGTCGTTGGAAGGGATCTTTCACGATCCTTCTTCAATTATTGCATGTGTTTGCAGCCTTAGATTGTAAGCTCTTCGGGGGAGGGTCCTCCCCTGCTGTGTCACCGTCTGTATCTGTCTGTAATTTGCAACCCCTTTTTAATTCACAGTGCTGCATGATATTTTGATAAAATTATTAAATACTGTTTATTATTATTAACAATAGTAATAATATTAATAATAATTATGGTACAGCGATTAATCAGTCATTGACACATTTACTGTAATCTCCACTTTTGATCACAACTGCAAGTTGTGAAGTTCATGGGAGCATATTGAAACTTGAGGGTATTGTGATTGAGAATAGTGGGGATCAATACTCCTTTTACATGATCATTTATAATCTGTAACCATTACTAAAAACAATCACCCTTTAATAAATGTGACATTTTTAAAGTGGCGATCAAAAAGGTTCAATGAAACCGAGAAAAAGCAAAGCGCCATTAATATTCAGTAACAACAAGCAGGAAGCTCAATGCCCCCCATGTACCTACGTGATTATTAACTATACAAAGAAACATTTTTTTAACACACTGATAAGAGCATCATAATGTAGAACACATTCGGATGCGTATTTAAGAAGACCAAGGATACCCTTTAAGACAAACCTGATGGTGTAAGCATCATTGGACAAGATAGAGATCCACCCTACATTGCAATGCTATTATCATTGCAAAGTACTTTATTCCTCCTGAAAAAAACACTCATTCATGCCGTCCTATTTAAGGGTTTCAGTGCCTCCCACTGTGCTTTGTTTTTAAGAAGAATTGAACAGAAGCTAGAAGATCAGTGGGTCACTTACATAATGGTCCAGTGGGGGAAGGGATCAATGTATCAAGTTCCAAGTAACTCATTTTAGTCTTCATCTCATTTCTTTGCCTGGAAAAAAAACACTAATAAGAAATTTTCCAAGAAAAGTCAACTGGATTTTTTCCATTTGAACCCACACAAAGAATTGGTGCGGAAACATTATGGAAGTCACATACCAACAGTGTTACAAAGTCCGCTTGCGGTCTTGATCTATAGTTCAATATATTTACAATGTGTGTTTGTCTGGTTTTCTGGTAATTTTGGGCTCATTCTGGTACATCCAGCTGTAAGGGAGGTTGTAGAAGGACTTGTTATGTTATAAGAATCTCTTAGGATATTCCAGAGCTCTAATACTGCTATCATCTTCTATCTGCTAGCATCTTCTGTTCCTCTGATAGCTTTTGAGAAGCATATCGTATGTATATAGATGGTAGATCCAAGTATAAAACTTTTGGACAACTTAGTTTTCATTATAATAATCTTAGGTTAAAGCCAATAGGTGTCAAAATTCACTTTGCCCCAGGCACCATTAAAGTGAACCAAACTCCATTTTAAATTCTAAAAGTAAAAGCCCAATGTGGGATCATTTACATCTAAATGCCTGCTATTTATTGGCCCAATTGACTCTTGTTTTTCCTCTTTGATTTTGTTTTAAAACCAGGTCATGTTCCAGTGATAAAGGGAAAACAGAAGGCACAGAAGAAGCTATTCCAGGTAATTATATTAGTAAACACCTTGTAGTGTTTGCAGGTAGGCAGCACTTTTATTTTTGAAAGGTTTGAAATGAAAAACTAGGACAAAAATCTGGAGAAAATGCACATAAATAACTAACCACCCAACATAAAATGATGCTACAATAGGAACATACAGAGTGGAACTTACTGGTTACTCGAAAAGAGAATGTCTGTGCTGTCCAGCTGTATTTTAACATGACTTTCATCCACAACAAGTTAGAAAATTACAGCAAGTGTTTATGAGCTTTGGGCTTGTACCAGTTTGAAATCAATTCAAGATCCCTGTGAGCTCCTTTGGACTTCCTTGTCAATGGCATCTGACCTGCAACTGACCACCTGTTTGTTTTTTTAACAGGGGTTGCATTCATTTTAGACTTGTATGGAAATTCCATCTTTCTCCTGTTGTAAAGGAAGATATACCTTTATCCTAGGTTCCTTGACAATGCTACTTAGGGTGAACGAGACCACTAATTTGGCATTGCAGTGGCTGTTGGCGCCTGCCTGTCTTCTCTTGCTGAAGTCATCTTTTTTTTTAAAAAAAGAACAATGTCACCTTCTTCTCGCCTGTTTCAAGCAGGTTTGACATCCCTATTGACTTGTATGGAAATCCTATACACGTCATTATGAAGGAAGATAAACCTTTATCCACTGTTCAGGTCCCTTGACCTATTGCCGATTGTGGGTACAGGGCACCACTGATCTGACGTTACAGTTGCACAAGCAGCGATTGTCTGTCTTTTCTTGCTGAAGTCATCACTACTGGTCGTTTTTTCCATTTCTTGTCACCTTCTTCAGATCTGTTTCAGGCAGGTTTTGCATTCCCATGTACTTACATAGAAACCCATAATAAAGCTGACCTATTACCATATGTTTTTACATTATATAGATAGCCCTTAAAGATTTAAATTTGGGTGTTGTTTTAATTAAATGTTTTTTTTTTTTCTTAATGGTCCTTCAGTGGCAGTGAAGACTGAATGGGAATGCAGAAAGATACAACGTGACATATGTATCCCTGGAGGTTCTACACTCTCTTTTAGTCTTTACCAGGTTTTGGGGTACTCCCTATGTGCATGCCTGAGGTGGGGCATGCGTAGAAGGGGCTTTTCCCTCATTTCCCTCACTACTCATGCGCAGTGAGATCGGCCCTTTTTTTTTTTTTTTTTACAAATACAGCAGCGTATGTCAAGCGATCTTGCACCAGAAATATGTGGGATCAGGTGACATAGACAGAAGAAGATGGTGGCGCCCAGTGCTTCCCCCGCACCAGGGTGAAGCAAGAAACCAAGTCAACGTGGGACCGAATTATGAACAGTTTTGAAATGATCAAGGGACCTGTGGAAGTAAAAGAAAGTTTGATTTTTTTTTTATTTTAAGTTTAGTTGCACTTTAAACAAAAACTCATAGATGCAGGTCCTAAGCAACTCACCAACTGCTTACAGCAATATAGATGTACCAGATGTATAACAAATAAAGCTTCAGCTAGATCCCATGCCAGCTTTCCCTAGACTATATTAATAGGATAGGTAAAGCTTTTAAATCTCATGCATAGTACAAAAACACAAAAAGAATTCTTTTTGGTTGACTAGCAGGTGAAGGATTAGCAGTGGAAGGTAACAGAGTAATATAATAGAGGAGTGTGTCCTCTAGTGGGGAAATCTGAGGATGACATTATAGGAAATGAAGTATGTTGTCACATTATGTTACATAATCATACAAAGTAATTTCCAAGGTCAAGCATGGGAACTGAGCTAAGAGAAGCAATGGAGACACTATGTTTCCTGGGAAGATTGCAGATAAATAATACCAGCAATTGGCTAAATGTAGAAGGTTGCTGGTGGAGAAAAACCTGAAATAATATTTCTGTATAATATTGTAAATTCTTTTTGATTTTTATAGGTTGTCATTCACTAGAGCAAATCAAACTTTGCAATGTTTAGGGTAATTTGCTAGTGCAAAAGGCACATTTTTTTCAGTTTATTGACCGAAGGTGCAGTGAGGCTTAATAGGAGTCTGCAGCTCCTAAGCCAATGCCATGTTTTTTTTTCTTTATAAAGGGGCAACAAAGGCAATTCATTAAAGCTGATCTCTCTTCTGCCCACCATTCTTTCTTTTTCCTTTATATATTTGCCTATATTTGCTGTCCAGGGCCTTGTACTTCTCCTGAGTGCGATGGGCTGCTGATTCGGTGTTGCAGTTGCACAAATACCGGCCAGTCCCTGTCTGATCCCTCATCACTAAAATCATCACTGTTTGTCGCCTTTTTATATCTAAGAGGACCTCCTATCTGTACAGACAAAGGTAAAGTCACACAGCCAGGCCATACAGGAGATTAGCTTTAAAAATCCAAAGCAGTTTGGTTTTAAAAGACAACTTCTGTGTAGGATTGAATAAGGCTGCAGCACATTCTTGGATATAGAGGGCCCAGCAGGAATGGATTTGGAAGAAAGGAATACGTTGCTTCAAACAAAGCTTCCTAATGATAACCTCTGCAATGGAGACAACAATGGACTAGGTGGGCTGCACTCTGGGGGTGTGGGTATGTCTTAAAATACAATTTATACCAAAGGTACAGTGTGTTAAGAATCTCAAGTTGTATTTTAGTAAATGCCAGAACACTGGAGATGGTATTCTTTTAGATACACACACAGCAATCCAGAAGTTTGCTAAAGTCCCCCAAAAACCCCATAAGAGATTATATATAGCCTTCCCATCCCCACTGCAATGGTTAATTGTTTTTCCTAATTCGGTGAGTACAAAACTGGAGTAAAACTTCCCGCATCAATCAATGCTTTCCTCTACCACACTAGATCGGTCCTCTGCAGATTCCTAATAAGCCTTACGGTACCACTAGCCAATGATATGAAGAAAATTACCCTAAACATTGCAAAGTTTTAATTTGCAAAAAATTTGCATAAAAAAATCACATTTGTTGCTTCTCATTGGCTCTATACCATTGTGATGTCATCAAAAGTCCACAAGCCTGGCACTGACTAGGCTGCGCCCACAAACTAGCACCTCCAGATGCGGAGATGAGCACCGCATCTGGAGCATCACTATTTGAGCATCATTTACGCTGTGTTAGGCTATGTACACACGTTAGATAATTTTCATCCAATGCAAGCCTCAGGGCTCATCTCACACAAGAATCTGACATGTGTACAGCCACCACCCGACGTCATTCATGGATCTGTCCTGGGATAAAGTTCAACCACTAGGTAAATAAACGTTTCCCAGATATAAAACCCTATGAACATAGTTTATCCAGAGGAAGGCAAAACAAAAAACCCTGGTACAATTTGCTCCAACGGGAAAAAAACTCCTTCCTGATCCCATTAGGCACATGGATGTTCCCTGGATCAACAGTCTGTTATCTTTACTTTAAAGCCTTAATACCCTGTTATATTCTGTGCTTCCAGAAATCATCCAGCTTTTTCTTAAAGCAATCTATAGTAGTTGCTGAAACTACTTCCTGAGGGAGCCGATTCCACATTTTTACAGACCTTACAGTGAAGAATCCCTTCCTTATCCGGAGAATAAACTTCTTTTCCTCCAGAGACAAAGATTGCCCTCTTGTTCTTTGTAATGATCTCAAAGTGAATAATGGGGAAGAGAGTTCTCAAAATGGACTGTTTGTATATTTATACAGGGTGATCATATCCCCTCTTATACGTCTCTTCTCATGGGAAAATAGATTCAGTTCAGCTAATCTCTCCTCATAGCTGAGCTCCCCCATTCCTTTTATTAGTTTAGTTGCCCTTCTCTGCTCTCTCTCCAATTCCACAATGTCCTTTTTGTGAACTGGGGCCCAAAACTGGACTGCATATTCCAGATGTGATCTGACCAATGCTTTGTACAGGGACAGGATTATGTCTCCATCTCTGCAGTCTATTCCTCTTTAAATATAAGAAAGCACTTCTTTCTCTCTTTTTCTAATCTTCATGATTAGACGATTCCTTTGGAGACAAGGAAGAGACACATATAGGTAGGATGAAATACATTTAGTTATTTGATGGTTCTCAATAATCCCCTGAAGAAGCCCATAAAACGAAACGCGTCGGGTACTGAGACCACTTATACTGTACGGTGTTTACCCTTCTCTCTTCTTTGGAATTTACTTATATCAAAATAATTAGGAGAAATTTTATTGGTAAACAAGTCCAATGTACCCCACTGAAATGGATGGGGTTAGGACCACATTACGCATTTTTTGTTGTTTGAACGATGATTTATCCTTGTAATTAAAACAAAACACTACTTCCCTTATTTCTTTACTTTTTTCCATGTCAATGAGACTATAGAATGTTCAGCAGACCTCAGCTTTAAATATTTTACGCCCCAATGTCCCATGTGCTCCGTAGTTCGCTGT
Organism: Pyxicephalus adspersus; assembly: GCF_032062135.1. NCBI lineage: Eukaryota > Metazoa > Chordata > Amphibia > Anura > Pyxicephalidae > Pyxicephalus > Pyxicephalus adspersus. Next base: position 140,720,994 of record NC_092860.1, read on the forward strand.
GACATCACTGAGGGCCCTTCATAAGAAGCACTGGGAAGGCCGAGGAGCTCAAATCTCGTGTGAATGCAGTTTTGCTTGGAGCTGATGTTCCTCCAATGATATTTCTGGATACAGAGCTTTCCCAGAATGCCGCAGTGAGGCCTAGTGTGATACTTCCCCCACCTCTTAGATTGTAAGCTCTTCGGAGCAGGGTCCTCTCTTTCTCCTGTGTCACTGTCTGTCTTTTGCAAACCCGATTTAATGTACAGCGCTGTGTATTATGTTGGCGCTATATAAATCCTGTTTAATATTAATATTAATAATAATAATAATAATAATATTAGTAATAATAATATTAGTGATAGTACCTACACCTGCCTGGCTGGGTTTGTCTTTCCTAAACCAAAACAAGCTTGTAGCAAGGCCAGAATCTGTATTCTCCATGTGTAAGTGACTGGAATAGTTATCTTTATTGTGACAGGTGCAATTCAATGGTAAAATATTGTTTTCCTGAAATTAACTTGCAGCCATTTTACATATACTGTGTAGTATGGTCCTTTAAAACACAGATACTGCTATATCTATATCAATATTTTGCAGTATGAAGTGTATGGAATCTACAGCTGTAATTAGTGTGGAAAAGCAAGGCAGGGCCCGTTCGCTGCTGGGTGAAATGAGTCACACAGGATAGAGCAATTATCTGCAATGTCACAGCACTTGCCCCTGCCCATTACCAAGATGGCCGATACATTTGTATGCATGTTGACGTCACTTTTCTAGTTGCCAGTAACGAAAACGGCCGCCAGTGTCTTTTGAACGAAAGTCTGCAGCTTTCCTGCCAATAGTCAACATGGACTCAGGAGTGGTGGTTGGAACAGGTCACCTGAGAGTACGTCACAGCGTGGCTCCTCCCCGTAGCCGGCACTAGGCTGGTAGTCAAGGGTTGGAGGTGGAGTAAGAGCTGCTGGCACGGGGACATGGGGCAACATCCAGTCTTGGCACACAGCAGTCGTTGATCTGTCACCGTACCCCGATCTTATCCCGTCCTGACACTATGGCGGCCCTTCTACTGAGAGGAGGCCTACCCCGAGGGCCTGTCATCCGGGGAGACTGTCTGAGGGGTGAGTAACCGCTGCTTCTCCTTCTGTCTGTGTGCAGGCCGGTGCTTCACCCGGGGAACGTCAGCTAGGCCCAGGGGGCACTTACAGGGCTTATCTGCCCCTCTGCCATTAGATGCCACCGGGTATATACATTATTATAGGATCCCTACATTGATCCCTACTATTCCTTCATTATAGAAAATCACCTGATATATACATACACGTGTGATCTCTACATTGATCCCTACTATTCCCCCAGTAAAAGAAATCACCTGATATACATACATGTGTGATCCCTACCATTCCCTCATTACAGGAAATCACCCGAGATATACATACATGTGTGATCCATACATTGATCTATACCATTTACTCAATATAGGAAATCACCTGATATTAACATACATGTGTGATCTCTACATTGATCCCTACTATTCCCTCATTTTAGGAAATCACCTGAGATATACATACATGTGTGATCCCTACATTGATCCCTACTATTCCCGCATTATACGAAAATCACCTGATATATACATACATGTGTGATCCATAAATTGATCCCTACCATTCCCTCTTTATAAGAGATCACCTAGTATACACATGTGATCCCTACCATTCCCCATTATAGGAAATCACCTGAGATATACATACATGTGTGATCCATACATTGATCCCTACTATTCCCTCATTATAGGAAATCACCTGATGTATACATACATGTGTGATCCCTACTATTCCCCAATATAGGAAATCACCTGATGTATACATACATGTGTGATCCCCACATTGATCTATACCATTCCCTCATTATAGGAAATCACCCGAGATATACATACATGTGTGATCCATACATTGATCTATTCCATTTACTCAATATAGGAAATCATCTGATATAAACATACATGTGTGGTCTCTACATTGATCCCTACTATTCCCTCATTATAGGAAATCACCTGATATATACATACATGTGTGATCCCCACTATTCCATTATTATAGGAAATAACCTGTTATATACATACCTGTGTGATCCCTACCATTCCCCATTATAGGAAATCACCTGATATATACATACATGTGTGATCCCCACTATTCCAATATTATATGAAATCACCTGAGATATACATACATGTGTGATCCCTACATTGATCCCTACTATTCCCTCAATATAGCAAATCAACTGTTATATACATACAAGTTTGATCTGTACATTTATCCCTACTGTTCCCTTATTATGGAAAATCACCTGATATATACATACATGTGTGATCTATACATTGATCCTTTCCAATCCCCATTAAAAGAGATTACCTGATTTATACATACATGTGTGATCCCTACTATTCCCTCATTATAAGAGATGACCTGTTATATACATACAAGTGTGATCTATACATTGATCCATACCATCCCCCTATTATAAGAGATCACCTGATAAATACGTACCAGTGTGATCCCTACATTGATCCATAGCATTCCCCCATTATAAGGAATCACCTGCTATATACATACATGTGTGATCCGTACATTGATCCCTACCACTCCCTATTATAGGGAATCCCCCGATATATACATTCACGTGTGATCCAAACATTGATCCCTACCATTCCCCTATTATATGAGATTACCTGATATATACATACATGTGTGATTCCTACAGTTATCCCTACCATTCTCTCATTATCAAAGATCACCTGATATATACATGTGTTATCTGTACATTGATCCCTACCATTCCCTATTGTATGAAACTACCTGATGTATACATTCATATGTGAACCATACATTGATCCTTACCATTCACCTGTTATATGAGATTACCTGATTTATACATACATGTGTGATTCCTACATTTATCCCTACCATTCCCTCATTATAAAAGATCACATGATATATACATACATGTGTTATCTGTACATTGGTCCCTACCATTCCCTCATTATAAGCAGTCACCTGATATATACATACATGTGTGATCCCTACATTTATCCCTGTAGTATGAGATCACCTGATATATACGAGGGGGTGCTCGTATATGTTCCCGGCTTTGCCCAGAAAGAAGAGAGCAAGACTTATGAAATAACACATTTATTCAACATATTCCCCCTGAGACTGATGCACTTGGTACAGTGTAGTTGCAGCTTTTCCAGACCGTTCAAATAAAAGTCCTTTGGTTGGGCCGCAAACCAGCTCTCAGCAGCATCTTTGACATCAGAAATGACCTCAAATTGTTGCCCCTTCAGCTGTTTCTTCAAATTTGAGAACAGATAATAGTCCGAAGGGGCCAGGTCAGGTGAGTAGGGGGGATGGTGAACCAATTGGAAACCCAGAGTGTTCAATTTGGCAGCCACAACGTTGGAGGTGTGTTCAGGTGCATTGTCCTGCAAAAAAGGATCCCTTTGGTCAACTTTCCATGGCGTTTTGTCTTAATTGCCTCCTTCAGCTGGCCCAGGAGGTTAGCATATTACTGTCCTGTGATACTAGAGCCCTGAGGTAGGTAGTCCACCAACAGAATACCGTCTACTGTTCCTTGGTTTCAGGATCATATATGTGGAGCCAGGTTTCATCCTCAGTCACTAACCTAGCCAAAAAGTCCTGTGCAGCTTCAAAATAGGCCAAAACGTCTATGGATGCTTCAACTCCTTCTTCTGATCACTGTTCAAACATTTCAACTTCGCTGAAAGCTTGTGCACGTCTAGGATAGTGGTGATAACAAACCCAACACGCTCCCATGAGATGTCAAGTATCTGGGCTATCTTTTTTGCGGATATTTGCCGGTCCTCAATAATCAGCTCATGGACATCATCGCAGGTTGCCGGGTCAGTTGAGGTTGGGGGGCGCCCACTGTGGGGCTCATCTTCAACGGTGAAATGTCCAGTCCTGAAACAAGATATCCAGTGCTGTAGGAAGGACACCTCTCCCCCAGTGTTTGTGACATCTCAGTGTGATTGTCCTTTGCTGACTTTCCCCGGAGAAACAAAAACTTCATGAAGGCCCGTAACTCCAACGACGTGAAACTTGCTTGTGCCTCTGCCATCACAGCTTCTCACTAAAAGAAAAAACAGTTTTAGGAATCGCAAAGACCTGATATTTGCACAGTTACATACTAAGATATTAGGCTGTCATATGCCCCCACACTCATTTTTATATTTCATCTGGAAGGGGGCAAAGCCAGGAACTTCTCAGCACCCCCTCATATATACATGTGTGTTACATACAATGATTCTGGTGTCAGAAAAGATATGTGACCCTACCATGACCTTTTACCTGTTCTCATACAATGCTTTTTACACATCACATTCTGTACACATGGATCAGCTACAACATGAAAACCCCCTGACCGGCGTGTTGCGTAGGTCCCCACGCCTGACCGGCGTGTTGCGTAGGTCCCCACGCCTGACCGGCGTGTTGCGTAGGTCCCCACGCCTGACCGGCATGTTGCGTAGGTCCCTACGCCTTATCTGTTGAGCCATGGACTCCACAAGACCTGTGAAGGTGCCCTGTGATATCAAGTGAACACCTTAAATGTTTTGTCTTGTTTCTCAAACCATTCCTGAACATATTTTGCTCTGTTTTGGCAGTGTAATCCCTCCTGAGAGATGTCACTGCCATCAGGGATGAATGTGTGGTCTGTAACAATCTTTAGGTAGCTGGTAAAGTTAAAGTATCCCCCATATTATTGGCCCACTGTTTCCCAACATCACAGTGCTGGCTGGCCTCCCTCTTCTTGTACATCCTTCTGTCTTCCCCTGCCCAGGTAATTGCTAGGGACAGACATTCTATCCACCCATGGGCATCAACACTGCCCAATTTACCCCACCCCTTCCATTGTAATGTAACAATTAGTGTCCATGTGATGTGGCTTTGTTGTTATGACATTACCTTTCCCTCTATGATTCACATTAGACTCTGTGGCCTATTCATACAATGCAGGCTGAAGTATATCATGTGTGTACTTGTTATTTTTTCTTGCCATTCTGCTGAAATTAGGAAGGGGCATTAGTGCCAGCTCACCCTCTGCCTGCCTTCAATAAACTTCGTAGGTATATTGCTGACATGTAACGGTGACCGCTGATATCCATGTAAACCTGGGCTATGTATATTTCCACTCTTTTTTAAACCTAAATATTGTGATTTATAAAAGAACAAGCTTTCATCTCCAACAACTAGATCCCTGGGAAATTACTAGAGGACACAGCTGCATGACCACATCCATAATATAATCTAAATGAAGTTTAGGAATACAATGATCAATGCCCACAAATGTATTTAGAAGTATCATTTCCTATTGAGTTAAGGTTCTCTGTTCTTGGTTAGACGGTTTCATGTACATTTAGAAGATTACTGAAGTCCAAGTTGTGTTCTATTCTGCAGCTTTCATTGTGTGATTGGGCAACAAACATCTGTGAATGGGCCATTATTCTATGGATAAATATTGTCATCAGGACAGTCCAATATTTTACAATTGTCACTCAAGTAGAGAGGAATTCTTCTTCACTTGTACCTGGGACAGCTGGGATTGTCTCTCTATTTCGTTTTTATGTTTATGGGACAAAAAAATTGGATGTACAGATCAGGTTAAACCTGTAAAGTGATAACTTTCACTTCTCTTCCAGAGACACAACAGGCAGTCGGGGGAAATTTTCAAAAGTGATGTAATTTCTTTCTTAGATGTCCGAGGAACAAGTGTCTCTATTGGAAGGTTTCCCTTTACTTCTTGTTCTGGGGACAACTTTGGGTTTCCTCTGTGACAATGATCACCGGTACAAATAGAGATGGTGAATCTTCACAATAGGGACTCAGATAGCAAAAAGTATATGAAAAAGAACATTTTGGCTATAGGTATTCTGTAACCAATCCCTATTTTATCAACTGGTTGGAGATTTTTATATGTTATAATTAATATTAATAATAATAATAATAATAACAGGATTTATATAGCACCAACATATTATGCAGCGCTGTACTTAAATATGGGGTTACAAATGACAGACAAATACAGACACAGGAGGAGAAGAGGACCCTGCCCAGAAGAGCTTACATTCTAAGAGGTGGGGGAAGTATCACACAATAGGAGGGGGTATATGGAATGGTGGGTGAGTAGTGAGGGTTTAGGAGACAGAAGAAGACGGGTATGCAAGTTTTTTTAAAAAATGGGTTTTGAATGCCCTTTTTATGAGCAGAAAGTAGGAGCAAGCCGAATAGGACGAGGAAGACCATTCCAGAGAGTCAGGGCAGTTCTAAAAAAGTCTTGGAGCCATGCGTGTGATGAGGTTATAAATGAGGAAGTCATTAGTAGGTCAGAACTGTGGAGGGATTTGAAGGCAAAGCACAGGAGCTTGAATTTGATTCCCAGGTAAAATGGAAGCCAATGAGGAGAACTACAAAGAGATGCAGCAGAAGAGGAGCGGTGGGAAGGATGGAGGAGTCTGGCTGTCTGGCTGCAGCAATTTATAATAGATTGTAGAGGAGAGTCGAGTTAGTGGAATACAGGCTTTATATATGAATTATCCCCCATTAGTCTCATGAATGAATGCCAAATCTTCTTATCCCATTCAAGTCATTGTAGACGATGTGGCTTTCAGCAAGTTTCAGCATTGCCACCAATCATCCAGTTAGCAGATCTCCTCTTTCTAGGTCTCAAAGAAATGGGTGCAAAGTTATCAAAATGTGGCAATCAGATTAAAGATCTTCTCCAGTTTTTTCTGATATACTTTCATAATCTTTGTGTTATGTTTATGAACTGACTGTTGCCCTTTTGATGAAAGAGCCCCATAGTGATTTCTTGGCAAGTCAAGTTGTGCCACTGGGAATCGCATATTAAGTGATGACCGAAAAAAGTCCTACTCATGGTCTATTTGCACATTTCACAATTGTATCTATAGACTGGATATTAAAATTCTTTTACCAATTAAAAAAAAAACAAAGAAAACTCCATCCCTGTTCTTGGGAAGGAAAAGGTTATATCATTCATTAGAGTGTAAAGTCATTTCAATATTCACAACTGCTATGGAAAGTCCTTCAGAATGACTTTCCTGAACTTATTTCAGATCTCCCAAATTGCTGATGTCAGTGTTCTGTGTCACAAACTATGTTTAGTCCCTTAAATCGTGGATGCAGCTTGTACATAATCTGTGGAAAGGGAAACTCCTAAAAAAAATCTTTGTTTTGCTGAACTCTTTTTTTTTTTTTGTATGGACCTTCTTATTTCTAGTAATCATCAGCGTAGGAAGCGAGGGACACAGCAATGCAAACACTTTCTTCAGCATAGTTAGAATCTTTCACATAGTATTGATGTCGGCATACAAGGTTAGGGAGGGTCCTTTACTTCTTGTCTTAGAGCCGGTGGTCTCCAGGACTGAAGTGCGATAATAGAACCTGGGTGACAGATGTTCTAGTGTTTCTCTTCCAATGGCATTTCAGTTTTGGATTTTGAGCATGCAGTATTTATTGGATGCCTTCTGTGTATTGGTAAAAGAAACCGGCTGGAGCAACAAGTTAAAACCAGGCTTGGCTTTCCATGAGCCTGTTCTTGCAGGTTTGCACAAGTGTTCTCTCGTGACCTTGGGTAAAGGACTTAAAATCTGGTGTGCAGAACATGATATTTTGTAATATATACAGCATGAACTTTAGTCTGAAAGTTTTTTTGTAAGCCTCTCAAAAGTCACCATGCCTCATGTTGGACAACCAAGTACTGGAGTTTGTAAGTTGGCACTATTAGGGCCCCTATGTATTATTGCTTCTTCCCCTTGCAAGTCAGTGTGAATAAAAAAACAGCTCAAGTCACCACAAAGCAACTCAAGGTGAAACTAAAACAACTTAAAGTGTGTCAAATCAAAAACTTTGAATAGATTGTGGAAGTGCTGATGGGTTTTTATTCCTGTCTGGACCTCTACTCTTTTCTTGCTTTCTCTGAAGGCACCAAGCATTTAACTGCCTTCCTGGCACTGAAGCCCATTTATGTACACACATCAGATGATTGTCACCCAAGACGAGGAAAACCGAATCTGACACAACTGATATGTGTACAGTGGTCGGCTGATGTCCTTCATAGACCTGTAAGGATAGAACTGCTATATAAGTCAATGGAGTGGGGTGCTGCTCGCTTGTCCTCCCTCCATAGAACAAAATGAATGCTGACAGTACAGCATCCGTTCGTTCATTTGTAACTTACTGAAAGAGATCATGAAAGATCATTTCCAGAGGCAAAAATTTCATATGCGTATGCAGCCTAACGCTACCCCATATTAAAACTTTATAGGAAACCACCCCATCTCCACAGGCCGTAACACCACCATATAGATAATCTACGTAGATAACCACCCCGTGTGTTCAGACCCCAATACCACCGATAGGGAATCCCCCTCCTCCGCAGTGTCTTGGGAGGAAGGGGATCCCCCATCAGAGATCTCCCCGCGGCAGCCGAAGGGCGCCACAACAAGGAGGCTGAAGAGCCGCAGGTTGCAGACCCCTGACCTAAATAAAGGTGGTGTGCTGGAAGAAATGGCACGAAGTGCACACTCCAGTGCTCAACCCAGAAATGTTTTTAAGCTGGGTGGGCAGAAGCTGTAGGCGGGTGGGCAAAAACAGCTAGGTAGTTGCTGAAAAGTGCCGGGTGGTGCGCCCAGTGAAAATGGACTAGGGAGAACACTGCATTCTTACATTAATCATCACTTTTTAATCTATTAAATTAAATTTAAGTGATGAACTTCCATAGGAAGTTTACTGGTGGATCCTGTCTTATGTAAACCCCTGATATTATAAGTTTGGCATTCTTTCTGTTAATAATTTTGGTGGTATCCTTCCAAGATCAAAACTCTGAGCTTTCAAAGGCCTTCAGAGCAAAGGTTGTGGATGCATTTGAGTCTAGCAGGAGATTTATAAAGATCGCCAAATTATTTGAACTCAGTCATTCACTGTAAATAAACCAGCATGGGGTTTAAATGACTACCTATTTGTCCATGGCTAGCCGGCCCAGCAAATTCAGGCCAGGAGCTGTCTGATGCTAAAAAGGGTTTCTGCAGGTAACTCTTACCAATTAAATGCATCTACCATTAGAAAGAGATTACACCAATCAAAACTGGATTGGAGATGTACTAGGAAAAGCTTTCCAAAAAGAACATTAGAGAAAGACTACAGTTAACCATGGAACATACACAAATCTGCCAAAACCCTAAAACTATCTGCGTAATTGTGTAGAGGTCCCCCTGGTGCTTTCAAAATACATACGGCACCGACTCTACGAGACCTGTTCATATGTCTACGAGACCTGTCTTTCTTACTCTATGGCAGTGTTTCTCAACCTTTTTAACCTGGAGGAACCCTTGAAATAGGTTTCAGGTCTTCAACGTACCTCTGCTAGAATGACTATATCCACAGCTCACAGTACATGAGCATGGCGGTCAGTAAAAAGAATGTCTCTTACATTGCTGACCATTGGGAATGAATGTCCCCCTTATAGATGGCCAAGTTAGAGTGACCCGAGTGGCACAAATTGCCCATCGCTCAAGAAACCCCTGGCAATGTCCTGAGGAACCAAATTTACACCAGTTTGATGTCAATTCTTTTGCATTAAAGACTGTATGTATGTATGTATGAATTACCACTTGAGCTACAGATCGTTGTAAACTTTATCAGTTTTCTAATTTTGGTAAAGAGAGGGTAAATGAGTCCAGAGCTCTACTTGTTGACAGAATTGAAGGCTGCTTAATATTCATTTTAAATATTTCTTATTTACCCATCTTAAAAAAAAACGTTATTTTTTTATTTAGTCAAAAAAAGAATTCAGGTACAAAAGTTGAACACATTCCCTGGCCAACTTTAGCGGCAAGATTTTCTTCTCCCTAGTGGTATACAACACGCAATATTTCCATCTACTAAAGTCATTCCTAAGGACAGATGGCCCATCTCTAGCCTGTGATGGCTCGGTGAATAGATTCCCACACTCCGCTTGAATAACAAAGCTGGCTGAATAGCGCAGCTGACACGATGATGTAAGACCTTCACACTGCGGGTTCATCTCTCCTCAGGAATCACTTAAGTTTGTGTTTTCACTCCAAGTTTCTGATTTACAACAGCCAATGAAAAGACAACTAAAGCAAAAGTTGAGCCATTCCCAACCGGTTAGATTTCTTGCATTACTAGAAAGAATAAATTGCGGTTGAACTTTTAGTTTAAATCAGATAAGTACATTCCAGGTGCATCAAAACAAAAGATATGCAAAGTCTCCCAGTTCATTCCCTTCCACTCCCAGTAGTTTAAAAAAGTCTGTAGTCTGCCAACCTACCTAGGGCCCCTGCTTTGTGTGAAAGCAGAAGTTTTTCGGCAGACATCAGAGCTCAGTCAATCAGAAGCAAGCATGAGATTTGCTCATCACAGAGAACCTTTTTATTGTTTTTCCAATTACATATTAATAATTCACCAGTCTTCTCCCCACCACCCGGATGTTTTTGGGTGGTTAGTGAAGAATTGGGTCACAATACAGGGGCTGCCACCCACCTACAGCTTCTTCCCACCCTACTTTATTATTATCATTAAAAAAAAAGGATTTATATAGCTCCAATATATTACGCAGCGCTTTACATTAAATAGGGGTTGCAAATGACAGTGACACAGCTACCTAAAATAATAATATAAAAACAAATGAAAAAATTAAAAAATGCCCCCAAAACTTTCAAGATTTGAAAAACTCCTAAATGTTGAGAGTTATCTTTGTGTGCTAAGGCATTCTGTCTTTATAACCAATGACAGCAGTGCTTTTCCAGCTGTATGTGTCCAGCATTATGAGCAACTCTGGCTCTTCCTCAACTCATTGTCAGATGGATAATTGATGGCACATTTCTAAACTTGTACTAAGTAGAAGGAAATCATTACTGGCACATTATCACTGCTGTTCCTGTTTTCATTTTTTTATAAGCTCAGAATTGCCAAAATCATGTTCAGGAAAATTTTACTAATTTATTCTGTTTCTTTTTTGTTTTTAGGCCTTTTTGCTGAACGTGTTTGTCTTGGTTGCACTTCTCTACGGTTGGTAAATCACAGGTAGGAAAAAAGTGTTAGTCTCATGTTGTGTAGAGGTATCTATTCCTTGCATATACTATACATTTAATATTACTATATACTCCACTAACCCAGGGGTCAGCAACCTTCACTATCAAAAGAGCCATTTTGCCTCCTCTTCCACTAAAGAAAAATTGTCTGGAGCCGCAAAACATAACACAGTTTATAAACTTTTAAAAGTTTTAATATTTTTTTAATTTTACCTGTTACAACAAGTGTGCATGTACATTTTTGGTTTTGTACATCTCCCCATTCCAGAGGAATTGGGGTTCAAAGGAGGGGGATGTCATTGTACACACCCATTTGTACACGCCCCGTGGTAGATTTATTTCTCTGGTAGATTTTTTTCATTAGAACAGCGGATAGGGATTCCCCCTCCTCCACAGTGTCTTGGGAGGATGGGGATCCCCCATCAGAGATCTCCCCGCGGCAGCCGAAGGGCGCCACAACAAGGAGGCTGAAGAGCCGCATGCGGCTCCGGAGCCGAAGGTTGCAGACCCCTGCACTAACCCAACTCTCTCCTCTACAATCTATTACACTGGTCAACAAACATTTTCCTGCCAAACAGATTAAAGTCATTTTAGGTTATGTTTGATGCACATATTCCAAATACGGTATTGGTTTTGCTAGATTGTTTTACAGTTTTTAAAATAATGACCTCAATAATAACCTCACAGAAAACTAACGAAACATGAAAATTAGGCAAAATTAAGATAGATATGCCTACGTATACAAAATTAAATTCTTGAAATACAGTAATTTCAATATATTCTATATTCAGTATATTTACAGAACTAATCACAAAGTTGTGAAAAACTCAGTTTGTATGATTTCCTTTTATGTTGATGATCAGGACAATCACGTTGAAGGGTCCAGCAGTAGTCTGCCATCATGTGTCTATCCCATCTGTCCTGATACCTTTGTTCCATCACCTTTATATCTTGATAGAAGTTCAGCAATTTTAAATCAACACATATGGATTATTGGTGTTCATGATAGCAAAGCTTTTGTAAGTCCATTTGGATATTTTCATAATATTCTTTAAGTTTTGTTAAGTGAACAATTGGAATTGATACATAGCAGTTGCCATTATGCAGTAAAACAGATTTCAAACCTCGAGTGGAACGGTCTATGAAAAGCCGCCAGTCTTCTGTTCGGTATTCTGGTACTCCCATATGGGCTAGTAGTCCAGGGATGTTACAACAGTACACAGAGTCTCCATCTTCACTGAAAAATGGTAGGAGTGTCACCTCTCTTGTCCTATAAACTTTTATTTTAAGTTCTGGCCTCAGACAGTTTTTTCTTTTAGCCTGGATGCTAAAAGTTTGGATGCTTGTTTTAAAAGACTTAGGTCCTAATAAGTCATTGAGCTCTTCTTGGGAAAACTGCTGGTTTGATGGATTACACTCCAAACCCTGTATATCCTCCATGTCGGATAGAGGAATATCAGGGAGTGTACTGAACACTGGTATGGGAACATCGGCACCATGCGGCACAGGTCTTGATGATTCCATATCGGGGTACTCCCACTTTTTGTCGTTTTTCTTGTAACGATTGAAACCTTTTACATTCACAGCACAAAAAAAACAATCATGATCATTTTTGGGATCTCGCCATACCATAGGTACACCAAATTTCAAACTTTCCATTTTTCCACTGACGTAGACACTCTACACAAGTTTTGCATATCATATGGGGAGCCCAATACCTATCTTGATCCCCCAGTTTAATACAAAAATATGCAGGATATGCTTGTTTCATAAATTCTGTAATGTTTCTTCTGTTTTTGCTGAGAATATTCACCACAAATGTAGCAAATGACATTAGGGACATTTAAACAACTTCTTCTTAAGGAACCTAAATTTCTGTAAAAAAAGAAAATGTATGAATAAAAAGAAGGCAAATGAAAGTTTCATGAAAATAATGCTACATTTAATATATAAAGTGCAAAACATTTGTGTAAATAAAGATTGATATAAATATGCTGTGTTAACATTTGTTGGTAAAATCGTCAATCCGATTCCTGTATCACAACTAGAGCCAATTCAATGAAACTGATGTCATTTCTGGATTCAGCAGACCTGAAATATATTAAATATATTGAAAAATCCTTGGAAAGTGAAAAACAAATTTTTTTTTTTGAGCTGTGTTATGAATGCTGCGGCCAGACTCATTCATCCTTCCTCTTCTGCTGCCTTTCTTTGTAGTTCTCTTCATTGGCTTCCATTTCACCTGGGAATCAAATTCATCTCTTTTCACACTCACGTACCAGTCTTCTTCTTTTTCATATCCCCCGCCTATTGTGTGTTACTTTCCTAACCTTCTAGATTGTAAGCTCTTCAGGGCAGACTGTGTTACTGTCTGTATTTGTCTGTCATTTGCAACCCCTATTTAATGTATAGCGCTGCGTAATATGTTGGTGCTATAAAAAACCCATTTTTTATTCATATTAATATATATACATATATATTTATTTGTTGCATGCACAGATTATATTTTCAGGGATCATTTCTATAGTTCCTGACTGTTGAAATGTGCTTCAAAGTGGTGGACGCTCCATTTCATAGTTGGGTGCATCGTCCTGCATATTTGTGTATCTGCTCATCTATCACTGGCTATTATATTGGCTTACAGCTGCTCATTTGTTATTACTTCCCCCAGCCAGGTTAGAACTGGTCGCTCCAAATTTTACCATGTTTGTGCTGTCAACAGTCTCCAGGTGACAAGCAAAACAATAATGTTACAAGTAGCCTGTTCTGCTACGGATGGCAGTAAGCCAAAACAGCAACTCATATCATACTTTGAAGCATTTTATCCACAATTTTATTTATTTTTTTTATCCTATTTTGTTTTATACCACCGTTTTTAAGGCTATGTTCACACGTCAGATGATTCTCGTCCGATAATTGCCTCAGGGCTGATAATGGACGGGAATCTGGCATGTGTACAGTGCTCGTCATTTATGGATCCGCCAGGACGAACGATTGTAATGAAAGTGAAGTGAAGAGTCTGCAGCGGGGTGCCACTGCATCGTTGTCCCCCTCCCCTCTTACTAGAGCAGAATGGTGCTGTATGTACAGTGCTCGTTCATGCATCCTAAAAGATCCTTTCCAATGACAATTATTGCACGTGTGTACGGCAGCCTTATGTGTAATAAATATGTCTCTGAATTCCAACCCCCTCTACCTCCTCAACACAACAGCAGAACAGTTTCTGGGGCGAACCTTTAAAGTTTGTCCACCATTGTGGTAAAGAGACTGAACTATTATAGAAGTCATAAGGGGCCAAGTAATATAATCTGTAGCCCACCCCTAATCCCCTCATATGCATGTTTCCTGTAGTCCTATATTTCTCCATTCTTCCAGGAGTCCTGTGTAGGCTCAGTGTTAGGGAGGTTATGATAATGACAACCTGGTGGCGAATTGACTTTCAGACCTGAGCATTTCATTATGGGAATAGGTCAGTGTTGTCCCCAGACTCTTTTACCCGCACCACACGGCACTTTTCAGTAACCACCCGGCTGTTTTTGGGTGGTTCTGAAGAAATGGATCACTATACAGGGGCTTGCACCCCTGCCTACAGCTTCTTCCTACCGAGCTTAAAAAAAATTTCTGGGTTGAACACTGTAAGTCATATGTTACCCTATACCTAAAGGACAGCACTGTGTAGCATACAAATGGGTAAAGTGACACTCTTTGTGAAATGCCCGCATACTAGGATCAGGGTTTGTACATCTGATTAATTGCAAAGCTTTATAAGTGTTTGTGATGGAGATAATGATTTGGTTATGAGCCAGCATTATCCCTGGGAGGGCAATTTTCATGGCACAAAGCTGAGTGGGCTATGTAGATTACACTGTTAAAATTTAATTATTTTCAGGCTTTAATTCCACTTAATTTACTTACATTTTTTTTTTCAATTCCTTTGAAACTTCCAACTGCAGCTAAACGGCAGGCAGAATTCAGCTTTGATCCACAACGCTAGAAAAGACTTGAAAAGGAAATGTAAATGTATTTTTTTGGAAAAGAACAGTAATCTGTGCCGTGACAAGGTCTTATCGACAATGCATAGACCTTGTAACCCAGCAGGAAATTGTACTCGGCAACATCAGTTCAAACAAACATTTCAAAAGAAATTTCCCCAAAGCTGCCCACCTACTATGCAATAAAGTGGAGTTTTAAATAATAGCCCAAGGTTTGTTTTTTTTTTCTTGATTTAGGAATCATCTGATACGTTGCTTCACCTTCCTATTTTAGATAGTGCCATTCCATGGCAATATTTCATCTTGGTAACCTAGCTAGCCAACTAGTGAGTACCTTTTCCAACAGGTATATCTGTCAGCATGTTGTGGGAAAGTTCTGGGAAGTGTTTGTTTTCAATAATTGTTATTAAATTTTCAATTTTACATTACAAAGCTAAAATGATATCATACAAACATCCAAAATAGTTAGTCAATACAGCTTATGCATTACTGAAAATGCTGTGAGAAAAAAAAAGTGTGGAAACATTCATGCAAAAAAAAAAACCAAAGAAACTGGGAAGTGCTTTGGAACAGATATCTGAAAACTCACAACTTTGGATCCCTTAGAAGCGCTGATGAGAATTTTCATTGGGAGTAGTGCTTAGGTAATGACATTATTGGTAACCAGTGTTCTCCCCAACCCTTTTTAGCTGGGTGCACCACCCAGCACTTTTCAGTAGCCACCTGGCTGTTTTTGTATGGTTATTGGTTATATGGTATGGTTAAAAAGTTGGTTCATGATTCCAGGGCCAACACCCACCTACAGCTCCTTCCCACCCAGCTTACATAAAGTTTGGGGAGAATACTGCTTTTCTTCATGTACTCATTAGCAAATAATTGCATACATTACTGGAGATCTATATTAGCAATCTACTTTCATTTGTGGTCAGAGGTTAACTTTAAGACAGCAAAGGGGCAGCAATGTTCTTTCACTGACAGATTATGCGATTTGCCATTGCTGACTGGCTGCTGCTTCTAATGCACACTGTGAAATGCTGAACAGTGTGCATGTATATAAAGCACAGGAGAGGGTCCTGTACAACTGTTTAAAACTGAAGGAGTGTTCTCTCCAGCCTCTTTTAGCTGAGCACACCACCCGGCACATTTCAATGACCACCCGGCTGTCATCAGACAGCTCATAAGGCTGGGTTTTGTTTTTGAGTGAGAAGTCGCATAAAGTTAGCAGCCTGCCAGCTCTGCTGGGGAGATTTATATTAAAATCTTACTAAAACTTATACCATACTTATACTCAATTTTTCATGTCTTGCCTGCTCACTTTTTGACCACCCAGCTACAGCTAAAAAAAACTTCTGGGGAGAACACTGCGAAAGTAAGGCCCATAAGTTCAGTCGAATCGAATACATAACTTTCTATCACTTACTGTGGGTTACTTCACTTTGTTCATTGGTTAATGTTCTGCTTTTGACATGTATTAAAAATCACATGGTCTAATGATTTTTTCTCTTGTTTATTTTTTCTCTCATAATAAAGGAGCTCTCATTTCCGAAGTTGCAGTGCTGCCCACCCCATTTACATTTCACTAAGAGACAGGAGTAAAGCCTATTCATGGACTAATAGACCTGAAAGAACATATTACAAAGTCCACAATCCTTCCTCGGCATGGAGGGGCCTGGCTGAAAGTGGCTCTGCAGCCCCCCAGTACTTGTCCGTTAGAGCTCTCCACTCATCAAGACCCCTTTACGATGACTCCGTGGTAGAAAAATCCTTGAAATCTTTAAAGGACAAAAACAAAAAGCTGGAAGAAGGTGGTCCTGTGTACAGTCCAAACACAGAAGTGGAGACTGTGAAGAAGTCTATAGGACAGAGGGTGGTGGATGAATTGAAGCATTACTATCATGGCTTTCGCCTTTTGTGGATCGACACCAAAATCGCTGCCAGAATGATGTGGCAAATCCTCAATGGAGCCGTCTTGTCTCGAAGGGAAAGAAGGCAGGTAAGGAAAACACTGACACAACTTTTAGCAATGGGGCTGATATGATGAATTTATCATGAAAATCCACACTGAATGACATAAGTGTGAATACAGAGTCCTCTCCTCCTCCTGTGTCACTGTCTGTATTCAGTCATTTGCAACCCCTTAATGTACAGCGCTGCGTAATATGTTGGTGCTATATAAATCCTGTTTAATAATAATACAAGCCTGTGTCATAATAAAGTGACCCTGTATTTGAAGCTCTCACAAACTTTGTGGCCCATAGTAGCTTTTGTGATTTTATGTTAACATATGTCCGGTATCCTTTTACACTTGGCTAGCAAAGTGCTCTTCTCTTGCAATGCAAGAAACATGACTTCCCTTGACACCCAACCATTAATTCATTCCTTTGCCTGGTCTTATTCTTTTTTTTGAATATTTTGTCAACTTTGGCCAACTTGCCAACATTAAGCATGGGTCTTGTTTTATGTACTTCATTGACATAGAATGCTTTCTATCAAATTAAAGTTGTATGTAAGTAACCTAGATAATTGTAGGATAGCTTCCCATTCCCACAAAACATGCCATATGAGTAAATGGGGTCACAATTCATAGAAGTCCCTCTGGTATGACTCTAGGCAAGCCTCGGGGTCACTTTTTACTTGTTGTGTTGTGAGCAGCTACAACAGTGCAGATTGTGAGGAGCAGAAATCAGTAGCCATGGCTGGATTTACTTGTTATAGACCGGATAGTGTTACATGTTGGAGCAGTAGATTGGTATATGTGAATGTGACTTGTACTGCCATAGATTACAGGTATATGAAGGTAGTGCATGGTGGCTCAGGGGTTAGCACTCTGGTCTTTGCAGCGCTGGGTCCCAGGTTCGAGTCCCAGCCAGGAGACTATCTGCATTGTGTTTGCAGGTTCTCCCTATGTTTGTGTTGGTTTCCTCAGAGTACTGTGATTTCTCTTACATTCCAAAAACATGCAGTTAGGTTATTTGGCTTCACCCAAAATTGACCTTGTAGAAAAGACATATGACTATGGTAGGGACATTAGATTGTGAGCTCTTGGACTATGGACTTTGTACAGCGCTGTGTAATATGTCGGCGCTATATAAATACTACGTAATAATAATACAGAAGCCTAGAATCCAGCATGGAAACACCTTTGTGTTGCTGTTCCTGCATGTTGCAGCATTGGTTAATTATCCAGCATCCGTCTGACATGTCTGCACACAGCAGATGAGATAAAATACAACCTAATAGCTTTCTGCAGTATTCACTTCTGGCTGCCAGGACTGTAATGTGACGCCAGCTGTCTGGTCTGAGATTAATGATGTTATGAGCAATATACAACGTGCATGTCATGGTGATGGTTAAAGAGACCCTGTCACTTGAATAAAATTAAATACTGAAAGCTGCCTTTAGTAGAAGTAGCAGTATACCCGCCTATCCCTCCTTTTATTCAGGTCTTGGTATAACATAGTTTTGGTAAATGAAAAGGTAAAATAAAAAAGGTGTATAGAAATGCAGTGTTCTCCCCAGCCCATTTTAGCTGGGTGTACCACCCGGCACTTTTCAGCAATCACCCAGCTGTTTTTGGGTGGTTACTGAAGAGTTGGGTCACAGTTCATAGGCTTCCACCCGCCTACAATTTCTTCCCACGCGGCTTAAAAAAATTTCTGGGTTAAGCACTGGAAATGTATTGTGTATGGTCAGCTTAATTTATATTGGGACATAGATCTAATACCAATGCACTGGCACCATCTTCCTAAGCAGGTGGCATATAAATTGATTTCTATAAAGAACGGGGCTTCATTCGGCATTTCTGAATTTGTGTTATAGAGCAGAGAGCTTCGTTTTATACCTATATGCTACACAATATGCAATACCATTCTCAATTTACCCAGAGGTAGTGGGGACCAATTCATTGACCATAATGATAGTTCAGACAAGAGAGGGAACAGTTTGTAAAAAGTGTAAATTACTTTTTTTTATATAGATGGATGGGTTGAGTTTTCTTCCCTAGATTTTAATTGACATGTGAGTATCCACCAATGGGCTGCCTGATTGCCTATTGAGCTAATAATGTAATTTCATTGCTTCTACAAAAGGTTCTGCAAAGGAAAAGAAATCATCATCTGTTTTTTGGTCCCATCTACAGAATGTAGTCTATTCTTCAGCTGTAAATTCTCCAAACTGCCAGATATCTCATGATATATGTTCCCATTGTTCTTCTGATCACTTTGCAGCTTCAGACCAATCCCTTGCGGCTCCCAGCAGCTCGCACCTTTCATAAAGAACCAAAGAAAGTTTTGTGTGCTGCTGTGGAAGGAGTTTTAACACAAACCAACACAAGTTGTGCTTTAACTTGAAAGAGATTGAGAAATAAAGTAAAATAAAACTGATGGCCTATTTGTTTGCATTTGTCATGGATTTGTGGTTCATCTCTTGCAGTTCCTGAGGATATGTGCTGACCTCTTCCGTTTAGTCCCCTTCCTTGTTTTCATTGTTGTCCCCTTTATGGAGTTTCTTCTACCAGTTGCACTGAAGCTGTTTCCAGATATGTTGCCTTCCACATTTGAGACCATTTCTAAGAAGGTGAGATACATTTTATTATTAATAATAAATTATCATGTACCTAGTGCTCATTCAGTAAGAGATCTGGAATCTATATAAGGATCTAATTCTCTCTTAAGGGGTTTTTAATCTTCATACGAGTCCATGTGAATGCATAGACAGCATTTACTGATTTTGATGTATTTGACTCTTAGGATGAAAGACTGAAGAAGGAACTGAGAGTGAAGCTGGAAGTGGCCAAGTTTTTGCAGGATACCATTGAGGAGATGGCATTGAGAAACAAAGCAGCCAAAGGCGATGTAGCTACTGAGTTTTCTACATTCTTCCAGAAGGTAATGCTTCCTTGGGTTAAATGGAAATACTTCACAACTGAAAGTTCAAAAGAAAAAAGTGTTTTTTTTAGCATTGAACGGACAAGCCGGTGCAGTTTTAGTTATATAGCCAGGATTGACGAGTTCCCCTGGCATCAAGTGCAGATCGGCACTTGGGCAGCTTAGCAAAATGGAACAGCTGGGTTAGGATCAGGCAGGTAAGAGTCTGTCCTTTTCTGCAAAAACCACCTGGCTGAATCACAAAAAGTTTCAAGTTGGACTTAAGTTCTGCTTTAAGGGGTATCACCATAATATGTGTGTGTTGATGTTCAAAAACCCTAGGACTTTGCTGGGTAATACCATCCTGGATGCAATGTCACCAGACTCAGAAGGCCTAGCAAACTCAGAGCTGTCACTTAAGTAATTCTACATAGCATTTCCCTTTGCCCCTTCCTCGGTTACTACATGAAACCATTATGTGAGGTTACTGAGGGCAGGAGTAGAGGAACCTGGCCAGCACAGACAGTAATTAGAGACTCTGAGACTAGGACTATGACGTGTAGGAAGGTTGGGGGGGATGCTAGGAAATTTACTCATTCTATAATGGTCAAATCTGCTTGCAAGTTTAGAGGAACATTGCAATAAATAAAAAAATATGTATGGTAAAAAAAAATGCTGCACTGATTTTTTTTAAATTGGTGACAAGGTCTTCTTAAGGCCTAGAAAGTATTTGTAGGGCACATGAAGGTTGACACAGCTTAGCTGCTCGTTCGGTAAAGCAGAGGTCACTGAGTACTGTAAAAGTGATGTGAGCAGTGATAAGTGTTGCTTTACTCAACTCTCAGTGTCCTCTTGGCCTTGAGAATATGAATGATTTCCAGGTAGACTTAACAATAAAGGCCGGGCTTCCAAGTAGTCTCCTTAGAAAACAAAAAGAACCATTAATCATTCTCTGTCTGAGTTTTACTTGTGTTTCTTCACCCTCCCCAACATAACCCCGGCCTCTGACGTAATAACCAATACATAGTCCCCCAGATTGAGGGAGAAAAGTCTCTTCTGGGGTTTGGGCACCTAAAAACTTTGCAGGTGATTCAGTGATCCTTTTAGAGTCCAGCTGACCCTTAATTTTTTAATGACAGTATTATAAAACCTAAACTTTTCCCTCCTTGCTGTATTTTACATAGAAATTCTAATACTGATGACTTATTTATAATGTCCATACCCTTATACATGTGGATACATAGACTTCCTTTTCATCTTCTTGCAGATCCGTAGCACTGGAGAAAGGCCAAGCAATGAAGAGATTTTGAGGTTCTCCAAGCTCTTTGAAGATGAACTGACTCTTGATAACCTGACTAGGCCACAGCTTGTCGCTCTATGTAAACTTCTAGAACTCCAATCCATTGGGACTAATAACTTCCTGCGATTCCAGCTCACCATGAAGCTGAGATCCATTAAAGCCGATGACAAGGTAAGTCACTTATAGGAAACATTGCTTTATAGTTCCAATTAAACTTCAATCTTTACATCTGTGGTGTGATAACACAAGTAATATGTTTATGTTTTCTGTGTATTGCAGATGATTGCTGAGGAAGGAGTGGACACCCTAAATGTTAAAGAGCTACAAGCGGCATGTCGTGCCAGGGGAATGAGAGCGCTTGGTGTCACAGAAGAACGGTTACGAGATCAACTTAAGCAGGTCTGAAAATGTTTTTTTTTTTACTATTGTATTATAATAATTTTAATTATTTGACCATGTTAAAGAATTTATAGTAATCTATGTGACAGCACAAGCATACCTTTAGATATATACTTTTAGAGGGAGTTGATCACAAAGCAAAATGCTTGTATTAGAATCTTGTGATATGCACTGTACTGGTTCAGTTTAGTTACGGATCTGTGAAGCTGCTTATGATAAGTTTGGTGACTTCCAATTTGTTTCCTGTCGTGTCGGGATTTCCTCTAATTTCCTGCCATGTCTCGAGGACAGAAGATGATGTGTAACAGGGGAAACCCTCAGGATTTAACTAACTTCCTATTTGATTTAAAGATAAGCTTTTTAATAGTGGAGTACAAATATTTATACCTGCATGGTAGGCTGAGTATAGATGGACAGATATCTCCCTAAGAATCGCAAACATTATTTCTCAAGATATTGTTCTTGAACAGGATACAGAACGCTGGACCTGCTAAAGGTCCTACCTGATGGTAACATTATTACTTCTGTTTTTTTCTTTTATGGAGGCCTAAACTCAAAATTTTTCCTTTTCATAAAAGGGTAGAAAACCCTTTTATATAAAGTAAAAATGTTATTTTTTTCTCTAAGTGCACCTTAAAAAAAAAGGACGCAGCACCTCTTTCTGTCTTGATTGCCGCAGTGCAGATGCTCCCAGGATACCTACATAATGCATTCCCGGGAGGCTCTGGCTGCTCCTCCTGTGCATGCCCAATCTTGCACCGACCCAAAGAAGGATTCCTGAATGACACAGAACCCGATTGAAGAAACCTCCTGATGGATTGATGGATCTGCAGGGTTAAAGGTAAGTGCGATTTGTTTCTTTTGTTTTTTTTAAGTATTTTTTTTCATTTTCACTTCAGTTCCACTTCAGGACTCCATTTCCCAGCAGGATGGAAAAATCTCTGTATGGCAATAAGAACCAGCATACACAGATTTTCACAGGGAGGAATTGACATTGTAAGATCTCCCCTGCTATTTATTACTAGGGCTGTGTTCTATGAAGATAACTTTTTGTTTTCTTTGCTATTACAGTGGTTGGAGCTACATTTGAACCAGGAAATCCCCACATCATTACTGCTATTGTCCAGAGCTTTGTATCTCCCGGACACACTCTCACCAGCTGATCAGCTCAAAACAACTCTACAGACTTTACCCGAAAGCATGGTATGTACATCATCAGCCTTTCATGTCAGCAGTGTACATGTAGATGCATGGAATGCTGCTGTAGGTTCAGGTACATCACATGGAAGGTTCTTTTATGAGCTTCAATGACAGCATCACTTTAGTGATACTTTTATATACATTAAATGTGAAGTTGTGGATTGGAAATCAGATTCCTTGCTTTAATAAATGTGGCAGTCTAAGCACATAGCTGTATTTGTGTGCTTCCGAACCTTGACTGCTTAGGGCAGAGTTATTACCTAACATTTGACATTCTTGTCACTTCCACAATTCCATGCTCTCCATGCCGCATGTTGTATATGGAGCTTCTGCTCTTTTCTGCCTGGATAGGCCGCTAAAAGAAAATCTGTTGCGATAAAAATAAAAAAGCTGCTGGCTTTTAAAGTTTTCAACTATGGGTCTCCCATACGTCTATTTCAGATATTCATGACCCATGCTTAGCTTGCTTCCTTTAAAACAAATCGGCAGCTGAATTTTTTATTTTTTGCTCCCAACAGGTTCTTACTAAATGGTAATGTTTAGTACCTTTTTATAGTTACATATTTGGGCCAATCTAGTTTTTGATGCAGGCAGATGTTCCAGTTAGTATTAAGTGCTACTAGATTGTAGGCTCTTCGGGGCAGGGTTCTCTCCTCCTGTATCACTGTCTGTATTAGTCTGTCATTTGCAATCCCTATTTAATGTACAGGGCTGCGTAATATGTTGGC
>NC_092860.1:140744689-140798078 GCF_032062135.1 Pyxicephalus adspersus
CATATGTAACTAGTGGGCATGTCTAAGTGGCATGTATACTGAATATTTGGTTTGGTGATTTGTTCTACTTAAATACAATTGAAATATCTGGTGATCATTTTTAATATCACATAAAAGCATCCATTTGTGGTGTTGAATATGAATAACCTTTAATTGAAACCTTTTTGATTGAAAAATAAATCCATACATTTAAGACTTTTACCCTTTTAAATGATGTGATTTTTCCCCCCTTATATCTAATTTGTTAGTTCCTAACTCTCTGTAAATTACAAAATGTCCTTAGGGTAATGAAATTCTTCCCGTATTGCAGCAGTTAAATGCTTCCTTTATGTCTAAGGAAATTTTGCTTGCTTTACCTCTCATTTTCCTTTAGCTGCTTGTTGTCATGTATATCACAGCAAAAGACAAAACAAAGGTTTACCAATCTGCAAGCCAGCAGTGATAGACAAACAGAAAAGTTTCAGACCATCAAATGTAAATTTAAGCTCTATTTGGGTCTCTGGTCAACATAAAAATTTTAACGATACATTGTATTATGTCCAGCCTATATCAGTATCATCCTATAAACGTGAGATTGATTCTTATTTCCATTTCTACAGAAAACACTGAAAAATAGAATACGCAGTTTCCAAAATATGTTGAGCACTGGGAGATTTTCCAATTTTGTTCTTGACCATACTCTTGGTCTGCGTAGGGTTTGACATGTTGTTATATTGTGTATTGCTGATTTCATTTTGTTTTCTGTCTCTCAGGCTAAAGAAGCCCAGGTGAAGGTGGCAGCCGTAGAAGGCGAAAAGGTGGATAACAAGACCAAACTGGAAGCCACTCTGCAGGAGGAGGAGGCGATTAGAAAGGAGAAGGAGATGGACAGGTTGGCTGAGGTTGCCAAAGAAAGCTTACAGACCGCTGCCAAGGTAAAAGCTTACTTGCTTATTGGATTGTAAAAATCTCTGTGAGCAACAAAGATGCCCAAAATAGTAGATGGGTCATATAGAACCACATAGTACATTTGCTGCTCATTAGATACCTATGTAGGATTATCTATCAGCAGGTTTCAAAAACTAGTGCTGAAGGTTGGGACTCACTTTGCACTATACTGCGTGTAAACACAATCACTAATTTTTCATACAATCTGCGTAATAAACAAATAAAATAAACCTAGTGATCCTGCCAAGGTCAATGTTCAGACATCTTCTGCATCTCCAGTTGTGCTTCTTCATTGCTGGCCTGACATTTAAGCATCAGAATGAGATTTGAAGTGGCTCATTTTAACACCTTAGGATATCCAACTTGCTGGAGTTCAAGTAGACAAAAAGTAATTTCAAAGAGGCAGCAAGAAATCAATGGCACAGCAGGGGCAACAGAAGATTAAAAAAATAATGAAAATGGCAGTAGTTATGATATGTATGATTCATTATCATACTCAACGTTTTTCAGTTAGAGATTTCATCTACTTTTGTGTACAATAACCCTCTCAAGCTAAAGGGAAAATCAGTGTTTTTGTTAACTTTAATCATTTTTGTTAATTGAAAAAAAAAAAAGTCTGTGCACACAGTATTTGTTGTAGCCGCTATGTTTGCTTGTGCTGTATAGGTGGGATTTTTCTTTAGCAACTTCAATTATGTAGCTGAGAGATCTCATCTAACCTGTCATGCAAACAGTCAAACATTTCCTAGCAGCAGGGTAGATTTGAGGATTGATGGGCTGGACTGAACCAAAAAGAAAAAGTAATGTGTGCATATGGCACTTTCAGTCCCCTAGAGGAAAAGTGCTCTCTTTATCTCTTGCTCTATCTCTCTCTAGCTCTCATTTGTAATGATGAATATTTTTGTTTTAGGCTGAGGCACAGGCAACTCCAGAAGTGGAACCCGAGATAGTGGCTTCAACAGTGGAGCCAGAAGTGGTACCTACAAGTCCAGCTGACCAGGCCGAGGTGTTAATAGACGCTGCTCCTGTGTTGGAGGGCATTAAGGTTTGCATTGTTGCTGTGACTTTTCTTTTTTGTTTTCCTCCCTCTCCTTTTTTTTTTTATTCTTCCTCCATGCAGTGCTTAGTGTATGTGGTAGTGATGGTATTATCCCCTTTAATGCTCTGCTCTGCTCCAGTGCTAACCAAGACTTTGTTACGGCTGCAGCAGTGCAGCACGAGGAAAGTGAAAGTCAGTATTAGAGGGGGAGCATTTAGTTACTCCTATCACATGATTATGAGTTCAACTCACATAAACACCACAGAAGGATCAAAGATTTTTTTTTCTGAGATTTGTAAAACTTCATCTGGAATTTTTCTCCAAATTCTGCCTGGTAAAACAATGTCAGCAATGCGGGGAGTGAGCCCTAATCTGTATACCAGAGTTGTGTACAAAGAGGTTTAAATTCCTCCCAACTGTATTCAAAGCTAGACCAAAATGTTTCTACATTGAACGTCACTTCTTTAGGATTTCTTTTAGGAACACACTGTAGGTTTATTTATATTTGCTTTGTGTTCTTCGTTCCTTTAAGCATGTAGCAGTGTTCAGGCAATAGCCTAAGTTTTCTAAAAAAAAATAACTTTGACTTTGGTATAGTTATTGCTATCTTAACTTCCTACCTGTTTCTGCAAACTCACCAAAAGTATGACATTCCTATAGTATTGAATGGGCCTGTAGGCCATGTGAATATTTTACAGGCAGTCTGCACTCAGGAAAGTGGGGTTATTTAAAGGAGTTCTCTATCATCTTATTGAAAATTATGGTGGGCCATCCAATGAATTGCTTAGATCATCATATGGTATACCATCTGGAAATAGGATAACTGTTTATTTTAAATGCCAAGACTGGTAATGGACACTCATACACTACTATGTTGGTGCTGGACACTATGTTACTATGTTGGTGCTGGACACACACACTTGTTACATAGTTTTACCTCTTGAAAGCATTCGGTGTGTTCAGTCCTGAAAAACCTGGTTACTATGAGCAGAAGGAGCTCATGCCAATAAGTACGGCCAATTTGTTTTATTTTTTATTTATATTTGTGTCCTTTTCAGGGTGAAGAGTTAACAAAGGAGGAAATTGACATTCTGAGTGATGCCTGCACTAAGCTGAAAGAGCAGAAGAAGTTACTAACAAAGGAGAAGGAAGAACTGCTGGAGCTAAAAGATGATGTTCAGGAGTACAGTGAGGTAAAGGGTAGTCCTATCGGGTTCAGAGATGTAAAATAAATTGGGGTTCAGTGCAGCCTAGGGATGTGATGGGGACCAGTAAGAGAATATACCCCATGCTACTATTTTAGGGTTCAGAGCTATGGGACCAGCAACTGTACAGACTCCATGTTGGTTTGTCAGGCGTACAATGTGGTGGGTCTAATAACTGAATAACTGCAGTTTAAAATTGTTAAGTACAGTGTGGAGTAACCAAGAAGAGAATACAGACTCCATGTTGATCGTTAGGATTACCATATGTGAAATACACAGTGTGGTGGGCCAGTAATTAAACATGTTGGTATTTAGAGGTATAGATTGGGGGTTCACTAAGAGAACAGACTGTTTTATTATTTAGGGGGGCTCTTAAGCATTTACAGTCTTTCAGCATGAGTAATGATTTGGTTTATTGCCTAACTTTTTTAAGGATCTGGAAGAAATGAAGAAGGAGCTATCAAAGGCTGGACAAGAAATGGTGGTTGAAGAATCAAAGGCCAGTAAGAGGTTAACCAAGAGGGTTAATCGTATGATTAATCAGATTGATAAGATCATTGTTGAACTGGAGAATGAGGACCGGGTACTGGAGGAGCATGCAACAAGTGGCTCTGCTCCACCTGTTGGGTAAGTGCTGGATGATTTGTAAATGGCTGTGGAGAATACACATTCATCATTATTTGTGGCAAACATACTTGCCTTGTGTGTTACATACAGCTATTGAGTTGGGACAGGGAGCTAACACAGATACAGAGTAGTGGGTTTCCCCTGCCAAGTCTTTTGCAGTAATCTGGATCTCCAATTGTGAACATATTTTTAGCAAAGCCTTACCGTTTAAGGATTACCTAATTAAAGCAGAAATGTTTATCTTTAAAGGCTGCCCTATCTTTTTTCTGAACTAACTCTGTGCTGATTGTAGACACTCATAGGAAAGGGGTTCTTTCCCTTTTACTAATAAATTTGGCCCTGCATGATAGAGTACATACAAAATCTCTGGGGTCTTGGTACACGGTATCTAATGCTCCCTAAAAAACAGCATCTTGTTATAAGGCTTAAAGGGAACATCCCTACTATGTGCTGAGAGCTTTGGTACTTTATTTGCACTTCAAGCTCACGTTAAGACTTTGTTTATTCATATGAAAGTCTATGAATTTCTTTTTTTTTTTTTTTTTTAACCGTACACATTTATCCCTTCCCTGTCATTATGAGTGCATGGAAATGTAATCACTTGTGTAGAAGAGTTTTCTGTAATCTTAATATTCCTATTATACAGTAATATTGCGTGACTTTTTAATAAAATATGTGTATACTGTAAATGATATGGTAACAGCTCCTGTGACTGGCTTTTTCATTCTTAAATACTTTGAATGTGGCCTTGTCTATGACTGCTCCTCATGTTTAGACCTCTGCAATATGTGGAGCTTATACTTATCATTTTGGAAATACAACATTGTCCCTGGAGCAGTTCAATGGACTGTAGAATGGATTATATTACAATATAAGCAGTTCAAGCATCCAATCCCTCTGCTTAGGTGTTTACATTTACCAGCACTCTATATATAATATGAGAGTTGATTGCTATGTGTTTGATTTGGTGTGTGTCTCTTTACCAACATAAACTAAAGGGCAATGCCATTAAGCAGTTATGTCAGAGAGAGGTGAGGTTAGTAGATTGTACATTGTTCTTATATCATATTTCCATGTAATATTAAACCTATGTTTGAAAGTCCCAGCTTTAATGACTTCCACCCTTTGGCTTACACCTCTTTCTTTCTTTCATACTAGAAACTGATTCAGTTATGCAGCAAGAATTGGCCCTGTAATACACAGCTGAGTTTTGTTTGTCTGAGCATTTTTCTGCTGCAGGGAGTACATTCAGTATGAAAGTAAGACTGAGCAGTGTCATTGAGGTGTAAAGTGCTTTTAAAAGGTTGGGGGAAAGCATATGGGTGCTGGAAGTCTATCAGCTATACCTTTCAAGTAACACTCACCCCGCTCCATTACCCACATTTATAGATTGCTTGCAGCTTCCCGTTAAGACAAGGCCAGGCTAATTTCAGATATAGAGAGGGAACAGGCAGGGTAATCGTAAATATATGGCATCATATGGTATTTCCAGACGTATTTATGTCAACTTGTTGTTTAAGTGATACTATAGTTTACCTTTACAGGGCAAAGTAACGTGGTAAAATATCACCTTACCCCCTTGCCCCATTAACCTTTTTGCATTCCCAGCAGCAAAAACAGTCTTGCCCAAGTTTGACCAACTTGCTATGAGCATTTATCTTCCATGTGATGGCACAGAGACAGCTATGAGGCGCTAGCATAGTCATATAGAGAGAGCAGTTAATTCCTTTTCAGTAGAATGGAGAGGTAGCAAAAAAACGTAAAGGTTGCTGCCTGAATGGGGAGAGTGAATCTGTTATCTAAAATAGCAATGCATACAAAATGGCTCTTGATCATGCACTGGTTCCTGGAGATTGCCCAGCCCTGTTTTAGATGTATATAATAACATTTTTTTATTTAGCTCATCGTGTCCTATGTCTGGTGTATTTTATTGATGTATGTATGTGTCTTTGCAATCACTTTCAGGTCTATTGTGACCAGCAATCATAAGCGATCCCTGGCGTAATTGCCTGTTTACCCCCCTCACCCCTTTTCTGCTTGCTCTTTCTCCTCATTTTAATGACGGTAACTGTTTGCTGTATACAGATTATATTTCGCCTTTAGGGAAAATCTAGTCAGCATTACTGAACTTGTTAACCTCATGAGGCACATTCAAAAGATCCCCGAACAGAAGCTGCTGAGAATTGCTGCTGCCCTGGATGAGAACAAGGATGGAAAAATAGACCTGGATGATGTGGCAAAGGTATGGACAGAAATATTTTATTTATTGTCCATTGCTGGGTTTATAGCCAGTTATAATCTGTGTACATAATCCTATATATATATATATATATATATATATATATATATATATATATATATATATATATATATATATATATATATATATATATATATATATATATATATAGTTTACAGAATGACATAGAGTGGCAATAGAGACTTGGGGTGGCATTATACAATATTTCTGAGTGATGTGTACATGGGCTTACTCGACCAAGCAAACACTTTGGCATTAGTCATGGTTCAGGCACAAAATAACTGTCTCCTTCTTAAAAAAGACACAATGGGATTCAGTTGGAACTAAACTCTGGTTGATCCTCATCCGGCCTCATTCTGTTGTGGGTGCCGCCATTCTCTCACTTCTTCTCTTTGGCCATCTTGATTGGCCAGGTCAGGAAGGCAAAACTCCCACTCAGACATTTGGGAGTTCAATTAGTCCTGGCCCCCGCAAGGGAAGTCGGTATTGTTGGGTATCCCTTGCAACAATTTTTAAAGATGGTTAGGAATCAGGCTGGTAAAAATACTTATTGCACAAGGGATATTGCATGTTCTTTTCTATTATTAGCAACTTTAGTTTTTAGGATTATGTTTGAAGTGATAACAGACCTAAAAAAGTGCATGGGCAACTCCATTATCTTTCTTAAAATTTTGTTCCACTTTAAAGATACTCATGCTTAGGAAAACACATAGGCTTCTGTTTTGTTTGAAACTGCACTCCAAGCATAGCACTAAATACACATAATACATATACCAAGAAACATATACCAAAACAATTTCCCATTTGTGTACGGTTAGAGGGACAATGAAAATTGGAGACATAACCATTCCATAATGTTGGCGTACTGACAAATCCTTGACACAATGACAAGTCACTGCCACATTTGTTGGTTACATAGCAATGTAAAATGTAGGATCTTGCTTGCATTTACAAAATACATTGAAGGATGTATTAATAGGTATGTTGCTGCATTAACTTGTGTCTTTTATATCTGCATGGAGTTTATGAACAAATTGGACTTAGTTCTTCCATCTTGCACCCTCAGGTTGTGGAACTGATTGACAAAGAAGATATCAACATTTCCACTAGCCAAGTAGCTGAGATCATGGAGCTCCTACAGAAGGAAGAGAAGCTGGTCGAGAAAGAAAAAGCCAAAGAGAAGGCAGAGAAGGAACAGATGGCTGAAGTCCAAAATTAAACACCCCAGATTCTTTTTTCTTCTGGCATCCCATAACACTCATAACGCTGCTACAATATTCTGAGGTTTTTTTTTTGCTTTTGAGGTGACTCCCTTTGCCAAGCCACATATACACAAGTACTGTTTATACGGGATGAAATAAAGGCTTCCTTTAAATCATCTGCCATCATTCCTTCAGCATCGGGCTTAGTTTTAATTTTTAAAGATATCTTGATGTTAAATAAATACCTATAGATGAATTGTAAAATCATATAGCACAATATTTTTTTTTTATTTTTGTACAATGATCCCTCCATTTTGGTTTAGTTTCCAAGCTTTGGCAGAACCATTATTTACTGCTAATTCTGCTAACAGTTTGGATTTTAAACCTTTTTTTGTTTTGTTTAAGGGTTTTTCAGTCTGAATGTTGAGTAGACCGCTTCAGAGCAATGCATAGGGACCCATCTAGTAAGCAGTATCGAGATCCTTTTCTGGTGGAATATATTATGTGATCCTTACGAGAAGCGCATAATGTTTGATGGGCATGCCATGATTGGGTGTAACAGATAAAACCAGGACGATGCAGGAGAATGGACCCTCCTTATTTCTATATAGGGGGTTAGAAGCAGAGATCCACTTTACATTTCGAATGGAAAACCCTTCATTTTAACAGCCTTGCTGTTTAAAAAGGATGTTGTATTTTGGCGTTTTTTTTAATATTTGATGCTTAATTTAATTTCACAGAGCTGCCTTGCAGGCAGAGAATGTATTACTGTGGTATTTGCTTTTTTTGTGAGATTGCCTTCTTATCTAGCGTAGGAAAAGTAACTGTTTATCTGAGAAACAGTCCTGTGGTGCTGTGCACATTAAACATTGGGAATGTATTTTATTTCTATGCATTTTAATACAGTAGTGCTTGACTTATTTACCAGTCTAAGCCTTTAGTACATGAAATACACCTTCCTCACTTCTAAAGCTTCTTTTACTGAATGTAAACTTTGACAAGGCAATGTATTTGGCTTTTTTGTATGTAAGTACAAATTTATTTATGAGACTGAAATTATTCTTGATCTAAAATTACAAATTCTGTCTGCTGATTAATAATTAAAATGTCTGTAAGCATATCTCAGGCATGTTGATGTCCAGAATAGATAACTCCAGCTGTATTTTAAAGAGGACCTCCTTATTTAAATTGATTTATCAATGGACACAGAGCATATAAACATTCTTTTGTGTCAATGCTCAACCCAGGAATTTTTTTTAAGTAACCACCCCAAAACAGCTGGGTGGCCAAGGGGTTGATGAAAAATGCTGGGTGGTCCACCCGGCTAAAAGGGGCTGGGGAGAACACTGTGTGTCTACTGAATGCCTTTGCAAATCAAGATAATACCTTGAATAATTTACCTGTTAAAGGCTTTGTAACATCCACACTGTGCTGCACATAGCACGTGCAGGGAACAGAGCTGTGGATACAGAATCAGTCGCCTTTCACAAAGACAGAGTAGGAGTGATTGGACTTTGATAAAAGAAACTCCTGCACAGAAGAATTGTATAGCAGCTAGATAACTCCATGGATCTGGAAGAAATCCACAAAGGAGACCAAGATTGAATTAATTTTACAAATAGCTCTTGTATTTAGGAAGTACGTGTTTAGTTTGGAGTTTGGCTTTGATATTAGTAAGCGTAATGCTGTTTGGAGCCATGTCTGCTTAGAAATAACAGGAAACCTGTGCCTAGAGAACTCTTAAGTGGCATTGCTGACCACCTAAGGGTTAGAAAGTCAAAAAGAATACATGTGCATATCTGTGCGTTCAATATGAATTGCTCAAACCTTTAGGTTGCTTGAAAGCCAAGCAACGGGTATTTTTACAAAGTGGTGATGGCTGTGGCAGTCTTACTATAATATAGAGGCTTATTATAAAATGTCAATGTGTAACTGAATCCCCTTCACAATATCTTTTAACAACAAGTGAAAGCAGCTTTTAGATTTTAGTTCCTCGTGATACGGTATATGTAAGGTGTCTACAGGGCTTAGAATCAGGTAGTTGGGCTTCTGATAAGTTTACATTGCTTTGGCAGCTGTCCTAGGATCAGGAGAAGCTTCATTATTAAATTTAAGAGATGGTGCTTTGTACCCTCATTTATAAAATGTGCAAGAATGCATATTGGTATCAAAAACTGCACTCCATTCTGGTACTGTATATCCAGCACATACAAATGCCCTAGCTGCCAGTTGGCAGATCAGGATGAGGCATAGTGGGCATCAAACTGGACATAAGTGCTCCTTCACTTACTTTAGGGCAGTCATTGACCAAGATATGTATAGCTTTAACTTTAGAGTGGAAGGCTGAGGACAGACAGAGTTGTGTGCATCACAAGAGCAGCTAGAATTGCCTTTTTTTTTCTTTGGTCTTAATGGGCAAGCTTCAAATCTTTCAACTTTTTACTACTACCAATGTTCCCTTTGGGTAATCTCTATATATTTCCAGAGTTATAGGCACACATGCATGTACACACAGCATCAAAACAAGTCTAATACAGATAATGGACATTTCATTTTATATCAGTTAGGTGTGCAGGCTCAACAAGACCACTACAAGCTATGTGTCCCAGTTATTTCCTTCATTATAAAAAAAAAAAAAAAAAAACAATGTTTATTAACTATACACTGGGATGCTCATGTGTTTTAATGACTTTTACGAGTGTTCAGGTGTATTTTTTTTGTTGATTTACATTACCAGGGGGAGAGGACACTTACTGCTTATCTGTTAAGTTACAAATGTGTGCATTTTACTTTTTTCCTATATTCATATGGAAGTTGTTGTTGTGGAAAGTCAGGACTGAATTGTTACCAGAAGGATTTCTTTCTAAAAATGCACTGGTGAGAATCGTATCATTGAAAACAATGGCACCTTGTGATTTTAGTGTGGAAAGTGTTCCTATATGTAGAAGTAGGAATTGGTTCTTAAAGTGTATCTCCAGCCAAAGCCTTTTTCTGGTCTTCATTAGATTTTCTGATCCATTCACCCACTGTCTGGACAATCTTTTGTATAATACATAAGCAGCATAAGTTGCAAGTACTGGTGTATTTTTTGCACCCCATTTCCTATCTTTGTTATAACACACAAGATGCCACCCACTTCGCCCTACCACCC
Organism: Pyxicephalus adspersus; assembly: GCF_032062135.1. NCBI lineage: Eukaryota > Metazoa > Chordata > Amphibia > Anura > Pyxicephalidae > Pyxicephalus > Pyxicephalus adspersus. The sequence continues at coordinate 140,755,101 of NC_092860.1, forward strand.
AGCTGTCATCAAGTCTCATGGTTGCAACCAGATAGGGAGAAAGGATAAATCTGCAATAAGGACACTAAAATATAACAGGAAAATATAATGGATTTTAGTCTTCCCCAGCAGGCATTGTGCTGTAGATTTTTCCCTCGCCTTCTGTCTTGTAAAAGCCCCAGGGAGCAGTAAATATCATACAGGTCCTAATCCTTCCCTGCTCTATCCAAACCACCAAAAGAAAAGTTTTGGCTTGACATTGACTTTATCCATTTTTATTAAGTACAAAATGTATATCATGAGCTACATGTTCCCACTGAACCTAAAGTGTGCTTAGAACATAAAGATTGATTATTTTGTTCAAGAATGAAAGTTCTGCAAAATAATGTTTATTTTTTTTACTAATATGATGGGCACGTCATGTATATGTGCTTACAGCATAGAGATAAAAATGGTATTGAATTGCCTAATTCTGGCTTTCTGGCTGTAGGCTTTCATTGTTCTTCTTAATAAAGTCACTGACCTGAAATTCATTCACTAAATCTCCAGATCACCAGATCTGCCTACCAGGTTCATAGTAGGTAACTAAGTGTAGTGAAGCAGTGATAAGGCAAAAAGGGGGCATTATATTTTAAAAAATGGCAATTTACTCTTAAAGTACATTATTGAGATGGCTGAATATGTATTTGAAAGAAAACACTTCACTCAGCTTCAGTTTTCTCAATAACCCTTCTGTAGGCAAGTGAATGTTATAACTTGATCACTGTCCTTTCCTTGTAATTTTGTGATATACTGTTTCAGATCACAAGAACCTTTCATATCAGTTGGCCTCCATCATAAATGGCCATGGGTGGCTTCCTTTCCCGCTAGTGCCCATTGTAGTCAGGTGACACTTGGCCTCCCTTGCCCCTGTGTATGATCTGATGTATGTAGCTGATCTAAAAACAAATGTAAAAAAGCAAAACTTACAAATGAAGAGGGGTTTATACTTGCCTGCTGCTTGTGATTTAGACCTTTGCTCTGTTGCAAGGCATTGGCCTTTTCTTGCACACTTCTGGTAGTGTCAGGTGACTGATCTGCCACTGCATTGTGTAGTTCCTCCCATCAGCCCCTCTGCAAATACAGAACTAACATGGGGCTGTGGAAGAAAACCCAGAGCCTGGCAGAGATCCCTAAAGTGTTACCCATGTAGATTCCTCAGAATTCATATATCTTGAGAAAAGAAGCAACAGGCAGTGAGAAAGGAGGGTTTATTCTACTTTATTCTGCAGGTCATGGGTATATTTTTTAACTCTTAAACCTTCCGATAAGGAGATGTTAGGTAAATGCAGGAAATGTCTACAACTGGGGACAGACATTAAATACCTTTATAGCTGTGATGATTTTCTTTGGTAGTGTCATTTGTATATGCCTACATTTTATATAAGCTGTTGACCTTAATGACCGGTTCTGCACACCCTGAAAAGGTCACAAGTCGGATGAAATTTAAAAACATAAATATAAAGAACACATCTATATTAATATGATTCCTGTGAATTCAGAAAAAGAGAATATACTGACCTAAGGGCAATAAGACAGAATCAGGTTGATATAGTGGAGATTAAATGGGCAATGAAAGATATGTAAGATTACAATCTTCGTTTTACTACTGCGTTACGAACAGTCATAGTGACAAGGTTTTACCAGACAGGAAGTGAGGGAAAATCTGTTCCAATGACACAGGAATTATTGACAAGGGTTCTGGTCAGGGGTTGTGTTTAGCCCGTGCTGCTTATTTCCTGTCTGGTTAATTTTTTGTTGTAACCAGGATAGTAAGATCTTGTTTATACATGCTTCAGATTTCTAAAGGCGGGTGTACACATTTGCAGAGCTTTTGGTAAAATGTTGTAAATCTGAAGTATTATTCTGGAGTACTAAAGGAATACCGTTTGTGGGCTGCCAAGCTTGCTGTACACGCTGCCCTTATATAAGCTGAAACCTATGTGTTTGGGAAATTCTTCACAATATATCCATGGATAGCAATAGAAAGAATTAGGCTTACTTGGAGTAATATGTGTCAAAGCGTTTATAGATATAAATTGGCCGTTACAGATTTTCCTTCACTTCTATTCCATTGACACCTCACCAGGTCAGGAAGTTAGGGGCCACATTCTGGAATAAAACCAAAGTGGTTGTGCCAGTAGTAGATGTCAAAGCTGCACAACCAGGGATGGATTGTTCATAAATACCCTAAAGATCCAAGGCATGAGGGTCAAGGAGTTGTAAAAGGACAGGATTACAAAGGAAAGAAATTAACTGGCTTGAGATAAATCCAAAATGGAAGGGGGGAGAGATTTTGTCTATGGGCAAAATAGTTCTAACCCTTCCCTGCTTTACCTTAAAAATCCATTGGTTGGGCTTTAAAGGGAAGTGGATGATTTATATGAAACTCTGGGTTACATCTGACTCTATCAAAGTTAATTATGATTTGCCAGGTCTGAGCACCAGAATATAACTTCGTAGCTGATTGCCAGGATTCAGGTATTGGAAGACTCAATGCTTTTTGCCAGTCACAAAATAATTGCAGAATCCCAATCCCTTAGGAAGTATCCGATCCCCCCAGTATACTTCCATCTGTCAGATTTAGGTGTACACAACCAGCAGAGGTATAAGATAGGCGACAGTTCAAACATTGTTACCCTTGTAAGATATATTCTGCTCTGCACTCCAGGAATACGCTGATAAACTGTGCTGATCATTTTACTTTTGTTGTTTTTTAATTAAACTTGGAAAAAAAATGTAATTAAATAAATTTGCCTTTCATCCACTAATGTTTGTTTTTTATTTGTTTCCATTTTTTGGATATTTTCGTTACTTTCATATTATGTTTTTTTTATTTCATGCTCATTTGATGTTCTGATGGTCATGTCAGAGGGGGCAATTAAGCCATTCCCTTTGATACAGAGCTTATTCTATCATGAATAACTTCATAGGATGAAAACCATGCACCAGGACTAATAATTAGTTTCAAATAACATAAATTACCTGGGTAGCCGATTCATCTTGCTATGGACATGCAGGATTTTCATACAACAACTAACAGATAGTTCTCATCTGTGCATGGCTGCTCACTAAAATGTATTGCATTGCAATGGATGTGTTATGGTGCTATTTCTAAACAATACCATGGGCTTTTCCAGGTATCTTTTGCGGACCACGGAACAACTATGTAATGGTGATAAGAAGAGGGGGAGTTATTTGTAACCCAAATCGGGAAGTGGTCTAGGGTTATACCGGTGCACTTGCATGGATGGACACAGTATGACGAATGAGTGCTGTCACCCTACGATGGGATTGCCCGGTTAAAAAAACGAATGCAGGCACATCATAGGGAGGAACAAGTAAAAGTCTATGAGTTGTCCATGTTAAGGACTATGGAGATCATGTACACAAATTATTTATTTTAATACAGTATTACAATGTGCTGCAGTAAGTTACCCATGCATTTTAAATAGCTATTAAACGCAGAGGATTTCAATGTGGAGTGGATGCATTCTGCATTTGTTCGTTTTTTAAAGCACACTGCATGCCAACCTTTGGCAGTGTTCAAGTCAGAAATTTTTTCAAGCTGTGTGGTAGGAAATTGTAGGCATGTGGCCCCTGTATTGTGACCCAACTCATCAGTAACCACCTAAAAACAGCCGGGTGGTTACTGAAAAGTTTCGGGTGGTGCACCCGGCTAAAGGCGGCTTGGGGAACATTGCATGGTATTATGTTTCTATGGTAAATTTGGGGTGCCATTAATAATGAATCTATCAACCCAGTGCAGGTTAAATGAGCCCCAAAAGTCTTCAAGGTTTCAAGCATCTCTTTGCCAAGCAGAGATTAACATTCTTCATTCTGTAAACTATAAATATACGTTGTCATTGAAGAGTTATTAAAAATTATGCAAAATGATAATGGCTATGAAAATATCATATGCATGGGGGCCAGTATCGTTTTTTAAACTGATGTGGTCCTCCACTTGAAAATGTTAGATGTAAAGAGAACTTAGCAGTGTCATATATTCTCTGAAGACTCGGTAGGAGGTTTTCCTTAGTCCAGTACAGCAATTACCATCAGCCGTTCTGCCTGTTAAGCAAACCTATAAGGCTTTGCAAATACTTTATCATGTATTAAATGTTTACTTGTAAATAAAAGCATTTGTATATATATATTTATAATGGATGTAAGGCATCCATTTAAAGCCAAAAGACAATAAATTCTGGCCCTGAAGAAAGTATAAAATGCCCATCTCAGCCATAGTTATTAAAAATCATTTGAACCAGTTAGGAATGAATTGGACAACCATTGGATCTATTACAAATAACGTAAGGACCTCCATAACCTCAGCCCTCTACTGTTTTTTCGGGTTGTTCTGGACTCTAGTTGACCAATGTGACCAATTGTTTGCCGTTTAGATATGTAATTTTTTATTATTACCTGTTTGCCTGAAGCTCGGTTTCATTTGTAACATTTATTAAAGATTAGGATTTTAGCTTTCTGTACCAATAAATGATATCAACCTGGTGACATAAAGAATTATGTCCTTATTTGTGGTTCCCACATTTTATGATTTAGGTCTATAATTAGGGCATATCAATTGCCTAAAGTTTTTTTGGATTGAGTAGGGAAGAGTTAGACCATGGATTGTCCTACCCCAGTCCCAAAGGAGCAGGATAAGCTCACATTTTTAGCATTTATCTAACAAAAGAGTCTCAAAATGAACCCATTTATATGCAAATCCTGGCTTATATGTGGCTTTTCTAGAGTTGGACACCCTTAGATTAGATTCTCTGCAGGTTTTTATTTTCTCTTTTCGGCTATCTGTCTGCATTGGGAAGATTTTGCTAAGTATAGGGGCTCAATGGGACACAGACGAGCACTCACATGTCGTAGAGACTATGATGACAATTGTACTGATCCTATTGTTGCCTTTACCTACAGTCCTCTACTCTTGGATGCAGGACCAGGGTGCTAGTAAGACCCCTACCTTCCCCTGAAGGAGGTGGGGTTAACCTTGGCAGGGGACAGTTCTTAGTTTTGACTTTCCTAAAAGACAAGGTCCTATGCACAATCTGGGCCTGCAACCAGGGCTCCCCAGGTGCTACTCAGCTCAGACCGGATATAGACCCCTTCTTGTCTTTTGAACATTAGTGGGCACCAGTGAAGTTGGTATTTTACAGTTTAATGTCAGAAGGTGGAGCTTTGGAGGGGTAGAGCTTGCAGGGGGGCGTTTCAACATCCTTGGACACCTAATTTGTTACTCTAGGGACTTTTAAGGTCAACACTGTAGGACAGCCATGGCCACTGGAGATGTTCTCAAGATTTCGGAGTTACTATATATATATATTATAGATACTAACCTTGTTTAAAGCCTTTTCTATTGAAAAATACATCTGGCAACATTTTAAATGATAATATATGTATAAAAATAGATGTATAATATTAGATGTGTGTTCTGCAGTTTCCGCCTCACAAATGTAACTGGCGGTGTAACCTGAAAGGAACATTTCTAACATATAGCCATTCGCCCCATTACCGTTATGATTTATTGGTATGGAATATGATGTGATCTTGTTGTGTGAAAATATTTTACATAATTAAACAAAATGAATTGTTAATCAATCTGGTGTTTTCTTTAATCATGAGTGCACCTTGCTCTGTCTATCAGGTCTGCCTCTGCATTGTGTTCGGGTCTTCTCAGGCAGGGAGCGATGGGATCATGAGGGTCGAAGTCTAAGTGACACCAGGGCACCTCACAAGGGGTGATGGGGCCGTTACCTTACAAGCCCTGGGCTCTTCACTGCAAGGTGCCACCAGGCCACAACCCTTCCGGGCCATTGTACCTGAGGAGAAAGAACACAGATGCTTCCTTGTAGAGATAGGCAATGTCCAACAGACAGAAAAGGAAGACTATAGCAAGGAGGGGTCAGAGCTGGCAGTAAATATAATCTGAAGTCCAGGCAAGGATCAGAGCAAATAACAATGAAATATAAGTTTAGAATAGCAAGGTAGCTGGTGCCAAGTCACAGCACCAAGTAACACCACTGCTGAGGATAGAATAGCCTCTGGCCCCTTAAAGAGCCTGACAGTGAGGCAGGAAGGACCAGCACGGGATGCAGCGGGATGGTTTGGCAGGGAGCACTGTGGGAACCTAAAGGTAATATGACAATTGCATAGAAACACCATGATCTGGTGTTTTTCATAGGGAATAGAAGCTGGGTGAGTTGAGCAGCCAGGTGACTACTGAGAGGGGAAAGATCGGGAACTGCTATGTCTCAGAGGGGTAGCTGAGCTGCTATGTCACTGCTAGTGAAGAGAGCAGGTAGATCTGAGCTGCTGAGTAACTTTTGAGAGGAGAGTAGGTGTAGCTGTGTTGCTGGGAGGAGTAAGCAGGTTGAGGCTTTTTTGGGTGAAGAATGTTGGACATCTTCATTGCTTTTGTACAGTAGTTGAAGATGAATTGGCCCAGTGTGCATGCAGCTACAAAGATCAGTGAGGGCTTTGTTTTAAAGCTAACTTATTCCTTGTAAAAATAGGTAACTATATGAATGTCAATCTCCCAGACACAAGTTCACTTAAAGTATAGGACATACTGTTTTCTGAACAAATACTTAAGGCAGCCTGGCTTCTAGAATTTGTACATGCACAGCAACTGATTAATTATATTATTAGTCAACTTCTACATTAATGGAGTTCTGGTTCTCTTTAATATTTTTGGATAGAAATGTTCATACTCTCCAAAAATTAACATGAAATATAAAGTCTCATGTTAAAGGTATACATACCCTAGCCACTGTCCCCTATTTGTAGTTCTGTGGTTGTTGTTTTGCCTTTTGCACTTTGTGACCTGTAGAATGCCCATCATTATCTAACCTTTTTCTCCCAAGCCTGCTTCTAGATCCCTTTCATTTACTGGATTTCTGTACTTTCAAACTCAGCATCACATGCAGACTTTATCACAGCTTTGTGTTTTCATGTACAACACCCTGCTACCTACCTACTAGCATTCTTTAAAATCAGTTCAGCAATGGCAATTGAAATAATCTTTTAGCATATGTCCATTCTATAGTATATGACAAGCCGCAAATGTTAGGGTAAATATTTTTAACAGACCCCTGGATTGCAGTGATTTATTAGGAATTCTTCTTCACTCACTCCAAAATTGGGAAAAAAAGTTTTTGGCACTTGGAATGTAATTATGTGCATATACATAATATACCACTAGATGTCGCTGTAGGACTGCTCATTCCCATTCAGGTATTAGATAATGTTGAAATTGGAGAAACCAACCAATATAGTACAGGTAAGTAGATAAAAATAAATGTTAATTACTGGCATTTATCATTTTGTAGTGTCTTTAGGCAGGCATAGCCAGTAAAACATACCAACCTATCTGGATAATCTTTTGCCTGTTATTCTGGTTTTAAGTGTACCCACACATGAAATGTCTTCATATAGATTGTTTTTACTACTTCCATGCCATCATGTACTACAATTCATTGGCCATGTAATTAAAGTATGTATGCAAACCTTAATGTTGGAAGTCTATTAATTATTTCCTCTGTGTATACCAAGTCCTTTCAGGTTGCTTTCTTTCTGTAAGCTGCACTATTTGCAACAAAAACCTGGTGATCCTGCCAGTTCCCTTCCCTTCATTAAGGTTTCTCATCATATGAAGCAGGAAGGCAAATCTGTGCTGCTGTGATCAGTTACATTCCTTCTTCTTAAAGCTATAGGACACAATGTTTTTGCACAACTTCCCTGTGGTTCCCTTCCTCCAATTGTGTGCCAACCTCTTAGATTGTAAGATCTTTTGGCCAGGATCATCCCCTGCTTCTGTGTCACTGTCTGTATCTGTCTGTCATACATATCTGTCTGTCAGACCCCTTTTATTTGTACAGTGCTGCATAGTATGTTGACGCTATAAAAATGTCATAATAATAATACCACTTAGCCTGGTTGACATCTCCACCCCACTCAGCCCAGCTCTGTCCAAATAACAGTGTGACCATGTCTAGCAGGGACCTCCTTGTCACATGAGCTGCTGAACTTTTTGAGCAGAGATTGCTTTGGGAAATACAAAAATAAGAACTCAGTTCCTGCTAAAACTTTATTATTTTTAGAAATTGGAACCCCTGTCATGTTTTTATGACTGTGTGTGATTCCATCCGGGGAGAATATCCATTTATTCCCAATGGGGTCATTGGAACATGCATATATGGCAAAGAAAAAAAAAACAAAGATGTCTTAGTTTCTACCTTTCCCCACTCAAAAAAGTGCTTGTGTTGCTTCCTCTGTTCCCATTGCAGGCATATCTGATCGCTTCCTGTCCATCAAAACAAGAAGAAAATGTGTATTGGCCCCACCCACGAGGTGTCACTTTCTCACAGCTGGATTCCTTATTGGTGAACTCATTGTGCTTCATTATGAACATAGCAAATGGCAAACTTGGGAATTCTCATTGGCAGGTAAGGCTCCTCTCCTGTACTGAAATTGCTTACTCTGATTTCACCATGTGCATTAGAAGCTGCAACAAGTCAGAGAACCCGCCTCTTTACCTGGCTGGAGGATGCTGTCTGCTGCCCACCCCTCTCATTCATTGGATTACATTTCTCAGTGTGTACATCTCCTCCAACCAGATATAGTTGCTTGCATTGCATCACATAATGAAAATAGAAAAGCATTTTGGATCATTTCATTATAATTTTAATGGGGGGAGGGGGGTATAGAGAGGAGTCAGAAGACTCACTATGGCTCAGAACCCATAAACCCATTTCCCCTTACTGTTAGGGATGAGTGAGAATGCCTCTGGCATTCTCGAGAAAATTTCCTCGAACTTCCAATGGTTCTGTGAAATTTCGGTGAACCGATTTCACAACCATCGGAAGATTGAGGTAATTATAATAGGAGGATTCACAGGATCATCTCCCTGGAAATCCTCCTTTTTGCGATCCCTGGGGCACTAGAGGTCGCACACGGCCACATTTATTGAGAAGATCCCCGGCACTAGAGGTTAATTAACCTCTAGTGCTGGGGATCCCAGTGGAACTGCAGATGAACTCTTAATGGAAAAACTCCATTTAGAGTTCTTCTGCAGTTCCCCTGAGATCCCCGGGCACTAGAGGTTAATTAACCTCTAGTGCCCCGGGTCCCCTGGTATTGCAGTTGCAATCATTCTTGCAATCCTGGGAATCCTGTTTGCAATCCCCGGCAGTAGAGGTTAAATGGGGACATGTCTCCCCATTCAAAACCCCTAGTGCTCCCTGATTGAGCTTTCCTTAGCCAATCAGCACTAGAGGTTTTGAATGGGGAGACTTGTCCCCATTTACCCTCTAGTGCCGAGGATAGCACACTGAGCTGATCAATGAATGCAGCCGGTGCTCGGTCAGCTAATTTACACCCGCCATTTTCGCTCACAATTTCGGTAAGCGAGAATGGCCGATCTTGCTGCAAGATCGAGTTTTTAAAAACTCGCTCATTCATCCCTACTTTCTCTGAGTGTCTGCGTCCTTGTTCTCTTCTTAATAACAGTTGTTATCCTGAACAACTTATTTATCACTATTTGCTAGTTCAGTAAATGGTGTTATAATAATTCTCGTCAAAAACCAAGTCATGCCGGAAAACAAATCTCACAGCCTGACAGCAAAATAAATGTTCTTCTCCTTCTAGCCATTCGCAGCATTTTACATAATTGCATTTACAATTTAATCAGATTTTTAATTCCAGTCTGGGCAGGCACATCACTTGTTGACTGGTGAGGTTAGCCGGTTCCTCCGTCAATTGTAAATGCGTGCCTGGCCCGCTAATAAAACAAATGGAGAAATATTGGAATGGGGATTGAATGCAAGGAAAGGTTTTATCGAATGGAAGCGTTGGCGGGGGAGCAGCCTGGACACAGGGGCCACTCTGTGAGGCTTCAGACAACAAACACTCCCAGTACAGAATACACCCTGCACACTGGATCTGAGAACCGTTATTCCGGTAACGGTATAAAAAGAACCCTCGAAGGTAAACACTGGAAATGTTCCTGAGACAGGAAGACACACTAATAAAAGCCATCAAATGCCTTCTGTGTCCCCTGTCTGGGTTGTGCTAAATACCAGGACGGTCCTATGGAATATACATGTGCATAGACATATACCTAGCATGTGCCGATGATTTATATATGTGTTTCGTTTCTACATATCTGTTGTATGATTCTATCCAACATGTGTATTAGACACAAAAACACAGAAAAGAAACAAAGTATAAAAACGTATTCAAGGCCTAGTTATAGAGGAAAGGCCTAAAAAAAAAAAAAAAAAAGAATGATGTGGTCAATGTGGAGTGCCAAAAAAAGTGAAGACTTGTCAGGGCCCATAGTGTAAAACTACGCTCCTGGGTGTTTAGCAGCACAGGCAAAGCACCACATTTGAACACAACTGCAACTTGTTGCTTTCAGAAATCGTGCCGCAATCTGCTGCATGAAAAAAAAAGGTTCCTGTTTGCTCCGATTCACCTAAAAAGGAACAGCTGATCTCATGGCAGCTGCATGCAGAAAAAAATGCTTCCTGTCCGCTTCTATTCACCTGAATAGGAGTAACTATGAATGAGTCCATGGTACAACGTTGTGATTTACCATGGGTCTGAAATGGCCCTAACACTTTGCTGCTAATGCTTTATCTCTTATGTTGGAAGCAGAGACAAGTAAATAAATTACCAACCACTTGTTATGACTGCTTTGACAATTCTCTACCAATCATGCTTACCTGGTGACAATTGTGTCACGGAGCAGATCACTGCCATTATGGTATTTGCCATGAATATGCTGTCCTTGCTAGATATTTATTGATATTATATAGAATACCACATGCACATCCTCACAGCTTTATAATGAATATGGTGGCAAAGGATTACACCCATCTGTGGCCCCAGTGAGAAAATGCCCTTTTCTATCATGACATTATATAAAAAGGTGTCTAGTCCAAAAACCCGAACTATGATTGGCCCAGGCAGGGAATCGCTTTAATAGGGCCATCAGTAGGTAATCACCTCAACTACTTCTGGGCATGTCATTGTATTAGTCTTTCTACCATGTTACAGCACTATTTCATGGTGATTGGTTGCTCACGCCTCTTGTTGTTACATTAGGTAGAGAATCCTCAGTACTGTTTAGGCTCCAACTCATATTGTGGTCTTTGCAGTGTTAAGAGCTTACCTTGGAAAAATGCAGGCTCTACAATCTGCATGATATGAATGATGAGTTGAAAATGCAGACATGGTGTAGAATAAATATGGCGGACTTGGTGCTTGGGGGCTGGCTGCTTATGCACCCAGCAGGATCATGTGGGATGGGGAAGGAATTGTGCAAACTCCAAGTTGAAGGTTAAAAAGTTCATAGGAGCACCTCTCTATGCCACACCTGACGAACAGAGTGGAAGGGGACGAAAGCAAAGGGGATTTTGTGTAGCTGGTGGGACCTGTATGGGACCTTTGTCCTGCTTGGACCAATGAGTTACAGTCTATATCAGCCATTTTCAACCAGGGTTCTGTGGAACACTCCATAGGTAGCTAAGGGTTCCGTAAGCAGTGGCTGATTGACTTCCATTTGATGGTGACTTTATACAACTGTTTTAGCTGTCAGTTTGAGGGGATTCTGACCGCTGTACAGGGGCATTCTTCCCACTAACCAGCAATTTATTTATTGTAGCAGAGGTTTCCTGGGATTCAAAAGGATAGGGCTGGCTGGCCTATGTTGTATAGGGAGGGAGGTGTTGAGGGAGCTGAGTCAGCAAAGACAGAATTTAGACACTCAGAGAAGATGTAAGGGCTATGAGGTGCATGGAGTTGTTGGGGTTCCTCCAGTGGTTGTTGGGGGTTCTGTGACCTTTGGCTGATTAACTTCCCATATGATGTCCTGGATAAGGTTTCATGCTGCCTGTCAGCCGTTTCGTCATGGATGTCTAACCCATTCCTGAAACTCAACCTGGATAAAACAGAACTCATCATCTTCCCCTTTTCAAATTCCAAATCTCCCCCTGAAATATATCTAACTGTTAACAACACTGGTATTTGGCCCTCCCCTCAGGCACGTTTTTTTCATACTTGCCTACCCATCTTCTTCTGTATTTTGAAACTGTCACTGCTTCCCACCACTACAAATCTCCCTTCCTATTGTGTGTTAAATCCCCCACCTTCTAGATTGTAAGCTCTTCGGGGCAGGGTCCTCGCCTCCTGTATCATTGTCTGTATTCGTCCGTCATTTGCAACCCCTATTTAATGTACAGAGCTACGTAGTATGTTGGCGCTATATAAATCCTGTTTAATATAATAATAAAAATAATGATGGCGCCTTCATATCAAACCCATTTGTCAAAGCCTATAGGATGACACTAGTGATCTTTTACTGTCTAGAAAGATGGCACTTTCCTGAATATTACCCTAAAGGGGAAATTGTTCCCACCAACACTCAATAAATTCATTTTATTAGGCATTGCCTGGGACCTGAAATTTGTTATGATGTGCATGGAGTCTGTGCTAGGGAATTGACCCTTCTTAGAGCAGCCATTCTCAACCAGGGATCTGTTGGACCCTAAGGTTCCCCCAGTGGTTGTTGGAGGTTCCCGAGCTTTGGCTGTTTGACCTCCCATCTGATGGTGTCTGTTTAGTTCTGGATTCAACTCCCTCCAATTTGGCAGAGCCCAAAGAATGACACCAGTGATCTGAAAGGTGTCTAGAATGGTGACACTTTCCTAATTATTGTAGTAATGGGGGTTTCTTCCCATCAGCCCTCAATGAACCGTATTTTATCAGGGGTTCCCTAAGACCCAAAGGGTTCCTCTTGGGTAAAAAGGTTAAGGCTGTCCATGAGTAATCAAAAATTTTTTGCAAGGCATTAATATTAAAATAATGTCTTATTAGAAGATTAAAAATCCTACACATAGACATTTGAAATACTTTATCGTAATGTGCTTTTATTTGCCATATTTTAGCTTGGTGAAAGGGTCTCCTAAGGAATGCAAAACCACCGATATAGGGTTAAAGCATCTTTTCTTTACACATTTTTCTTCCACTCAGATCAGTTAGCAGTCGCGGAGCAAAAACAGTGTGTCAGTTATGCCCCTGACCTAATGAAATACAGAACCGAAACATTTTAATCACAGACCCCATGTCTAGTTATTTTTTTTTTTTGCCCCTCATAGACATGACCAGCCTAGTTTGTGAAATATCCTGTTGAGGTCCAGTGACTGCGAATGAAATATGACTTATGTAACCAGCGAGAGGTATTTCAGCATGCAGGGTCAAATGTAACACGGAGACGTGATTTATAAGTTATTACTCCAATCTGCACACACACGGCGCAGCAAATGAGCGGAGCTGCTTATTACTGTATGAATGAATTCGACTTGTGTTCTAGGCCGGGTCAGGCCTCTTCCATTTACAGACTAACTAATAGTATGCGTGTTTATATTACAGCCGCCTATCACTCATCAGCGCAGGGAATGACTCTTAAATCATACTTACATTAATTAAGCCAATAAGGCAGCGTGGCAGCAGATATTTCCATACCAAAAACCAAACACATCCATATGGCGGAACAATCTCCGTTAGCGGGCTTGTCGTCAGCCCATGCAGATCCCGCTTCATACGTCTTCATTTACAAAGGACTCTTAGGACGGAGGAAACAGATGCTTTATGGGTATCATAAAATGAAATGTGTTTCACTCTTGTCCACACCGTTCTGTTCTGTCTTGCAGGATATCGTTCATGAAGAGGAATGCTGTGTGTTCAGGGTGAGCACCAGGAGAATTTCTCAAGCTATTTTATTGGATTAAAGAACAGCTCAGGCTGAACATAGAAAAACACTTCTGTTTTCCTTACAACATCATGAAATTATTTTTCAGTTCAGCTTGTGGAATAAAGGTAATAGAGATGAAATAGAAGGTTTGTAAATGTAAAGATCTCTCTCGTCTGGACTACTGTAACCTCCTCCTCTCCGGTATTCCACTAACCCGACTCTCTCCTCTACAATCTATTATGAATGCTGCAGCCAGACTCATCCATCCTTCCCTCCGCTCCTCTTCTGCTGCATCTCTTTGCAGATCTCTACACTGGCTTCCATTTCACCGTAGAATCAAATTCATCTCCTGTGCTTTGCCTTCAAATCCCAGTTCCACAGTTCTTGTCCCACTCACATTTCTGGCCTGGTAGAAAAATACTCCCCTAGCCACTCTCTTCACTCCTCCAATGACCTACTAATGACTTCCTCACTCATAACCTCGTCACACACACGGCTCCAACTTCCTATACTCTAATGCCTAAGCTCAAGCTAAAGGTTTCAAGTGAAACAAGAAATCTCCCTCCTCTGAAGTAGATCACCTTAGCAGCAATAACCCCGAAATAAGCACAGGCAGACTCCTGTAATAATGGCATCTTCCTGTAGATTTCTTCTCCGGCCACCACTTCTTCACTTCACCACTTCTCAAAGGACCTTTTTCATCCTCCCCAGTAGTCCACCATCACAGTCTCAGCCAAGCATGGCCTGGACATACACCTGAGCCTCTATTTCTCCATCTCAGGGGAACCCTTTTAAATGAGTGCCAAACTCACCCATAATTACACCTGGATAATAATAGGCTCTCACCTATTAGAATCAGGCTTCTTCTCAGCAACACGAGGCAGCCAACCAAAACTTTCTAGGAAGAATCAGAGTTTAGAGCTTTATAGTAGCTTCTAAACCCATACTTTACCCCCATAAAGGGACCTAACACCAAGGGGTGCTCTATCTCTCTCACAACATCAGCTCAACCTGGGTCTCCGTATTAGCAGGAAGCAGCATGATAACACTTTTATTCCTATGTAAATTAAATAGAAGCATGCTCATATTCTGTTGCAAAGAGCTCATATGATGTGTCTTGTTACAGAATCAAAAGCCCAGGAATTGATTGTTTAATTTCATAGCTCTGGACAACGGAAGTCCATGACCAACAGTTCCATTGCTGAACCAGGTCAACCCTAGCCAGAGCTGTTCCCAATGCCCCATGCTATTGTAAACCATCACTGGGACAATTAGCAGCTTTTCCAGCCCCCGTTTTAAATTACATCTAGAACCTAAAGAACTAGGTGTGGAAAAGACGTTTGACTACCAGATAAGGAAGGGATTCTTCACTGTAAGGTCTGTGAAAATGTGGAATCGACTGCCTCAGGAAGTAGTTTCAGCAACTACTATAGATTGCCTAGGAAAAAGCTGGATGATTTCTAGAAGCACAGAAAATAACTGGGTATTAAGGCTTTAAAGTTAAGATACAGGGACCGTTGATCCAGGGAACATCCGATTGCCTCATGGAATCACAAAGGAATTTTTTCCCCTCTTGGAGCAAATTATACCAGGTTTTTGATTGCCTTCCTCTAGATCAACTATGTCCATAGGGTTTTATTCCAGGGATATGTTTATTTCCCTAGTGCTTGAACTTGATGGACTTGAAGGACTGAAAAATGTATTTTTTCAACCTGACCTATGTAACTTGATTGGTAAACTCACCCCCAATGGCATATATTTACCTTTTCTTTATTCCTTCAGCTGGCCTATTCAAGAAGTTGAACCAATTACCAGGGTGATATTTCACGTTATAGCTCCAACTGAATGGATTCCATTCGCTGACAATGGAGGTAATAAAAGCAATATTGTACTTGGCGGCCACAGATGTACCATTGGCCACTGGCCACTTTATGAAACATTTATAGCAATGTAAAGTAAACACATTGTTCAATAGGAAATCATGCCTAATAAACCATTCACTTAGGCGGAATAACAACCTGTCCTTAAAACAATATTCAAGCAATTATTGAAACACACAGCTATGTTGAATTCCTGGGTATTGTATGTCCTTTACCAGTACAGACTACATAATGAATACGTTAGAACAGAGCATGGATCCATCTATTCATAAACTCAGCATTTCTGGTGGAGAAAAAAAAATGGCATCTGCCAAAAACTTAAAAATACCTGAAACGGAACACAGAGTTTTCCAAATTTTTTTCCCCTCGTTTTCACAGCAAAGTGCCAACATTTTCAGACATCTGGTTTGTGTCATTGGGGTGATTCAAGTGGAATGTTAAAAAATTGTTGCGATTGTTAACTTTGAGCATTAGCTAGTGCAGAGGCGGACAAATTCATTTGGAATTCAGGAGTCAGTCAGTCCAAACTGGCAGCCAGGAAGTCATTTTAAGGGGACGTATCTTGTTTTTTAACACATTTTCTGTATTTATTTTGTTTAGGATTAAAAAATAGAGTCCTTTATGTTTTGACCCCCAAAAAAATGTTAGTTTACTCAAAATCCAAGAACAAAAATCTCATTCATTTTAGCCTACTACTCCTTAGAAAATGGCGGCATTAGTTTCCTTTTTCTGGCCTTTTTCCTCGCTTTATTTATTTTTATTCAGCCGGTCCAAACATGACAACGCTCACCATATTGCACTGATAGAGGAGCAGTGTAGTCACCCTAGGCTGCTCCAATGATTTTGACTACAAATACCATTTCCTCTTCTCAATTGCAAATATGGAGATTGATTTATGGTTTACAGAAGACAGTGGAGAAAGCCAAAATAAGTTCTTATGTGCTAGGTTTACAAGGACCAGTAAACTGCAGATTCATGTATTTAAAGTATAGAACAAAGCTTCAAATGAATTTAAGCCCAATTTTTAAATATGTTCTTTAAGAGCCCATTTGTTAACTAATTTTTGATCTTTTTCAATCTGCAGACTTTGTTATAATAATACCTGGTCATCTTACCTTGAAGGTCCTTGTTCAGGCACTTTCTGCCATGGCAGAGCTTAAAAAGATGCAGAAAATGCAAATAACACTGACTTGAATTGAGCCAAACACTATAGCTGCAGAGTTAGATTTTCAAGTCAAGTGCAATTTGCATACAAAAGTCAGACTTTCTGCATCTCATTAAACATCTCTAATTGTCACCCTTTTACATAGAAAGAAGATTTAACACACATTACCTGGTCTACTGTTGTCACCAAAAGTAAACCTTCCCTGGGAAATGCCACGCAGCCATTGATTGAGTACATGTAGACATTAGGAAACTACAAACTGCCAACAGGATCAGAAACACTGGGATAAAAATTGATTTTCAAGCTCGAGAAGGTCACCTTGGAAGAACCTGGATGATCTCGTAAACCCAGAATGGATTTGGTCTAAGATTGAAAACGTTTGCCAATTAAGAGCCTTAATAAATCAGGCCCTTTGTGACTGTTGATAGTAGATCTGCACTTGTGTATTAGTCCTTAGTCCTTTTTCTCAACCAGGATTCTGTGAAGCCCAAGGGTTCCTTCTGAAGTTGCTGGAGGTTCTATAAGCTTTGATCTATGATGGTTTCATCTCCCACTTACATTGACCGACAATGGAGACTGTCTGGATGTTACCACTCCGTCCGCAGATCATCTGTCCCACAGCTTTTAGCATCCTCAGCCTTCCTTTACTTGTGCAAACATGTGCTTTTTCTAGCATCCACTGCACTTACTCTGAGGCTGAGTAATTCCTCGTTCCAACCTTGTCCTGCTATTGGCTGCTTATTATACCTCCCTGATTCCAGGGTCTGGTTGCTGAACCCTCATGCTTGTAACCTGAGATTTACTCAGGACACTCTGCCATATCAGGCCTTTTCTGATTCCTGACCTGTGCCTGACTTTGGCTATGCTTGTCTACTGCCTGCCTTGACCTGTGCTTGAAACTGGACCACACTTGCCTGCTACCTTCCCTGACCTGTGCCTGAACGCAGACTGTTCTGCCAGCTGCCTGCCCTGAGCTCAGACCTTGCCTCTTGCTGTTGTCCTGCTCTATACCTGCTCTTGGCTGTCCCTACACTGAAGCCCTCTGTTCCGTTTTTCACTGGTGGGAAGAGCCTGGCGGCCGCAATCTGGTGTTTTCCCTGCAGCAAAATTGTGACCACTAGGGTCATTGGCCCAACATACCTTGTGGGAAGCTCTGGTGAAGACCGGGAGACACTTAAGCTGCGTACACACCTGCAATTTTTCTCGTTGGAAAGGATCTTTCACGATCCTTTCCAACGAGAAAAGACTGCACGAGAGGTTCTATAAGCTTTGATCTATGATGGTTTCATCTCCCACTTACATTGACCGACAATGGAGACTGTCTGGATGTTACCACTCCGTCCGCAGATCATCTGTCCCACAGCTTTTAGCATCCTCAGCCTTCCTTTACTTGTGCAAACATGTGCTTTTTCTAGCATCCACTGCACTTACTCTGAGGCTGAGTAATTCCTCGTTCCAACCTTGTCCTGCTATTGGCTACTTATTATACCTCCCTGATTCCAGGGTCTGGTTGCTGAACCCTCATGCTTGTAACCTGAGATTTACTCAGGACACTCTGCCA
Source organism: Pyxicephalus adspersus (assembly GCF_032062135.1). Lineage (NCBI taxonomy): Eukaryota > Metazoa > Chordata > Amphibia > Anura > Pyxicephalidae > Pyxicephalus > Pyxicephalus adspersus. Next base: position 140,773,487 of record NC_092860.1, read on the forward strand.
TATCAGGCTTTTTCTGATTCCTGACCTGTGCTTGACTTTGGCTATGCTTGTCTACTGCCTGTCCTGACCTGTGCTTGAAACTGGACCACACTTGCCTGCTACCTTCCCTGACCTGTGCCTGAATGCAGACTGTTCTGCCAGCTGCCTGCCCTGAGCTCAGACCTTGCCTCTTGCTGTTGTCCTGCCTGATACCTGCTCTTGGCTGTCCCTACACTGAAGCCCTCTGTTCCATTTTTCACTGGTGGGAAGAGCCTGGCGGCCGCATTCTGGTGTTTTCCCTGCAGCAAATATAGTGACCACTAGGGTCATTGGCCCAACATACCTTGTGGGAAGCTCTGGTGAAGACCGGGAGACACTTAGACTCTGTGCCCCAGGTAATCCCAACCTAACACTGGATTTGTTTTCTGCATTTATTGCCCAAAAAATATTGCAAATACTTTTTTAGAAGGTTGGTAACAAAATAATATACCTTGGGTACCAAATACTCTAGGTATTCCACAATACTATATCACCCACATTCATGTTCCATGAGCTATAGGTGTTTAGCAGGGGTTCCCTGATAACCTGAAAATTACTTCAAGGGTTCCTCAGGGGTACAAATGGTGAAGAAAGGCTGTCTTAAGGTTTATGGTTAACAAAAACGTAAGTAGAATTGATTGAAATGTGGAAAAGCACATCGGTTTACCAAGTGCTGTTTATATTGCTCTTTAACTTTGTTGGGTTTGGCCTAATGACCAATAGCAAACTTTGTTATACGATTAACATGAATATATTGGTCCGGTATGTTGGCCATGAATAGACCCCATTCAATGTTTTGCTTCATCTACAGTGAAGTGGGCGGCAGATAGAGTTTAGCATATCAGCATCTTGGACCATCAGTCGGAAAGTATCCATGACAGGAAAAAAGCTGACCATTAAACATAACCCTTTTGGCAGGGTGAAGTGGGCATCTCACAAAATGTATGAAACCCAAAGAAAACAGTAGAGTTGGTTTAGCATGCTGCTTTCACAGGAATCCTAGAAAATGGCAGATACATTTCCTTCAGCTTGGACACCAGACAACATCGTGCTCCGGATGGGTTTATTGTACATATTGTTCATAGCTGGGGTGGGGATTAAGCTTCATGTTTCTGCAATGAGTAGTGCAGTGGTCTGCATGGAAAAGAGACCACTTAGTCATGACAGCCCATCTCCATCTTCCAAGATATGCAAGTCATTTCACCTACGGAACAAATGCAACCCTATACTCTGCTGTGTGTGCAGAGGCTAATTGTACCAGAAGCCGTCTACCGGTGTTATTCAAGTAACATAAATGCTTATAACATAGATTTTAGGTTTTCACTGCTGTTCTGTACTGAAAATAATCAAAGACAAACTAAAACTGCTGCATCATGAAGATCTCACTGATTTCTAAAGCAGAATTGAACCTTAGAAATGAAAAATTGTGAGCAAGCGGGTTCTTTATAGCAGAAAGGACAGGCTATGTCTCTTCTGCAGTAAAACAAACTTACCTGCCTGTTTAGAATCTTGATTTGTTTATTATTAATAAATAAATCTTGTGGTGGTAGAAATCCAACTTAAAAATACTTGATCATTTTTGTTTTTTAAAAAACATATCTTTAAATCTCTCTACATGCATTGCTATAGTGGCCATGGCTGGCATTGATAGTCAGATCAGAGTTCCTTTCTCTCCCACCTACACAACATGTCCATGAATGGTTGCTTTATACTCACATTACAGCCTGAGATTTCCTTCAATTTTGCTGACATCTTACATACCACAATTTATAGCACATTAATATTAATTACGAACCAGCCAATAGATAGTATCCTGTAGTCATGTACCATTTTTCTGCCAGCAGTAAAAGTTTCTATAAGCTCATACAATCATTTTGGAATGTTTCCCATGGTTGTGATACGATGGAATGTAATCACACACTGCTACATGTATTTTAGAAGATAAGTCCAGATAAATGCAAGGGGAAGATATGAGGCATGGTTAACATATCTGGCCATATTTTATATTTAATTTAGAAAGTTGTGAATGCTTAAAGACTGAACTAAACTTTAAAACAAACTGAAAAATGCAAGTAGGCAGAACTTTTTTGCAGAATGAACAGTATGTCCCTTCTGCAATATAATAGACTTACCTGGCTGTCTGCAATTTTTTGTTGAATGATCTGAGCATACCTGGGTGCTGGGAATGAATGAAGTGAAGTCTTTATGGCCAGGCCAAAGATCTGAACTCAGAAGAAAAGTGGGAGAAGATGTCGGGGATGGAACGTGGAGAGGTGATTTTAGTTCTAAATTGACCAAAATTTAAATGGTTTTCTATTGACTTGTGTGCAGATAATAAGTTTATATTATCTATTTATAAATGTTTTCACTGAAGATTCACCTAACTTTTACCCAAAATGGACCCATTTTTTTACATTTAAACTTTAGCTTCAAAGCAAAGCTTTTGTAGGTTAAATATTAGGAGGGTATTTTTTAACCTTGTTTCTTGCCTCTCATTCTAATCCAGTGATCCAGAACAAGTTGGAGGACATAAAAGGTGTAGGGTACCTGGTCCTTTGTTGGGATGCCTGCAGAGGATACCAAATATCTTCTCGAGTTAGGGTGAGGGGTCACAGAAAGCTCCGTCTCATGACTTCAACCTGCTGCCATTTGTTGGTCATATCTATTCCGAGAGAACTAGTGGGAAACTTGACTGGGGCCAGGCTGGATATATTCTTCATGTGAATTCAAAAGACAAAAACTTGCTTGATCCAAATGTGTAGTATTAAAACAGACCAAAAAATGGACCTTGCGATCCTTCTGACTTTTTTAGATGTTTTTCAGGAGGTACTAAAAAAAGTATTACTAAAATATCTGGATTTTACCATATAAGCATATCAATGTTGTTTTCACATGCTACTATTGTTAATCCCCGCTCCACCATTCTGAAGCTACTTTCACTTGCAGTGTCATATTAAAACAAAGCATTTCAGGCAGCTGCAACAGGTCAAATGTCACATGGGGCCCTCCATTAAGTTCAGGATTCAGATCCTGAACATTTGATACTAGACTGGCAGGCCTGTGTTATATTTTATTCCCACATTTACTTACATTTCATTCAATTTGAAAAGATATTTGTGGTTGTCTTTAACTCTTATGTCCCTTATGTCAATCAAAGCTCTACCATCAAGTAAACCTTGTCAAGCTTGTTGGAAACCTATAGAAGTGTTGAAAGAATGGGAATTAAGCTGTTGCAGATTCCTCGCTCTAAAAAGATATGGTGGCTACCAACAAGGTCAACAGTATAGAGGATGAGGGAAGAGATGGAGAAGCAAAAGCATGTGTGATTGCAGTGCTGTGTATCCAAATGTCTGACATTTCAGGTTGGGTCCTAGATAGAAAATATTCCTATAGTAGAACACGAACAACAATGCTAAAGCAAAGGGTTCGGCTCTTTCTCACCAGTCCATTGCTGTAATATACAATGAAAAAAATGTCACCTCAACACACCAAACAATGCATTATGATGCTATTCATTTTAAAAAGCATTCAGTACATCTGTACTTTACAGTCCAATGATTGTGGGCCAGGGTTGGACTGGCCCACAGGAGGTCCAGAAAAAGCCTTTGGTGGACCTAATTCAAATGCTCCAAATTGGCATTCTTTTGAATCATCTGGTGGGCCCCTGGCCCTTGCTGCCTTACAGCCCACTATGCATTCTGGTGGGCCCTTCTTTTCACCTCCTCTGGTGGGCTTCAGGTTCCCAGTTGGACCCTTGTGTGAGTGGTGATGCACTGCTGATGAATGGTTTGTGCATTGTGGTGCATTACTTTAAAAGAACTGAATATTCAGTTATAGTGTGTTTTAAATCCTTTGAATAATCCACTTAAAGCCAATTTCAAGAAACCCACCCTTCTCCACTTCCACTCACCCAACCCCATGATCTACGTTTTCCTTACCTTTTAAAGGAAGAATTGCCCACCTAAATCTCCTGTCTAGGTCCCTAGACAGCACCGCTTCCCAGGTGCCGGGTTCTGCTGATCCAGTGCTGTAGATGAGCCTGAGCTTGCTGGTCCCATTCTGTCCCCTTTTGCTGATCTCATCACTGATAAATCTTTTTCTTCATTTAAAACCCAACACCAAAAAGAAATGTCTATGCCATGCAAGCAGTGATGTGGATACTAGATAAAGGACCTTGCTGGAGATAAGCAGAGGAATAGAAAAGGTATGGACCTGGGTTAGGTGCATGCAAATGGCTTTCATTTTTTTATTAGCTTTACACCAGCAGTCAGTTCAAGAAGTGGGATGGTGGTGGACAAGATGGTGGTTGTTATCATCATTATCCTGGAGATCAGATTTAATGTAATACATATATTATCACACTGGTGTGAGCCAACCCTTACAATGTTTCCATGCTGTCAGCTTCTTTCTTTCCACATTTTCTATTGAGTTGTTCCAATTCTTTCAATTTTATTTGAATGTATGCATAAAAATTGAAAGCTTCCTGTGTTACCTTACCTTAAATATAACTATAAATATATTTATACCAGGCTTACCTAATGCAAAGGTGATGCAAAGTGAAAACTAAGCTAAATGTGTAATTTATGGGATGCCAAATTGTGTCACAGACTAAGTGAAAACACGGCAAGTCATAGAAGCCAATGAAAAGGAAGAGAGGTGAGTTATTTCACATACTGAATTGGTTAGGCCATCCATTTACCATTCAGATGTGTGTTTAAACACAGATTGCCTTTCTGACCTTGTGTGAATAGAAAAACATGTATATCGTTTATCTTGTGCCGAGTATATTTTCTCACATTCCATGGCGTACACAGTAAATGAAAACATAACAGCACGTAGGCCGTATATCAAAGGTCTGTCACCTGGCTTCAAAGGCGGCCTAGAGTGAAGGAGTGCAACCTTCCTCTTTCCCAACAAGTCAAAGTGAGAAGTTTATGTTTGTAACATGTGGATCACATATCGTTGAAATATTGCTTCCAATATGAGTTTCAGCATAAAATATCAGAGCGATAACCCAACATTTCTGCAAGTGTGCAGAATGAAAACCAGTAGCCACTTAAGGCATATGGATCCCCAATCGCTAAAATCTCATGGAAGCTTTAAAATGGTAACATTTTAAAGTCTGCATATTTCACTGAAATAATACCCAGCGTATCTCCTATGTCTTTATCTTGGCACTTAATCTTAACTCTCTTCCAGTTGTTCATCTCAATTGCACCATCACAGGAGACAAGTAGTTGCGCTTACATACATTAAATAAACATGGACCTCTGGACCAGTGGTCATCAACCTTCTCAGACCTACGAACTACAAAAATGCATGGACCCCAGACTGCACATGCGCAGGGAGCTGGGTGTCACTCAAAGGGGAAGAAACTACCCCCATAGTGATGTCATGATACAAGAACCCACCCATTCTCCCTTCTCAGGTCTGAGCCTGTGATGGGAGAGTGAGTGGGTTGTGTCCAGAGACACAACCCGCCCGCCCCCCTGAGCCTGCTATCCATTTAGGAGCCGCGGACCACCAAAATTTTTTTATGGACCACTGGTTGGTGACCGCTGCTCTGGACAATGGAAAACCAAGTGCAGAACAATAGTATGCAGCTTGCTCCAACATGATTGCACGAAGATCTGTAGCCTTGTTACTTAGCTAACATTACATAAACTCAGTGTTGTCTTCTTACTTTAATCAAAATAATTTTACTTAATAATAATAATAATAATAATAATAATAATAATATTAACCACCTGACCGATAAGCCCGACCTTGGTACGGGCTAACAAAGGTTACTGTTTTCGATAAGCCCAAACTTTTCTCACTGTATGTAAATTCTGTATCCAGTCCAATACAAAATAATACAAAATATATTTATGTGGTTTTGTCTATAGGTATGTGACGTTGGACGGTTGGACACTAGGGAGGTGTTTTAGAAAAATATATTATTATACAGTATACCGAATTATCGCATTTTCAGTATTTTTCATTTATTTATGCATTCTTGTTTAAGCTGATTTTTGTGTATTTTAATTTTATTAAAAGTATTTTTTTTTTACATGATTGTGTGTTTGAAACATTTTTTATATTCATGATATCTACTAGAACCCTGTTCGGACATATTTCTGTAAGTTACAGGTCTACAATTTAAAAAAAAAAATCATTAAAACCTGTAACGCTTTTGGAACAGAAATCTAGACCTCAGTGTAACGCCCAGGTGGTTAATAATAATAATAGGAATAATAAGGGCTATTGCACATGGATGGTGAGATTGCTGTTGCCGTAAGTACATATGCTCAGAAACTGTGCCCAGAGTTGGAATCCTACATATGGGGTTCTATTTATAAATCAGAGAATCCAGGTCCACGTATTTCAAAGGCAGTAATTTTTTCCAACCAGGGAATGTTCGAAGGAATAATTAGAGCCTATAGTGTTTCACCCAGGCCAGAGGAGAGGGGGTGCAGCCAGTACATCGCTCCGGGGCCTATGAAGCTGAAGGGGGCCCATGAGGCCCAACGCGTCCAATAATTTTATTATGATTTGAACATTTATTTATTTAATTCATTAAATTTTTATTGTATTGCAAGAGCTTTCGTGTACAAGAACGCGAAGCGTTGAGTGAGTGCAACACAAAAGAAGGCCGTGACAATGACAAAATACTTTTGAGCCACATAACACAATGCATTCAAGATTCAATGAACAAAAACTTGTGAAAGTGACTATCAACAAGTGTTCTCGCATGTTCATTCCTAGCTTCAAACTTATTTCTCGGATTTCTCCTCCTTGCTTTCCCGCTGAATCCCGGGAAGAAGAAGAAAACAGGACACGAGCCACGCTGTATGATCATGACCTGCAACAAAGACTTTACAGGACAGCAAAGGAAGAAATAATTCCACAGGTAAAGGTTCTTGTAAATGCTGTAATAGTAGCATAAAGGACCCACTGACATCGCATGCCTTTTTGTCTACGTTATCGAGAGATTCGAGACTATTAACGGCTTGATGGTTAGCGGACTTTATTATTACATTTATAGCGAAACATTCCTATCTAAATGTATCAATGTAATCTATATTTGTTAGAAATCAATCATATTATACACACATACATCTGTGTGGAATTTTGTATAAGGGCCTACCAACTATCTTTGTACGGGGGGCCTGGTCTTTCGGCAGCCCTGGTCTCACCTATTACCTCCTATAGGAAATGAATAGGAGTGGTGGAGGGCAGTCCTGTACTGCCCACTGCTGTCTGGGTATGTATGAGAATAGTGGATGGTAAGCTGACTGGAGCTGTCTGGGATTTGCTGTTCACACCACCTGTGGGATAATGGCGATAGTATGGAAATATTGCTATTTCTATAATATCCCAATACAACACATGTACTCATAATTGATTCTGTGTTGCAAAATGAATTCATAATCAGTTCATATCCATGTGCTTTACATCTGAGTGTGTGAACAAGCTGCATGTCAATAAGGCAGAACTTCAGCCAAAAAAAAGACAAATACGTTGCCCATTATAACAAAAAATACAAAATCAGCTTTTGCTGCAATATTCCTCTTGAATCCAAAGATATCTCCTACAGCATTCTTCTTCTGCTGCTAGATGTCATGAGTCTGATGGCCAGAATCATTTAATCTTTTTCCTCTGTACGTAGATTATCCTGGACCAGCCTCAAGCTAGATAATGTTCATTTGCATTATATGTATCAATCCTTGTTATTCTTGTGTTCCAGGAAGATTAATGGGAAACACCAGTCAAAAGTTAGGTAACACAAGCCAAATGATAACTGCTTTATAGGTATCTGTCCTATAGTTTAGGACCACTTATGGTTGCTGGAATATACAGAGAAAAACTGAAGCCAAAATCTTTAGAATCACTCCCTTCTATTTGTGATACTTGTGTCCTAAAGTCTACTGATCTATTTTAATTTATAATTTACAGTGATCTGAGTTTACTGTAGCACAATCTCTATACCCTCCTATTATTAGCAGCTGTAAAAATGATCACAATTGATAAAAAAACAAACACAACAACAAATATACATACATGTGCTTTTCTGCCCTGTATGAATATTGTAAGAGAATACTAATTGTATTCAATGTGTTAAATAAAATATTGAAATGTCAATTATCCCTATATAAGACGTGTACTCATAAATGATTCTAACTGTGTAGCAAAATGACTTCATAACCAGATCATCTCCATGTGCTTTTGATCTGAGCAAAACAAATACTGCAAAAACCTTTGTGCTTTGAACCCAACCACCACAACACTTGTTTTCCATCATGCCTCTCTGGGAATCAATATTTATCAATATTAATATTAAACAGGTTTTTAATAGCGCCAACATATTATGCAGCGCTGTACATTGAATAGGGTATGCAAATGACAGACGAATAAAGACAGTGATACAGGAGGAGACGACCCTGCCCTGAAGAGCTTACAATCTAGTAGCTGGGGGAATTAACACACAATAGGAGGGGAGTCTATCACACTTTAGGTGCTTCAACGTCTTTTCCTTTAATACCCCCTTTCAACCTCGTAGAATGGTACAGCAGATAAAGTACCCACAATTTGTAAAATCCATACTTACTCAGTAAGCTGCTCTGCGGAGGCATCCAGGACACAATCATCAATTCTGCCTGACCTCCATTTATATTTCTTACCCTGGAAGTGTCACAGTCTGTCCTGCTACAACTTCTTTGTATGTCAGTGTCTTCCATTTCTCATCATACAATTTGATTTTCATTTCATTTACTTGTAGTCCATTTTCCTTTTTTAAATGTTTTTTAAATTAATAAAATAAAAATATTAATAACAATAAAATACATTTTAAAAATAATGTTAATGGTATCTATTCACATTCTCATGCCAAACTTCATAGTTCTGTCCATATAGCTTATTTTTTTATCAGATTATATGTATATTTCACAAGTGTTGTATTTAAATAAAAATAATCATTTTCACATCCTTTTTAAAGGTAAACAGTTCTTCCAGTCTCTCATATAGTCCTGCTTGGTATCATAACTCTTATTTTCTATCCACACTGATCATGTAACTAATAAAAAAAACTTTTACTTTTAGTATACAACGTTTAAGCTTAACTTATATTTACTCATCATTTCATTCTATTTGCTTGCAGCATCTATTCTTTTTTTCAGCAGTTTACCTATCATGATATTTTTCAGCACACATTGACAATAGGTCTGTATTGCCGGCCCATGATTAGGTTCTTTAGCTATAGAACAAGTCATTAAAGAAGGGAGGTAGAAAGGATATGAGTTTTTCTTCCAGAAGGCTTAACAAAGTGTCAAGGGTGAAAAAAGCTTAGAATGAATGATATTGGGTCAACACTTCTCAATCAGGGTTCCGTGGAACCCCAGGGTTCATTCCGAGATTGCTAGGGGTTCCTTGAGCAATCAGCAGTGTGTGACTCTCAGGTCCATTTAACTGACACCAATGATCTTTTTGGCTATATGTAAGATATATGTGCTAATATATCCTGAGCTGTGGATATAGTAATTATAAAAAGGGTTCCCTGAAGACTTTAAAGTTATCTCAAAGGGTTTCCCAGGTTAAAAAGTTTAAGAATGCACAGGTTCCCTTTAAGGTCCCTTTATATTCTCCTGTAGAATCTAAGCATGAGCATTTATCATCTCTGTTTATCACTCATCTGGCAGCTCTAGTACAGTGTTGGATTTTGGCTGAGATTTAGGTGAAAGATTCATAATGTGTGTATCTTCCAGAAATGATTAGCTGGCTCTGACACTGTGGTGGGTCATCTATGACTTGTGATCTATGACGGTGGCCATTCTACTTACTAAACTGAAATGCCTATTTCATAAGTATGATCAGGATATGATTAGGATAAATAGGAAATAAAACAAGATCAAGAATCATTCCTTGTGACCCTATCATAAGCGGGATTAAAGCTGGTGAACCGCGCTTTGCGCTTTTCATATTCAGGACATCCTGTATTTATCACAAGCTTGTTTGACTTCCTTCCACCTTGTTTGCCTTTGCCGTGTTTGTAAAACCTGGCCTTCTCCGCTTCCAATAATGCCCCATTTCAATGAATTTACTGTCTGGATAAAAAATTAATAAAGTCGTGATCTACAATTCAATGATTTCTTGAAATCCTTTTTCCCGTCAGAGGCCACAATGTCCTGTACATAAACAGATCTCACCCTCAAGCAGAGATAGAAAGCTGTTTGAGCGCCAGGTTAGGTGGCTGCATTAACAGTTTAGTAAAAGTATTCATATATTTTATTATTTTCCATTTATTGACCATAGGTGGACATTATTAATGAGTTGTCTGGCTTAAAATTAAATCTGACTCTTATAAAAAAGATACCTTGGTCGGGTATTTTTGTATTCCATGACATCCATTGGCAGAATATAACAAAGCATAGATAAAACACAACATTATCCATTTAAAGTATACCCATAACCATTGTGGAGTAGGCTTAGTTGAGGAAGTGCTAAAACTCCTGTCAGTTTATTGGTTGCTAACTGCGTCTTTTTGGGGAGGTTTTTCTTCACGTACTGTTCTAGAGATGCAGAGAGATCTCTACAAAGTAAGAGGAATTTCTGTCTGACGTTGGTCACCAGGTATCCCCACTGGGGTAGTATATAGTAATAAAGGTATTTTGGATTTCCTATGACTTTCAGTCCTGCAAATCTACCCTGTGGTGATACAAAGAGCCTTAAAAAATTTACAGGAATCCTGTTTCTTCCTATTTTATTCAAAACTGTTCATTGCCCCTCTTGGCATTATTGAGGACTGCCTACCACTGGGTGAAGGATAAAGAGGTAGACGACCCTATAGCATCATGGGTAATGCCAGAATACTGTAAAAAAAGTGCTGGGAAGAACTTTTTTGGGGTGAGAAGTAGGTATCTCTGGAGTTGGACCTTCTCCCCCCCTAGTTTTTAGACCTTGCATTTACCTTGGTGGGTGAACACAGCTTCATGAGAAGCACTGCAGAAGGTCAGATGCTCCCACAAACCTGGAAGAAAAAGATATTTCCAAAAGTTAGGGTGGTGAATAGAATGGTTGGAGAGTGTGGTGACGGTGGCCATCAGCAGGTGTGCTAGATTGTTAGGAGGTAACTCATTTTTAGTTGAAGCTCAGCATTGCCAGGCTCTTTATTTGCCTAATGTAGGTTTCTTTAAAACGAACCTCCATTACTTTCTTTTATGAGACTCATACGGTAGTGTATTTGTTGTATATGGACCTTGTGGGTACAAATGTGGTCTTTGCTATGAAGTAATATGATAGGCAGTATCAAAGACTAACAAAAAAGTCTCTCCAAGGCCAGATCTTCTTGGTGTTGACTCTTCAACAGATAATACCAGCTGAGAAGAAGAAGCCAGTTCTGTGGATCCTTCTTATTAGAATAAAACTACTTATAAAAAAACTCTGTACAAAATATAAAAAAAATAATCAGCATAGATCCTAGGAAGGCTCACAGTTTCTGGAGGGCATCCATTCATTCCTTGTGGACCTTGCGGATACAATTAATGGCTTTGCTGAGAAATGATATGCTGGACAGCACCAAGGACACACAAACCTACTGCTCCAAGGCCCAGGTTTTCCAGGTGTAGGCTCATCCACTGGCAATACCAGCTGATAAGAAGTTGTCCTCTACATACTTTCTTGTTAGATTTTTTAGAAGGAGTAAATGAGAAAAATAAAGCAAAAACTCAGAATATTCCAAAATTAATAAGCATAGATAGATAGATCCGTTCCTGGTGGGTGCCATAAAATTGCGGGGAAACTCCTTCAAATTACCACAAATGTCTAAAATGGACAGTAGACTAGATCAGTGTTCCTCAGCTAGGATTCCATGGAGACCTATGGTTCCTGCAGAGGTTTCTGGGGGTTCCTTGAGCAATGAGCACTTGGGTCATTTTAACAGATACCAATGTTGAATACATTCTTCTTATTGACCATTAATGTACTGTGAGCTGTGGACAGGGGTGTAGTGGGGCGCACACGGGTGCTCTCACTTTTTTAGGGAATGGGCAAGCATGCCCCCTCTTATTTTGCAAATAATTCTTTGGTGGTCCGTGGCTCTTGCCAGTCCGCCCCCCCATGGGGTCGGGTGAAAGAGACCATGTCTCCTGTTTGGAATCGCAGGCTCAGGGTGGGTTGTTTCTCTGACCCACCCACTCTCCCATCGCAGGTTTGGGCAGGTTCTGGTATCATGACACTGCTCTGGGGGAATTTTCTTCCCCTTTGGGTGACACATAGGCAGGGGTGTAGTAGGGTGGGCACGTTTGCATAACAATGATGTGCGCTCGCTATTGATAGTACGGTGTCCCCTTTTTTTACCATTACAACCCTGGCTGTGGATATATAAATTATGGAAGGGGTTCCCCAAGACCTGGTTCCCCCATTTTAAAAAGGTGGAGTAACACCGAGCTAGATAGTAAGGAAATTAGGGGATTAGCTTGATTAGCAGGTATGTAGGATTTCCAGAAAAAGGTCAGCCATGACAGCCTGCATATTTCTCCCCTGACAGCTTTCCTTGAACACTGTTTTAATAATCATTAAATAGTAACACAATTATTACATTCCTGCTAAGGTTAAATCTTTTTTTTTTTTTTTTTTTTTTTTTACTACCACGACTGATGGAATTTCTATTGGGCACATAAAAATGATCTTTTACTAAGAAGAAAAGATTCTGACCCCTGTAAAACTGTTTCAGATATTTTGCTCGGAATCTTTAGTGTGGCTATCCAATATCATTTTATGAGGCTGTAGTTCACCATGGTGACTATCCCCCAATGTCTCCTGCTATGTATCTTCTGCAGATGTGTAGAGAATACTCAATAAATCATGGCAACCTTCTAAATGAGGCCCTCCAAAGGCCTTTTTACCATGATTTCTGTAAGAAAAAGGAGAACCCAACAATGTTTAGTAATACTAGGTGCCAGTTTTACTAAGCTGTGTACTTTTGTTTATAGATGTATTTGTATTACTGGTTGTTATAATAACAAATCTGAATATTTAGATTTGTATTCAAGGTAAAACGAATAGTGACCCATCCTCATCCTAAGCTGATTCTTGGCTCCCCTGATACCCAAGGGGTAATCTTGGACTACATGCAGCCCACCAATGCTCAATATGCAGTGCTCCCGGCCTCCATTCTGTCCCAGTGGCACTAGCAGGCTTTAGTTATTGAACCGTCAAGCCCAACACAAAGCCAAGATGCCAAATTGAACATCTCCTGCACTTGCTAAACTTTTTATGTATAGGACGTACACACGCTCACTGCCCCATTACCTATATGTGAAGGTCCGTAGCCTATTAAAGAAAATAGTTGCAATATTAGGGGACCCCAACTCTTTTTAGTGGGGGGAGGATTTAGACATTAAAAATATCTGAAAACGTGTAAACTCATGGACAGACTTTTGCAAACACCTGTACAAGATCTTTAAGCATCTGCAAGCATGTTTTAATAAAGTCAGTGGGAAAATGCATCTAGAGCAGGGGTGGCAAACTCAAATACACAGAGGGCCGAAATTAAAAACTTAGACCAAGTCGCGGGCCAAACTTGAAATTTCATGAAAAAAATTAGGAAGTTTTTCCTTTTCATTAGATATAAAAAATTGTCACTAAAATAATGACAAAAGTATCACCATGTAATTCCTAATTGTTTAAAAAAAATTGTTTCTTGGAAATAATCATATAAGCAACGGAGATAAATGGAAAGCAGCAAAGGACATGTTAGGCAAGGAGAATATTTGTGCCCACTATTGTCTATAAAAGTTGGATCGGGATATTGTATGGCAATAGGGTTACTGTGCCGAGGAACAAATTTAGATCAATCCACTGCATATTACTGCATGCTCTTCTTATGTGTTCTTGTTTCTTCTTATTGAGATTAATTGTTTTACTTTGCCAGAGAATGCAATGTGAAACCAAATAAATTGCTACATTCATTTGGTTTCACATTGCATTCTCTAGCACATTAAAACAATGAATATAGCAATATCTCTATGATAATTCCTGATAATAATAATCCTGATAATTCCTGATTATTGAGTACAGGTAATAGTATAAACTCTGCGGGGCCCACGCATAGGCTGCTGTTCAATAGTGATGGCGCTACTACAATTCCCTGCATAACTTGTGTCAATAAAATGCGGGGCCACGCATATGTAGAAAGGCCGCTGGTCTAGAGTGATGCCGGGAATCGTAGTAGCGCATTGTACTCACGTCTATGGAACAGAAGCTTAAATTGAAATGCAGCTAGTCCGCCGTTACTATGGATTGCAGTAACGGTGGGCCAGCTGCAATTCATATTAAGAATTCTTTTGGGGGACAAAAAAAAAGGACGTGCTGGGCCAGATTTTGACACCCTTGCTCTAGAGCAAATCCAAGTAAATCTGGTTTAGGAAGTTTTGACATATGAAGGTCAAAAAAGGAAAAATCTGACACTATCAATCCCTAGTGAAGAATCTTCCAGATACATGTGTTTCAATAGCAAATGATTCTGCACCAGGGAATTTTTCAATGAATGTCAGATTCACTGCTTCATAAATAGATCTCTTAAAGTTTAGGTTTCATTCCTAATAAAACAGCATTCTAGTAGAGCAGCTTTTTTTCTTTTAAAGACATATTATTAATTTCTTTCTCATAATTATTAGTTGCAAATTTTCAAAATCTAAACTACTTCTTTTGACATGTTGTAAGTCTCAGCTGAGACTTTCTATATTTATTAGGTTTCCAGCCACAGCTTTATTCCCACTGGTTTTTATTATTAGATATACCTAAAGCAAAGCACACATTTGCTCCATAGACAGAAGTTATGGCAGTTTTTGCTAATGCAGAATTGTTAGCCAGGTACAAGGCTAAGAAGCTGATCATGTATGAGCTGCAGTGATGATTGCTACCAGCAGGTGGCGTTCAGGTGCAATCCTAAATAATCCTGCACTGATCAGGGAGACAATCCTGGGGAACCATCAGTGACTCTATTAGGTAAATGCAGAACTAAAAATGAATAAACACTGAATTCTACAGCAAAGAGCGAGTTTTCATTGAAAGCTGGACAAGTGTAATGAAATGCATATATGATCGATGTTGTAGCTGCAAAAGCTTGTCCATTCTGTAATATACAAAGCTATATCCAATGGCACAATCAGTTTGTTAATTCAACTCTTTCTTATTTCAGGAAAAGCAAAATGGCTTAGTCAATATGGCTTTGACACCTGCCTAATCTATCAGCCCTGTGCAGTCTTTACCATTGACAACAAGTCTCAATTTTAATGGCCACGTCTGTAAAATATTGACCAGGTGACAACCCTATCCTCACTCTGATTGGGCAGTGCAGGCATAGTGGCAGCACTGAAAAGGTTCATTCCTCTGCTCACTCTCTTCTGTTCCCATCAGTATGTTCTTAGGTTACTCATATGCATCCCAGCACACATGGCCATCTCTTAGTCCTCAATCTAAACTGATCCATGGAGGGGATGATATAGTCAAATTTAGATATTTACTTGCCCAGCTTTTAACATACATGTCTTATTTTTTTAATAATACATACTATTGCTGCATTACATTTTGAACTTGCTTGAATCTGAATACATAAACCATTATTACACCAATAAAAACCATTATGTAAAGAAAGAAATTATATGGAAGTCATCATTCATCATATTAGGTGTTTCTCTGTCTCAGGGAGTAACCTAATATACTTCTAAGGCTGTCATCTCAATCTTGGTCTAATGCCAATCATCACAGGGCAGAACCAGCTGGTGCCCATTACCCATAAAGCTGATTGTTGGTGGGATAGTTGGAGTAGGGTGAAAAAATGAAGCTTAGTGCTGAAAGCCATACACTACAATGCATCATGTTACCAAGCTGTTCTATGCTTTACAATATTCCATACGGTTAATACTACAGAGAGGCAAAGCTTTGGTGAAAAAAAAACAATATTTATTAAAAGCAAATTTTGGGCAAACAATAAAAAATAATACCAATAGGGTCAAGGGCTGAAATTTTGTACTGAGATGAACAGTGACATAATGTAAGATATGGGGGCAGCATGGTTGACTCAGTGGTTAGCACTCTTGTCTTTGCAGTGATAGGACCAAGGTTTGAATTCCAGCCAGGGCACTACCTGCATGGAGTTTGTATGTTCTCCCTGTGTCCACTTGGGTTTCCTCCAACATTCCAAAAACTTGCAGTTAGGTAATGGGCTTTCCTCAAAAATTATCTTTAGACTGGTAATGACATATGAATATGCTAGGGACATTAGATTGTGAGCCCCTTCGAGGGACAGCTAGTGACATGATTATATACTCCCTACAGTGCTGAGTAATTTGTTGGCGCTATATAAATACTGGATAATATTAATATATGGTTTTCCCATGTTTTGCACATTGTTAACTCAGTTCACCCCAAGATAGACATAATATTTTTGAGTAGACGCTACCCAAAAATCAAACTGTTGTGAACAAAATGCATGCCTAGGGTGATGAGGGTAGCCCTCCTTACCAATTTGGCTCTTGTGGTCCTGATATTGGGGGAAGGTTCTGGTAGAAACAATTTATGTAAGCAGGTCAAAGTAGGCAACAAGCTAGAAGACAAGGTACAGGAATGTAGATCAAAGGTACGTTAGGTAACAGGCAAAGATTGGCAACATGTTGGCAGGTGCGGTACAAGGCCATAGGCAAAGCAGGTCCAGAGCCAAGCCAAGGTCAACAGCAGATAGACAACATCCATGCAAGTAAGGGTTTTCCAAAGAGCAATAAGGTCAATGAACAATCTGGGTTGCCAGATCAGGTTGGGTGCAAACAGATTTGAAGAACAGTCAGCAAACCAGGGAATGCATTCAAATAGGCTACCTAACACCAATGCCGTCAGTGCAGGGATGCATGCATGTTTGTGCAGGACAGCATGGAACATGAATCTACAAATGCAAAGTACATGGCCAAACCATTTTGTGTGCCCATTACAAATGTTGTACTATAATATACTAACACCTAATAATTATAATCACTTTACCACTGTGATTGGATTAGGGTGACTGAGTTACCCATATGGCTATACTGTATATGCCTAATACGCATTTAAATTCAGGAAGCAAGTTGGATAAATTAAAAAAACGTCATTATTATAGAGCAGTGTTTCTTGATCTTTTAACCATGGAGGAAGTCTTGAAATAACTTTCAGGTCTTTAGGGATTCTCTCCTATAATTACTAAATCCACAACTCACAGTACATTAGAGTGGTGCTCATTGGGAAGAATACTTCTATATTGCTGCCACTGGGAAGATTTCCAACCTTACAGATTGCCAATAAGAGTATTAGTGTCGGTGGTAACTGACCTGAGAGTCATATTGAGAATCACAACCTGTTCATTGCTCAAGGAACCCCTAGCAACCTTTGGAGGAACCTAGGTTGAGAAACACTTGTATAGAACAAGTCCAACTAAACTTTAATTACTACGAACTTTACTGTGCCCTGAACAGACAACAACAACAAACTCCAACACTTTCTGAGTCACAGATCAAGAAAAAGCATGAAGACAGTGGGAGCATAATCAAGAATTTCTGATCAAGTATTTCCACAAGGACATTTGTAGCATATATATATATATATATATAAATTTATTAGCGTCAACATTTTATGCAGCACTGTACATTAAATAGGGGTTGCAAATGACAGACAGCTACAGACAGTGACACAGAAGGAGGAGAGGATCCTGCCCCAAAGAGCTTACAATCTAGGAAATCCTTCACTTCTTGTCCCTGGGATGCAAAAGAAAGTATTCTCTCACTTATAAGATAAGAAGAAAAAAGAAATATCTACAATGAGACACAATTAGACAATTGGGATATGCTTTACATTCCCATATAATACATCAGTTTAAAAACAGAAACATAAAAAATAACATTTACCCCATATCAATAAATTGTCCCTGGATGAATCCTGTTTAATGACTTATTATCAATAGAAGCAGCCAGTTAATAAAACTCACCACTGCCAATGATTTGATCATATACCCATTGTATCTCATCATGGCTGGCTGGTCAACACAACAGGGACCCTAATTTGCCATAAAACCAAATCCAAACGAGACAAATCACAGCTGTCATTTTATTCCCTATACTTCCTATTTATCTAATTGTATTTCTATATTATGAAGTTAAAATTCAAAGAGAAACGAGCGCTCATAATACTTTATCTGTAGCGGGGCATTTTCTTTTAGAACTGATTTCCAGCCCTGTAGAACGGTTGTATTGTTCCTGTTCTTTATAACGGATGAATCATCTCAACCTCCACCTAACATCATTAGTGATTGTAGATATAACGCTGAACATAAACCATTTTAGAGTTTGTTTTGTCTCTTTCCAGAAAGGCAGCGTGTACTTATATAAAGAAAAAAAAAAAGCATCTACAGTTCCATGTTTGATGTATCTTCTCAATATTAGACATACGCCTCCTCCTCTCTGCCATACAAAGGCCTTCTTGGCTACTGGCCAACTCTCTAAACTTGTTCTGAACTTTCAAACCCAGTGAAGAAAATGAGAAAATTGTCAGAAGCTTTGTTCTGTCAAGGTTCATTATAGCAATATGGATTATTCATTCTGTGTAGCTTGTGATGCTGAAAATACACCATTAACATCTTCAGAGCTGATAAATGTTCATATTGTCTGTAATGTGCGCCACAAGATGGGAAGTCAATGGGTGCTTGAGAATGAAACTCTGGGGAGGGCTGAGTATGAAATAACTCGTGTAAGGCCAATAAGAATAATATTGGACTGGCCAAATATTTTAACCATTAGGATTCTGTTTAAAAGAAAACTCCAGGAGTTTTAGGTTGAGCTCACAAGACATTGGCAGAATGACAATGTGGTATTGCTCGAAGAGGTCCTCCAGCACTGGACCACAATGGAGGTCAGGGAAGCTGGAGCATGGAAAGGGCAATGAGAAGCTGGGAAATGTTTTTGGCACATAACTATATGTTGGTTAGGGAACAGATAAAGAGTTTTTATTGATTTAAAAAAATGTTGCTTTTTTAAGACATTGAATAGTGAATAACTCATGAGAACCCTGAGAATAGAGTGAAACAATAAATAATAATATAATTTGTCACATTGTTAGGTGCCAATTATCAAAGCTAGTGAGATAATTACAATCCAACATCCAAAAGACAATTCATCATCACTATATATATATAAAGCTGCTGTAGCACTTGCATGTATTTTATAGCATTCTGGAACAACTTCTAAAATTAAAAATATATTGCATTGATCAACATTACTACTATTCCTTCATGCTGATATTCAAAATTAGGTCATGCAATGATTTAGAAGATGGACTTACATTGTAAAATTAAGTGACAAGTAGTACATGATTGTTTTACTAAAGATTAAAGCAAGGGAGCAGAATAAACACATTTAGAACAACAGAAGCATGGCAAGCATGTGTATCTAAACCTAGAACAAAACCTAGAACAAAAATGTAATATATTGCAGCTTGGGAAATGTGATGGTTGCCTTAGGCTACATACAAACATTAGACTTTTGTCGTTGGAAAGGATCTTTTCAATGACAAAAGACTGAAAGATGAACGAGTGCTGTACATACATCGCTGTTCTGCTCTATGGAGAAGGGAGGGGGGAGAACGACAGAGCGGCACCCTGCTGTGCGCTCTCTTTCACTTTGATCCACCATGATCTGCTGTACACTTATCATACTCTCTTCCGATATCAGCCCTGAATCGATAATCGGACCAGAATCATCTGATGTGTGTACGTAGCCTTAGTTTTCATTGTTTCAGTTGCTTTCTATCTATTTTACCCAGTGATTCTTCCAGTAACTTGGAGTAACAACTTTACTGATTGTACTGTATTAATGTAGATGTAAAGAGGAGCGTTGTCACGTTAAGCTGCATACACACGTGCAGTTATTGTCCTTGGAAAGGATCTTTCACGATCCTTTCCAACGACAAAAGACTGAAAAACACATGAATGAGTGTTGTACATACAGCAACGTTCTGCTCTATGGAGAAGAGGACAACAACAGAGCGGCACCCCGCTCCGTGCTCTCCCCCTTCCCTTGCATTACGATCGTTTGTCGTCCATCGTCTGTGGATCTGCCAGGATGCTCATTCAGACGATGGATGATGGGCGCTGTACACACGTCAGATTCTGGTCTGATATCGGCCCTTAGCTGATTATAGGGAGAGAACCATTGGAGGTGTGTATGTAGTTTTAGGCTGCCCTACTGTTTTGGACTACCAAAAGAAAGGTAAAGCAAATGGGTATATGCATATCACATTTTATTATTAGCATCTGTAACTATTTAACTTTACCTGTTTTGTTTTACACCCAAACCCCATATTACCCATGGAAAGCTATCACCTGGGACAAGCTCAGAACTTGTTTCATAGTGGTAACTATCCTGCTATATTCAGCTATTGTCTCCGCTTTTTGCTGGCTGGTACTCTGGGTGATAGCCGTAGACAGGTACACTACATTTGCTTAGGGCTAACCACACCAAGGAATGTAAGAAAACAAAAGCTTATAATAGGTAGAGATATCAGACTTCAGGAACATTTGTTTTCTTTAATTAGAACCATTAGTGAGTATTGAAACGGAAGAACGATCAAAAGCTTGACAAGCAATTATTTTAAAGAGTTCTCATGGACAGACAGTGCATGTTATTGAAGAATCTGCTTGGCAGAACAAGTTGTAATAAAAGTTATTACATACTGTATTATGTATTTATGTACTGGAAGTTTTATACTATATATTAATCTATCTATCTATCTATCTATCTATCTATCTATCTATCTATCTATCTATTGTTTACTATAACGGGTCATGTTGCTTCTTGAAGTCGGTTTTTAGCAGTTGTGGAGATTTGGCAGAAATAAGATTATATATTTTACAGGGTTAGGTATTTTATGGGTAAATCTATTTTTAATAGCATTAAAAAAGCAAAACATTTTAATTGGTGTACAAACAAGGAAAAGCCACATCAATAAAATATTAAACAGCACAGCTACTTTCATTTAACAGTATACAGGACAAAGACGGAACAGGGGGTAGGAGGGAATCACACATCCATAGGGGTACCTGGGTGGGTTGCTGGGGAGGATGAGCTAATTATTTTTAACTAATTATTTACATTCTTGCCGTGTTACACCATAAAAACACATGTACTTGTAGGATCCAGCCATAAAGAACAATGGCTCTTTAAGTCCATAGTTGAATGGATGCTAAGGTCAATTATACCCAATAATCCGATCTAGAACCCTTCATAATGTATTTAAAAACTCTGCAGAAGGTGTACACTGCCTGGATCATAGCAGATGTGACAATAAGAAGGCCTAATTTCCCTTATCTGAGACATAGTTAGACATTTTACTATATCTTGTTGAAGAGTTAGGTAAGGTAGGGATTACCCTAATAACTGTAAGTGTAAATTATTATACTGCACAACATGGAGAAAGTAATTGCAAAAAGTAAGAAGCAACAGTTGTACAATGATCCATTCAATGATGGGCACCTACAATACTTTATTACCTCCAACCTGTCTTATCAAAGCACAGCTTGTTCCAGAAGGTAAAGAATGTCTAGGCTACATACCATTTTTTTTACTTTGTTTTTGATTAACTCACAATAGGGATTTTATATAGTAACTGACACCATGCTGCCTAACAATATGTTGACAGACAAACATCTGTCCTAATTGCATTTATTAAAATACAGTACCTGTTCTGACTTACATACAAATTCAACTTAAGAACAAACCTACAGTCCCTATCTCGTATGTAACCTGGGGACTACCTGAAATAGATATTTTGCACTGACCACCAATGTAAAAAAGGAGAGGACATTGATGAGCACTATAATAAGGGTTCTAAAACTGATCTCCAATTTCAAAGGGGCATTGAATTTAACTACCAATGTAATGCAAAGCATAACTAAACCCGCTCTGCTCGCCTATCTCTGTTCCATCGTAGGGCTCCGCCATCTTCTCCTCTTCATCCTCTTCCTTTTTATGATCTTCAGTCATCTTGATTGGCACACATAAGAGTAGCTGGAATTGCTGGGTTTCCCTGCCAACCCCTGCTGAGCTGTGTATGTGCAGCTTGGAAAAAATTGACAGATAGACAGCGATCAGGCATGTAAGAATGGTTATTGCAGAGGGGACATGGACTATCTCTTTCTGTAAAGACCACCTGCCTGATGATATATTTTTCAAAGTGGGATCACTTTTTATGAGTAGCCACCAAACTTATAAGAAAATTCATGCTGAACTTTAAAGTAACAGGGACCAAAAATGTGAATCTCCACGAACAGAACAGCAGCCAAGAGGGTAAACCACAAAGAAAGTAAATTGTTTTTAAATACTTTGAGTAAACTAAGTGACTTGTAATGTGCATGAAGAAAAGTAAATCACAGCCACAGCACTACTAAACAGGAAGCAAAGCCATAAATATAAGAAGAGTTGCGCACACAAAAGCTTCAAGAATAACATGAATTGTAAGTTATAGCAGGAAGATCTTGCTATGGTGGTATTTACTAAGTCATATAAAATGCCAGGGGCTGACAATGCCCACCAGCTTTCACCAATTACTAAAATATCTCTCATGCATGGACTGATACGTAAGTGCAGTGGTTGCCAACCAGTGGTAAATTCTGATATTCTGGATGCCAATTTTCACCTTTATATTGCACTAAATTCCCAAACTGTATCAGAGACAGAAAAACAAGGAGGCGCAGCGTGACGTCAGTGTAGTGTTAAATTGTATGAGGCAACCGTTGCCCAGCCGTACGCTTCAGTATTGTTTCCACCATTACAACAGTAACCCCGCTCCGCCAATACCCATTCTCATCCCATTGTTTTATTTTATTTGTTTTTTTTCAGATGTTTCTTTAGGTAAGTATGACCTTTAATGGCATCAAATAGTTTGACTTTGATAACTATAATTTCTTGTTTGGTCTTAGATTCAAATGAAATAAACCCCTTAATGAGTGGGAAAAAACAAACAAATATTTTGCATTTCTTTAGTAATACCAAAGATAATGCAACTAATAATAGGAACAATAGTAATACTTCACTTAACCGTGAGCTGATCAATGAATCAGTCTCCACAGTCCTTGTCAGGCACCATTAGGTAGATCATTATTTTACAAATGTATTTATCATTTTTAAAAAATACAAATAAATGGTCCACGGGATTTAAAATTATGAATTTGGTGGTCTGTGGGGTCCGAAAGATTGGCGACCACTGCTGTAGTGTAAGGTTTGTCCACCACGGTTCCTCCAGAGGTGGCTAGGAGTTCTCATGAGCAATGTGTGACTCTTAGGTCAGTTTAAGTGACCCCAATGATCATTTTGGATATCTGTAGAGTGACATTCTTCCCAATGCCCTGCAATGCAATAGATATTCTTCCTACTGACCACCACACATATGTATTGTGAGCTGGTTAAATAGTATTTATAGCTGGGGTTTCCTAAGATCTGAACGTTATTTCAAGGGTTTCACCATGGTATAAAAGGTAAAAAAAGACTAAAGGAGTTTAGAATCCCTTTAGACCCTGAGATACAAGATGGACACACAGTGAAATGTATGTAAGGTTTGCTATAATTTAAATATAAATAAAAATGTTTTTTGTCGTTAAATAAAAATGTTGATCCACCATTTTCTGTTTTTGCACTATTACCATCGGCAGCCAACATACATTTAATTACAAACTGCACAGTGTACATTTTGACATCTGCTTTGGACTGTTCTGCTCCAAGGCTGTAAAAAAGCAATTCTTATTCCCCTTCTGACACAATGATGAATTTTTTTGTTTTAGTCACACACTTATTAGAATAAGGAAATACGCTGGAAAATGTAATTATGAATGACTTCCTGCCACACTATTAATATAAGAAGTTCAGTGTATTTAAACTTGAATTAATCAGTTTTATGAGTTGCTGGCTTTGGGGTTTATTAAACTTGCAGGTGCTGGGGTATAGCATCTACAAACAGAACTGATAGAGCATGTGGATGTTGATGTGCTGGATATGTTAAAGAGCTCTGGAAAAAGAAAAATGTTTAGCAAATTTGAAAAGCAGCTCAACAAGCAAAGTCCAACAGTGAGCAAATAAAGCTATCCAGCAAGCAATGCAACAATGCTAACATCACAGACTATTCACTTTTGGTAATATGGGCACAATAGAAAACATATGATGGTATTTTAGTTTTTTTTTATGAAAAACGCTGATTCTTGTAAGCATCCTTGGCACTGTTAAAGTTTTTCATACATATTTACCCTTAAACTATCACATTTTGCATAAAAATATGCAAGTAAGGCAGGGTTAGTAAAACTAAATTCAAATGCTAAATATTATCATTACAGGTAAAAATTTCCCCTTCCTAGTGGTATGCATATTAGGTATTTTTAAATGTAAAAGCGGTACATTTAAAAATACTTAGTATTTTACATTTCTCATCTGGTCCCGCCCCCAGCCACACGCTCGCGAGCAGATGCCCGGCCAGCATCTGCTTCCCTGACCTCGCCTCCCCAACATTCACTTGCTGGGGATTCAGATGCCGG
>NC_092860.1:140799549-140966626 GCF_032062135.1 Pyxicephalus adspersus
AAGTAGGTACTAGTTGGAACAGATACATTTGTTCTCTATATAATTTTTTCTACCTAAATTAAATAATAAATAAATATAATATATTACATATAAATATAAGGTATGCTCCAATGTGTAAGTATAAATGCATAGTTCTCCTAACACTTTAGGAAGACTTTTCACTTGGCTCTTTCGAGGATTTACCCTTCCTGTAAATTTGCTTTGCTTTCCCCAGCCATCATCGTATATCTATTATGTGCTTGGATAATATATTTTACACATTACAAAATTCAGACCCTCCATTACCCAATACATGCTTAGATGAAAGAAACATCCATGCTGCATAAAGTCTGTTGACTTGTGGAAAGGGAAATTTAGATACATGTCTCAGCTAAACTGAGTTCAGGATTATTGGACATACAGCTGCCGTAACATCTGGAATACAGGTGGCAGACACTGCGGAAGCCTCTTCTATCCCCTGAGAGGTAGAAATCATAATCCTGACAGTGAATATGCCTAACAATAAAATACGTGTGTGGGGAACACACTGTCACTCTCACATCGGTCAGCAACACATCCTCATACAGCTGCATACACAGCAAAAACCATTATTAGCAGACCCAAGCACACAATTACCAGATCCTAGAATGAATAATATTCTCATCAAAGCCCATGTACACAATTTCTGGATAAACACAGCAAAAACATATGGATATTCCCTGGTTTAGGATACTTTTGTAGGCCCCATGAAAAAAAGAAATGAAAAAAGAAATTGGCATTGTAATCTAATAGCAAGGAATCAGGAAAAGATGATTGTGGATAAGGGGAAAATAGCAATCGGATAAAGTCTTCCACCCTGGCTAATCCTATTCCTCGCAGCACTATTCTTTATCTAAAGGTTCTATAAGCCAACAATTGTATGGATACTATAGGAATAGTAAACAAGTCTACCTGATCATTGATTACTTCTTTTTTTCAACCAGTTTTGTGACCAGGTACCCCTTCAAGACACCCAAGCCAGGTCCTCAACCTTCACTGCAATGAGCAGCAAAGTTCTGAACACAAATGCAGCTTGCTGATTGGACAGCTATGTGGCAAAAGCACATTGATTACAACAACTTTGCTTTCTAATTCCCTCACCATGATCATTGATCCTATTTCAACCTTTTAATTGTCTGCAAGCCTTCTTTTACCTAATCTGATATCTACTTTACTGGGAATTATAGAAGACCAATATGGCACATAGAGGGGTTTAAAAACTTGATGGAAGCCCTAACTGCTACCAGTTCTCTAAAACAAATCTAAAGGTATTAGCAATATGTTTGATTTTCTTGCCATTTAATCCTCTTTAGTCCTATAGAAAAAAATGTTTAATTGCAAAGGGCCCCATTTATATCTTGGCACTTTGGTGATTACCCAGTTTCCCTCATGATAGTCCATCTTCTCCATTCTCGGAGAGCTTTATTAAATCATTTCCATTGTGTGTGTTTGTGCATTGTGATACTGCATGTGTCTACTGCTGCACATTGCTTTGGAAAGATTGGGCATAACACATTTAGGTGCAAGAATCCTAACATATGGACAGGCTGGAAATTGAAATTTTATTAATGAGTTTGCAAGGTCAAGGCCAGAGATCCCAAGGGAATACAGTTCTTTTTGTTTTCTGTGTAATGTTTCTTCCCCTGAGTTATTGGCAGATATTAATGAGTGTCCCATAGCAGTACAGGAATAACACTGCCTCCTGTGAGGTCAGCTCGGGGCTCCTCGTGTCACCTCTCTTGGGACACCGGTCTTCAGGGCCTTCCATGGGATACAAGATCGAAGAAATACACTGTGATGACATATTAGTCGGACAAATATGACTCCTCTGGATCTGAGCACTCATTTGTCATGATGTGATTTATCTGGAAAAATCATTAGAAACATCTGTCTCAGACAATATATCATTCCCAAAATATTGAGGGGTGACCCTTGTCATTTCAGGGTCTTTACACTAAACATATTCCTTTTGATGATGAGAAATTGGCCACACGTGCAGAACTGAAAGCATTTGACATGTTCAGCTGGGTATATTTCATAAATTGTCCCAATCATAGGATTCATGAATAAGTAGCATTGCGTGAAATATTTAGAGGAGGCATGATGGTCACCTTTTAAAAGTGATGCCTACCTGACGTCTGGTCATACTATTTCCTGGTCAGTGGAATTTCTTGGGAGGTTTCCTTTAAGCAAAAAAGACAATTAAAGCAAATTCCCCCTAAAAATATCTTCTGCTACCACAGTGGCCTCCAACTTTTTGGACCTCACGGATCACTAAATTATGGACTCTGCACTGTGCATGCGCGGGGAGCCGTGTGTCACTCAAAGGGGAAGAAACTTTCCCGGAGTGATGTCATGATGCCAGAACCGGCCCACTCTCCCATTGCAGGTCTGAGCCAGTGGGCCGGTTGTGTTCAGAGACACAACATGCCCACTTCTCTGAGCCTGCGATGCGTACAGGAAACATGGTCCTCGGCTCTGGCCGATATCAGATAGATCTCTATAAATAGTGCCTTATGTAGCACTGTGTCCTCATTTTACTAACTTGCATCTCCCATTATGAAAACAATGCTGCCAATTTAGTGGAATTAGTAAAATCGACTGAAAATCTGAAAATTTTGGCAAAATGATGCCATGTTTGTGAAATAAAATAAAAAATAAAGTTTTAAAGAAAAGATAACACGGACAGTTGATCCAGGGAACATCTGATTGCCCCATGGAAACAGGAAAGATTTTTTTTCTCCTGTTGGGGCAAATTGAACCATGCTTTATAGGGTCTTTTTGCCTTCCTCTGGACCAACTAGGTCCATAGGGTTTTTATCTGGGATATGTTTATTTCCCTAGTGGTTGAACTTGATGAACTTACGGTAAGACTTTTTTCAACCTAACTAACTAGGTAACTATGTAAATAAAGGTGGTATTTTACAGTTTTTAGAGTGTAAGTGCTTTTTTTATTTTCCAGGATTATAGAACCTCTAGGCTTGTTCTTATACCAAAATGGTATCATTGACTCATTTAGGCATTATTTTACATTTTTGTTGCACAGTATGAAAAAAACCCAATAAGAAACACGATAAAAGTATAAGACAATTACTACATCTGGCCCCTATCATAAGGCAGCCCCCTTCCCCCGCAGGAGTGCAGCTTTACAAACTTCCGACACCTGCTAAGGAGGATAAATTGAATACTTCATTGCCTGACCCCAACTAGAAATGAACTTGCAATGTGCTGGAATCTGTTCAATATTTGTAAAATTTGAAATTTGAATGTTTTCCCCTCTCTCAGTGACTCCTACAGCCCCATCTCACTTCTAACTACCGGGAAGTCTTGTTAAGCTGTATTTACATTATCCTATTACAGGCTGAGCGGAATGAGACGACTGTGAGACCAGGGAAATGGGAATTCTATTAACACGTACGAGTACGGCTCACAGAAATGGTGTATCATCTACTATGCTACCAGGTGAAGGTGATCGGTCTGCTTTCAAGGACAATTGTCAATGATTTCTGTATTGGAAGTGTATGTTGAAAAAAAACACTGCCGCCATTTTTTATTATAAAAGTTTTTGGGTGTTTTAGATAACATACTGCCAATATATAAGTCAACATGTGCATAGACACCAGTTATTAACCCAATTGTAATGAATGTATTGATTAAAATACATTTTCTTACAGGACAGGACCGGACTGTTGCCATATTGGGTTCATAGGATAGGCCAGTGGTTCTTGATCTTCGTAACATAGGAGAACTCCTTAAAATAACTTTGACAGAGAATGCACCACTAGGCAGGCACCATCTGATGATGGGTCAATCAGCAACAGAGAACCCCTAGCAACTTTTAAAGCAGTGTTTCTCAACCTACTTAATTTGGAGGAACCTCTTGAAATAACTTTTAGGTGTTCAGGGAACCACTGTTATAATTACTATATCCACAGCTTACAGTACATTAGTATGGTGGTCAGTAAGAAGAATGCATATTACATTGTGGACCAATAGTAAGAATGTCATCCTTTACAGATATCCAAAAAGATCATTGGTGTCACTTAAAGTTTTCTGAGAGGTACAGAATACTCATAGCTCAAGGAACCCCTAGCAACCTCTGGAGAAACCCTGGTTGAAAAACATTGGGATAGAAAATAGATGTCAGTTATTGCCTACTCTATGTGTGTGTCTTCAAAGATCTCCTTCCAACATGTGGGCATGCACATACAGGTTGGTGCACTTTGTGGCCAACATTTTCCATTTTTATTTCGGAGAACAGATAGGGCTCCTGTTAGGATAATAATGCTTGAATTACATTTGATGAATAAGAGCCAAAGGAATACATTGGAAAGATGTGGTTACTTCTAACGTTCAATCCTGCACAGGCTGCCCACCATGGTGTATATACTACAGTTTGATTGCCCAGTCCCAAACTTACACAAAGGAACTGGTACTACTACTCAGTTACTCTATTAGTCAATTTTTTTCATAGTTCAAAATACCCATACTTCAGATACCCACCCCAGCATTCAGGCTTTACTGATTTGGTTTGTCTAGATCGGAAGAAAGAAGCAACACTTACCTGCCTTGCTTCCCTGGCATCCTGATCACTCTGATCTTCCTGTTATATCGGCAGGCCCTCAATGTCTTTCTGTTGATATCAGACAGGACGCAACCAGTTAGAAGTCTAAGATGACCATATGACCATGTGACTCCTTTTGTAATATGCACCTAGAGCAGGGACCATATTGGACAATACATTTGGGTTATGGAGTCATCAAAAGGTTAAGAACCTAACCTTTTGATAACTCCAGAACCCAAATATATTGTCCAATATGGCCCCATACTCCCTTCATTTGACTGACGAAAATTTACATTTAAAATTTTTAAAGTTGTAGTAAATACCCAAAAGTATATTTAAATACAAGCATTTGCAAGAAATGTTGAATGTTCTTGAAGATTCTATTGCGTTCCATTCACGTACTACCCAAGTATAAATTATTACATTAAATATAATAAATACCAGTACCCGGAGATTGGGTCCCATACCTCCAGACTTTGGTTCCCATACTCCCAAGGAGTATGGATAACCCTGGTTATAAACCCCTGGCCCAGGGCTTACTACTTGGTAAAGTGATAAAAAAAATTAATCATATACAATAGTTTACATTTAAGTAAAAAGAATTACAATTTTGATAATGAGTCCTGTAGATATAAAAACAATTATAAACACAATGCAGCCCCTTTAAATATTTGTTTTTTCCTATGGGTACACATTATTAAGCATGGATGATGCATGCCTTCTTTTACTAAACTATGCATGCCATATGTAAAAGTTTCCATGTTTCTAGAACTGGCACGAGAGGAATTTCTCCCTATGAAGGACGTCATGTTCTCTTACTCTTCTGAGGAATCTTAGACGTTCAGGATTTCCGACAGTCCCCAGCTGTTGGAGAGAGAAGATGGAAGGAGGATGGAGATGATCTCCAGGCCATTATGTAATGTGATATGAGAAGGTTGTAGTCATGATAATCCTGGGAATTTGTATTAATTTATTCACACGATACATTCTGCTGTACGCCAGTGGACAGCTGTGAAGAGCGATTTGCTTGGGGTTGCCAAGAATTCATTGCCTGTAGGAGTTAGGACATTATTAATAAAACAAGGACCTTGCACATGACACCACTGGTTGGCTTATAATGTGTTCATGTAACGCTGTCATAAAGGAAATATCCGTTTTGATGTCCTGTTGGGTAATGTCAGCATTGTTTTGTGAAGCTCGCCTGCTCTGTGCTTGTGTGACTCAGGGAACATATAAAGCTGTAGGCACAGTAGAGAAATCTTTGTCTGGGCTACATCAAAATCCCATGATGAGCAATGACTTCATGATGTCAGCATGTAAGAACACTGCTGCTTGAGCATGCCTTGTGCCAAGCCATTCCATTACTGGGGAAGGTGAATTCTAGTCTCTATTATTACCTGTACTATCAACTGTATAGGCTTGTACAATGTCAATGTGCAAGGATAACAGTGTATGAATTATTTGCATTCTACAAGATCTCATCAACATTGACCCCCACCATAAAATGAATAGAAAGAATAGTTGCCTCCATATATATGGAAAATCAAGTTGCAAAAACTCTGCCCATATGTGTAATAATAGGTTTTGTCATGATAATTGCTTGATATCATTTGCCATTTTTAATTATTGATTTCTGTTTTCTCTTGATCTCACTTGTACACATGTTGTTGTACACATGTTCCTTAGGACCAGAGCATAGTTGCCACATGCCCATCAATTAGAGGAACTGTCCTTTGAAATCAATCCCCTGTCTGTTAATAATAATTTTTAAAAAGGGCATCTCAGAGGCTTAAGCTGCGTACACACTTCCAATTTTTATCGTTGGAAATGAACGACGAACGAACGACGAACGATCGATTGGGCAAAAATCGTTCGTAAAAAAAGTAACCAACGACGCCGACGAACGAGGATAGTCGTTGGAAATGAACGACCGGACCGGCGGATCGGATTGGACGACGATCGTTGACCATCTATCATGTGTACGGTCGTTCATTGATCGTCCATGGTCTGAGCATGCGCGGTGAACGAACGTTCGCTCACTTCCTGTGGTGCACGTCACTTCCTGTATCGTTCAAACGATCGCATCTATTGTGTGTATAATATCTACGAACGATCGTGTCGTTATCTGTATGTACAGGATCGGTGCCATACGATCGTTCGCAGATATCGTGCAGGATCGTTCGTCGTTCGTTTACCAACGATAATAATTGGAAGTGTGTACGTAGCTTAATTCTTTGCCCATATACAAAGGTGTCTCCTAAAAAGTGGGAAAGTAAGTCTACGGCATTACACTTGACGATTGGGACAGTGGCATACACTAGTATTTGAAGATAGTAGGATCTATTTGCTGGACTTCACTCAAGGATAAAGATCTTTACTTTTGATGTGTGACGGTAATTTTAAATACTTTTTCCCACTCATTAAATAAATTATACTACTTGTTTATAATAATGATGCTTATTCTGTTGTATTTTCTTTCTCAATTGAGCCTAATACCTAATTGAATCTCTAGCAAATGGCCGATAAAGCAATCCCCACCTGTAAGGATGACTGGCTGGAGCTCAGCAGAAAGCATGGAAATCTTAGGCATGTGAAGTTCAGTATATCCTATTAACACTTGACATATGTGATAATAGCAAAGGAAATTTGAAATATGAAATCTGTAAGGTCACCACTATAGAGGATGTAAATGAGTTCCCAAAGCAGATAGTTTGGAGGATTTACAGCTCTTGTGGCCTTGTCTAAAGGAATGCTGAGGATGCTATATTATATAAAAAAAATTCTGAAACTGATTTTTTAGAATGTAATAAAGTGAACATTTGGGCTTAGCTCACCTTGTTATGTGGCCCTGGGTCCATAGAGCCTAATTCCCATATTATATTTAGAGCACACCATGATCCTTTATTATGCAAATATAAGCCACCGGTTCCATAGATGGTCCCTTGAGTATCATTTTGCATCCTGTATGTCACGCACAGAGAGACGGGACCACTAGGGGGCGCTAAGGCTTGCACAGAGGTCGTGTGACCCCTGAGAAGGGTCAAGGCGCAGAGTCTAAGCAGTAACCAGGTCTTCTCCAGAGCCTCTGATGGGGAGGATGTTGCACAACTGGTTACTGCCAGGTTGCGGCCCTTGGGCACACCAAGGTGGGAAAAACACAGTACCAAATCACAAAGCAGAAGGATAGTCGAGGAATGTCAGGGGTCAATTGCCAAGGATCTAAGAGACAGACACCAATGACACAGGGGCCACTGCGGGCAAAGGGAACACAGGAGACACTGAAAGGAACAGGACAGGGGTCAATTGCCAAGGATCTAAGAGACAGACACCAATGACACAGGGGCCACTGCGGGCAAAGGGAACACAGGAGACACTGAAAGGAACAGGAGGCTTAGGTGACTCAGGGATATCAACAGACAGACAGGAACACTGGAACAGCACAGGGAAGTTGGCTGGGAACCAACAGACTGGACAACTTGGGCTTGGCACAATGGAGACACATTGCACAAACACACAAGGGCACGGCCGAGCAGCTACCTCCCCACTGGTCTTACAATTGTGCGATAAACCTCATTCCCAACTCCACACCTACCAGAGGTTGAGTATACCCCCTCAGTCTCCCTGAGATGCAGGCTATGAGTGAGTATATCAAGGAGAATCTGCAAAGAGGATTTATATGCAAGTCCTCTTCCCCTGCTTGCGCAGGGTTTTTCTTTGTCCAGAAAAAAGGTGTGACTCTCCGGCTTGTATTGACTACCGCGGTGTGAATGCCATCACCATAAAGAACTGTTACCCTCTGCCACTCATTCCTGAGCTCTTCGACCATCCCCGTGGTGCACAGATCTTTACCAAACTTGACCTCAGGGGTGCATACAATCTAATTCAGATCAAAGAGGGGGATGAATGGAAAACCGCATTTAACACCGGAGAAGGGCATTATGAATATCTTGCGATGCCCTTTGGCCTCTGCAATACCCCAGCAGTTTTCCAGCACTTTGGTAATGAGGTGTTTTTAGACCTTTTATACATCTGTGTTGTAGTCTATTTGGATAATATTCAGATTTTTTCTCCAGACTTGCCTACTCACAGACAACATGTTCGTTTGGTCTTACAGCGGCTCAGAGACAACAGACTCTATGCGAAGGCAGTGAAGTGCCTGTTTGAACTTCCTTATGTACCCTTTCTGGGTTACTTTGTTTCTAAAGAAGGCCTCTCCATGGATCCCGAAAGAGCTGCAGCTATTTCATACTGTCCTCTGCCTTTCGGTCTTAAGACTACTTCCTGGGATTTACAAACCATTACCGGCAGTTTATCAGGAATTACTCCACTCTGGTAGCTCCTATCGCGGCACTGACCAGGACGGATGCTGATCCTAAGAACTGGCCCTGTGAGGCTATTGAGGCCTTTCATTCCTTAAAGAAAGCTTTTCTATCTGGCCCAGCCAGGGCTGGTTAAGAGGCAATTTCCTGATTGGTCGGGGAAGCTGATAAAGCTTTACAGCGTTGGCACGCCCAGATTTAAAACTGCCCGCATGCGCAGGAGAGAGGCGTCTGCGCTTTAATGAGGAAGAAGTAAGTGTGACACTGTACATCTTAACATCGGCTATCAAATGTAATGGGTAACCTCACAGACATCGAATATCTTCCTGAACCTCCCTAAAGATGTCCCTTGTTTGGTCACCAGTACAGAGCCTGTAATATCCTGTATTCTTTTATTTGATAAAGCCGTTGTCTCAATGGAACCAAAACATAAGGGAACCATCTTTCTTTGAAAATAGATTTGACAATAAGTGGAGACCTGTCCATAAATGTCACTAGTCTGATTGGGAAGGTTACCATTTAGGAAGCTTACCAAACATTACCCACATGGAATTTGTATGTTTCTGCAAACTCTGATTTTCTCCCATATGCCTACAACACATTGATAGGTTAACAGTCCTTTGTGGCAACAATTTCGGGCCATGCCATTTTTCAAGTGCATCTCAAACTAATACAGAAGTATTATCTTTCCAGTCTGATTTAGTCTGAAATCAAAGCTTTTATGTAATGTTTGCTGATATAAGAATTAATTGTTTGGAGCTACAAACCCTGCAAGCTTTTTTCCAAAACTATATATGGGTAGTTTTAAGATTTTAATTTATGTCTGTTGTTCTCTTTTCAATCAATAGAGCATTTGTTAGGTCAGGTACCAAGGCTGAATGAAGATCTGGCATATAAATGGAGTTATGTTGCTGCCCATCAATCCGGTTAAAGGTTGTAAAGCCAAGATTGTAAATTCCATCATTGTACAGTAAAAAAATATTCACAAGTGAAAAACATTCGAGACAGATGCCAATCCTCCCAAGAGCAGACATCCCACCAAATTCACCCCAAGATCAGACTGTGCAGTGCTAAGAGAAATTGCAAAAAAACAAGGAGCTCCATCTCAGTCTCCACAGGAATCAATTGGCATGTTGAGTTCATGACACTACAATAGGAAAATGAGATGTATGGCTTGTTTAAAGGGGTTTCCAAACAAGAGAATCTGCCCTTTGTTTGGCTACAATGCACACACTATTTCAAAATACAAACACAACATATCAGCACAAACACCCAATACCAACTGTGAAACATGGTGATGGTGGGTATGATTTGGGCTTGTTTTGCAGCCTGGACTTGGGCATCATGCAGTCATTATCAAATCAATATATCAAATCAAATCAAATCATATCAGTATATATAATATCAGGTTTATGGAGCATCCATGTTTATGCCCCAATGAGAAGGAAGAAGGATGGAGACACAGTTTGCTACTCTTTGATTTTTTTTCTAATTGTTTATTCTTTTTTTAAATCAGTTGGCCAGATGTGTTCTCTTGTGCCAAATATGTTGGTCATGGCAGCAAATGCTGCAAAATCATTCCAATGGGGACACAGCAATAAAAACCTGACATAGTTTCACTATGCCCCAAATTAAACACGCATTAATCAGACCTAGGTGTGTTTCCTGAAAGGTTTGCTGGGATCAATGTTCTGACATTTGAGAGATGAGAAGAGACAAGCTGTCCTATTGTTACTTAAGCCTGGCTCTATGAAAGGTTAAGCTTTTCAGCTGGAATCTCGCTGTATAATGGCATCTCTGGCTGCACTGTGAAATATTGCTATTTCCATCCGGTTTATAATTAAAAATAACAGATGGTCACTACACAAACAGAGCTGGCTTCATTCTGTCTGCTAGGGAGTCATTCAGAAAACAGTCAATCTTCACGCAACAGTTTATATCAATGCAGAAAGTTTTATATTGAATTAGAATGCAGCATGCAATCTTTATTTGCATTCTCAAAGCTGATCCAAAGTCTAACATGGGCATTGCAATGCTTCCAATAGTTTGTAACAGAGAAACCTAATAAAATCTTTGTATCATGTATATGGTTAGACAGTGCCAGGATCCAGCCAATGCCCAACTATCTGAGCTCCATGTGAAGAATCAGAAGTGTGGTCAGTCAAAGCTATTGTTAATGCTGGAAAAATAAGTGAAGAAGTGAATGGTGGTGGAGAAATGAATGGTGCTAGTTGGGTAAAATGGATCTTTGCACCTAAAGTATTAAACAGGGCCAAGCAGTAGTGTGCCCATGGCTTAAACATAGCTCCAAATTGGTTATTACTTAGAAATCAATTACCTCTGTTCCTGTAAAACTGTACAAATTAACTGCTAAATGTGTTATAGTGCGCAAAACATTTCACACAACATTCAGGTGATTCTTTTATTTTAAAGCCAATCCTTATGTTCTGCAATTAGCAAAAAGCATGTTACCTTGTGGTGGAGATTTCCAACTCTGATTTAGCAGGGAGTGGAAAGTCTATTACTTCCACATGGAACAAAGAAACAGCACTTTGATCATATTTTATGGCACTTAGGGTTAGTGGCTCATCTATGTTGTACCGTGCTTGCACATTTTTTTTCACTCTTGATGCACCATTGCTCAGCTGGCAAGGTGGGTAAGGATGCCATTATCACCACAGAGCACCAATATGGTGCAGTACTGATCAGATGTGAACTGATCCTAAGGGTTGTCACTCCATAACATATAGGGGTCTATTTATAAAGTAGTGAACCTACCTATCACTGAAACATGCCTTGGTGGAGAAGTTTTAAGGTCCATGTGCTTTAATGGAACTAATTGATTCTCCACCAACGAATGTTTCACTAAATATCAGACATAGTTTTTAAATAGACCTCATAGAATCCAGTATGATAGAACATCAGACAATGCTTGGAAAACAATCTCTATACTTATTTCTGTGTGTTGTCCTGTTCGTAATGAATGGGGTAATTGTATGGCATAATGCACGGCAAACACATCCGTTATAACGTGAACTTGGTCTGCATGGGAAAAACATCTTTCTCATCACCTCTGTCTAATCATTGGTGTGGGATTCTCACTTAGATGTCCCAGATTTCAGTTCCTTTTTGACAAAATGAAAAGCTAACACTTTATTGGAGCTTTTAATTAAAGGTGTTTTTCTAGGGAATAGGGCCATCAAACCACCCAGCATAAACAGTACAAGTACAGGTTAGAGAAACACTCAGTTTAATCACCCTGGATGAAATGGATATTGTGTGTGGAATGCTTTTGTTCATCTAGAAGCTACAAGTCATAATAGCTGAGGCGGAAAGTCAAATAAAGTAAACATTGGCATTTTTTAAGAGGAGAGTGTTTAAGAACATCAGGTTGTGTAGGCCAATTTGCGTCCACCGTTAACATTTCCAAAAATGATACATTCCTAATTTTCCTGAAAATCCCACACATTCTTCTGTTACATTAACCTCCAACCTTCCAGAAGTTGAGAAGATGTTTTTGATTTGTGTGTAATATCTAATTCCCGGTAATGTTTTCATTGTGACACAACACTGGGTAATGCTTAGAACAGCACATTCCGGCAGCAGAACCTGCAATAACTGCTCAGTCATAGTACAGAGCTGGACTACATCATTAAATGGTAGAAATTCATAGCTACAATCATATAAAGAGCAGACCTGGCAATTTTGTTTTCCATTTTTGATGGAGAAGGGTGCACCATCAGGTTTTACTGCTTTTAGGGACTTTGCTGAGATCTTTGACACTATTGATAAAGCATTTTTCTTCCAACTAACTCCATTACCAGGGCACTTTTTCCCGCATCAATACCAATGACTGTTGCTTGTGCTGGTACCAGTGGTGGGGTATTATTCCTTCTCCCCCTGACCACAGGCAGTCACATTTTTATGGCCACTGACTACCAATTTTGGGACATGTTTTATTCCCAATGTCAACCAAGTCATGGCCATAATTTACTCCTACTTAGGTAGGGCATTTTCTGCTACCACCATTTGCTGTCTGACCCACCCTGCTAAAGACAGTAAACCAGTCCTTTGTTTTCAAAGTTTAAGGAACTCTGCTCTAACTCTAGAATGCCACTGTGCTGTTCAGATTAGAGACCTTGTTACCTTGGATCTTAGCCTGAGGGAACCCACTGGGATTTAAAGGGAGTCACAGGCATCCAAATGGTTAGTTAGTGAGGGCTTAAGCCGCATACACACATGCAATAAAAATCGTTGGAAAGGATCTTTCACGATCCTTTCCAACGAATAGCACTGCAGGATGCGTGAACGAGTGCTGTACATACGGCACCATTCTGCTCTATGCAGAGGGGAGGGAGAGAGCTACAGAGCAGCATCCTGCTGCACTCTCTCCCCCTTCCCTTGCATTAGGATTGTTAGTTGTCCATCGTCCGTGGATCTGCCAGGATGGTCGTTGAGACGATGGACAACTGGCGCTTTACACACGCCAGATTTTTGCTCGATATTGGCTCTTAGCCGATTATCGGGCGAGAACCGTTGGACGTGTGTACATAGCTTTAGTTGTGGTCTCAATAGGCTCTCACTCAAGCTTCTGAATACCATAAATGTTTCTGACACCCCATGCCCTACTGCATCAAGGAGGTATGTTAGGATGTTTGGAGATGTGCATTCTGCTAGGTTTATAGCAAGAGAATGGAACTGTGTTATGGGGGTAATTTGTTTACTGAAACCTTTACAACCAAAAACAAACTATACAGAAAGTAGACCAAGTTCCTTGTGGGCCAGGTTTCCTAGAACCGATTGAGATATAAAGCAGTTGCCTTATTATTCCTCACTCTACTCAAAGAAATAAGAGTACCCACAGCTCTTTATGTATATTCAGTGGAAGGATCTGCATCATATTTAATCTGTCATAGATAGAAAGCCTGGGTTCAGAAAATAGTCTAAACATTCCTCTGCCTAACTGTAGACTCAAGTTGTCTAACTAACACAGTAATGTCTTACCAACATCGTAAAAAACATACAGTACATATACTTGTCATGAGGTCATCATAGAGAAATGCAACTCATCCTTTAGTCTGCATCCCAATAGAAATAACATAATTCAACAACTGGTGATGATCATAGGTCAGCATTGGTTAAGCGTTGACCATTGATACATTTCTTGTGGGGTTTAAAAGACAGTTCCATGGCTAATTTGCAATCTCTATCAGAAATTGCTATATGCAACGTCTGTGATCATCTGCCAAGCTGTCGGATGAGAACGGATGAGATGATGTTGATGTCCTTGAAACTGCAACTGATTTCTACAGCTACAGGTTTGCATTTTTACATCTATCTGTCCTTATATAATGAAAATGAGACTGTTTTAAGTCTGTTATCTCTCTACTCTCAATTCTTACTAATTGACTGCCAATATTCATAAAAACTGTCACATATCTTATCCCAGGCATAACAAAGCTATCTTCTAGCAAATCAGAAAATATCTTATGTCCTTCAAAATGTTCTTGATCCCAGTGGGCATCCCCCTACTTCCGTTTAACCTAGTTTGGCTAATGTAGAATTTTCCACAAAGCATTTAAACATGATATCCAAACCCCCTAGACTGTCCTCTCTCATCTGAAAAACAGATTGCTTTGCCCTAAATTTTTAAATAAACTCTGCTGTGTTACCAAATTTGTGGAAATACTACATTAGCCAGGGTCTAGGAAGCAATTTTTTCAGTAGAACATGGACTAAATCCTACCATTATTTCTGCTGAGGTTTCTTGTAATTCTGTATTTAATGCTGCCATTCATTATATACACAAATACTGGTAGTATATATGTTTTCCAATGGCCAAGACCGGTCATTCTGGATCTTTTTTAATATAAGGGAACCTTTGAAATAACTTTCAGGTTTTATAGAACTCCTGCTACAATTACTATATCCACAGCTTACAGTATATTAGTGTGGTGGTCAATGGGTAGATTACCACCTGTGCAGATAGCCAGAAAGATAATTAGTGTCACTTAAAGTGACCTGAGAGTCACAAATTGCTCAAGGAACCCCTAGCAAACTTTGTTGAGAAAAACTGGGTTAGGCGATTGTATTGTTATATTTTTACTGTTTCATTTGCTCATTTTTACCTACCTATTCGGCTTGCTCCTACTTTCTGCTCATTTAAAAAAGCGCTCAAAACCCATTTTTTCAAACTTGCCTACCCGTCTTCTTCTGTCAATTAAAAACCACCACTACTTCCCACCACTACATATCTCCCATCCTATTGTGTGTGAAATTCCCTCACCTACTAGATTGTAAGCTCTTCGGGGCAGGGTCCTCTCCTCCTGTGTCACTGTCTGTATTAGTCTGTCATTTGCAATCCCTATTTATTGTACAGCGCTGCATAATATGTTGGCGCTATATAAATCCTGTTTAATAATAATAATAATAATAATAATAATAATACACTGTATTATTTGTCTTCTAAAACAGCTGCACTTGCTTATTCAAGACTATTTTTATCATGTAACCTAAGAATGTGTTGGCTATGTTGGTATTTGGAAAAAAACATTCAAGTAAGTCCTTAGGATTAAGCCTGATAAGACCATACCATGGTCTATAACATAGAAAAGTGATAAATAAATCAGATAAATAAAATCATCAGTCACGAAATATGTCAGAACAGGTCACAAATCTGTATTTACTGCAAAGAATCTTTGTTGAAGCTGAGATAGCATTTTTTTGGACATGTCAAGCCAAGAAACATTGGACTTTTTTTTTTCATTGTTTCCTTATTGTGCATTTATGTGTGCCAACAGGGGATGTCTGCTATATTCTGGTTATAAATCACAGGTGCATTTCTGTAACCTTCTGTATTCAGTCTTACATAGTTAAGCTAGCTTTTCTGAATGCTAATGGAAAAAGCAAAATGCCTCAGTTAGACTGAAGAAAATAAATTCCGATATTTTGAGCATGATAATTTTATCAGTAGGACATAAAGATAATATAAAAAGGTACTGAAAGGTGGCAGATGAAGTGAACACATATCAGAAAAGACACATGAAGCAAAGATGTAAATGGTCTTTGCCACAGCTCAAACCAAGCAAAAATAGGTACACCTGATTGTAGTGTTTATTATGGCATGAAATATGTTAAGCTTGTAAAATCACCAACAGAGAGTTTAAGAGGAAACAGCTTCTGCCATGCCTTCAAAGCCAGAAAACCTGCAATTCTTTCAAAGTCATTAAAGCCCAACTGGAAGAACATTTTCTATCCCAGCTGTACCTATCCAGCATGTGCTATCTCATGATCCTTCAAAAGTACTTTTATGATGGTAAAAATCTTTCTCTGCTGCTTGATGTCTTCTGTCTGAATCACATGTCTGAAGCCACACTTGAAGGATTCAGAACCTTCTGAAGGACAATGACGGGAAGTGACAAAAGCACTGTAAACCAGTCAATTTCTTAGAATGGAATTGACGGTGCAATGTGTTGAAACTTTGTTTTTACCTAGACCTTATAGCATTCTGGCTTGACAATTAAAATTGGAGAGAACAGATATTTTCTGAGGTTTTCAGACTTTACTGATTGGGATTATGACTCATCGTTGAAAAGGATCTTTCACAATCCTTTCCGAAGACAAAAGACTGCACGATGCATGAACGAGTGTTGTACATACAGCACCGTTCTGCTCAATGGAGAGGGGAGGGGGGAGAATGATGGAGCGGCACCCTGCTGCACTCTCTTCCTCTTCCCTTACATTATAAACGATCGTCGTCCATCGTCCAAGGATCCGCCAGGACGGTTGTTCGGACGATGGATGACGGGCGCTGTACACACGCCCGATTCTCATCCAATATTGTCCCTGAGTAGATTATCGAGTGAGAACCATTAGACGTGTGTACGTAGCTTTATTTCAACGTATTTCCTTGAAAATTTCTGATTTGCATACATTGCAAATTTTTGGAGTTTGTCACAGACCCATGCTAAAAACTTCCTGTTGGAATTATCTTTGCCCGGGCCTTAGGTGCCTCCTTTAATAAATCAGGCTCAATATGTCATTACAACAACCTTAAGCTCAGACATTCTGGAAGTCATCTGTCAAAAATTATATTTTGTTCATTCATGTCACAGCTGCCAGATACTAGAAAGAGCAAGATCATCAAAATGAGGAGTGTCTCATGCTATATTCTGCATGGTGTCGTACTGTAACATTGCAAGCTCTGCTATGTTCCAAAGAAATGAATAACATTGTATACATACCATACTTTCCAGAATTCCAGTGAGTGTGATCACAAAACAATCTGATGTCTATCCATTACACCTATCAAATATACATTGGAAAGATCCGGTGTTAAGGAAGTAATCAAAGTCAAATCACTGAGGGCTTTCTGTCAAAAGCACAATATTTCCCTGCCTGATTAAATGAAACGAGGCTTGTCAGTACTCCAGTATGAAAGAAGGAAGAATAATTAGTCGGTGAATAGTTCCTGGAGGATTTAGTTACAGCAGCCTTCATAAATTTGTGGATATTTAGATACAACCATCAGTCCTGATTAGAGAT
The DNA here is from genome assembly GCF_032062135.1 of Pyxicephalus adspersus. NCBI lineage: Eukaryota > Metazoa > Chordata > Amphibia > Anura > Pyxicephalidae > Pyxicephalus > Pyxicephalus adspersus. The sequence continues at coordinate 140,816,995 of NC_092860.1, forward strand.
CATGGTATCAGATGGTGAGTAATTGTGTCACAGCTCTGCGCTATGGTTTAACTCTGCCGGAAACATACATATTATTACAGGAAGATGCTGATATCTCCCAATTATGTCTGGATTTCACTGAAAAAAAGAAATAAAAGAAAATAAAAGAAATGTAAAACAACTTTTAATCAAGTGGAACATTCTAAGACATGCAACTCAAGATTGATGAATGACCTTTATTTCATTTGAAGACAATTCGATTGCTTTTTTTTGTTTAAATTTCTCTATTCACATTGGGAACATTCTGATTCTAGGGAAACTGAGGCAATAACCAAGCCAGATCAAATGTCCTTTTTTAAACTGTATACTCAGGGCTGAACAGATGAAACAAGGCCCCAAATGGTGCTGGCTTGTTGGGTTTTTTGTATTTTTTTATTTTTATTATTATTATTATTATTAATATTAATAAACGGGATTTATATAGTGCCAACATAATATGCAGCGTAATGTACATTAAATAGTTTTATGGTGGCTTTACTAGCCCATATGTTTAATATACAGCCAAAACTGTATTTGGATACTCCAAAATGATTAAGGTCGGGTGTTTTCAAGGAAAGGTATTGTTAATCCTACAACATATAAAATCATTTTAGATTTGTGTGTTTCCAACCTTGTTGCAATAGTATGGTGAAGGCTTTGTGCTCTGTCACCGTACCTCTTTGCTTAAAGCCAGGCTGCTCATTCATAAAAGTGGCCCATGGTGATCACTAAAAAAGTGAGCATCACATTCTGGAAAGATCAAAGGAATAGCTTCTACAAGAAAGCCAGGAATAAAAGTATAAACAAGCACCAGAACTCCAAATGACTCAGAGACCATTGGGAAATGTTATTGTAAATAATCTTATAATGCATTTTGAGTTGGCAGGTTTGAGCCTGCGATGGGAGAGTGGGTGGGTTGTGTCCAGAGAGCCTGCGATGCATACGGGTGACGTACTATTGCTGTGCATGATGGCATCATCTGTACTTTTGGCCAGTTAAAGCTTTGACTGTGTGCAGTTTGTATATATTTGGTACTGTTTCTGCTTAAAAAGTTATTGCAGTGGCTATGAAAGGAACCAGACCCAATCATTGTAGAGCGCTACTAAACTGGTAGTATGTTCATATGCCATGTGCTGTACAAGACTCCAAGGTTGGGTCCTGGATGGTAGACATATTCCTCTCTGCTGTATGTTGTGGTCCTTTTAAAAAGTCAGGTAAGACAGGTATGTGTGGAGCAGAATGGAGCAAAGTGTACCCCAGTTTTTGGAACGGGGGGCTAAGTTGTAGGCAGCAATACTGGACAGTTCCAGATTGTCTAGAGGAAATACCTGTTCAACCATGTACCTACTACTTATGAGAATGAGGATCCCTTCCCTACTCAGATGGTTAGACTGTTGTTAATCTCCTGCCAATGGGACTAAAAGCTGAAATAAGCAATTATTGTTTTCTTTTTGTTTTTTTTCTATTTGAGACCATTTAATGGACTATAATTGGAATTTCTACAGTATCTTGCATAGCTTGGCAGTGGTTGCTGATCCCCTAACTTCACAGTGCATCTCATTTTTTGTATGGGTGTCAAAGAGACAAGAAATAAATGCAAAATCTGCAAACTGGGTCATAGGCAAAAAGTTACAAACTTACACACTTTATCCAAAAACAAAAATAAAGTGGCTTCAGTTAGGCTTTAAAATTATCTCACTCACATGCATACCTGTAGAATGAACTCAAATTATTTCTAATTTTAAAGCCTGATGCAGAGCTGACTGATGTGAGTGAGATCTATTGTTCTTCTTCATGCCTAATATGTCATAATAATGTTTATTTATCTCTATTTACCAAACCTCAGAAAACAGTAAGACATTAATCCACATTTATCCAATTTTTCCATCACTGTGTAAGCTCTTTCACTGAAGAACATTTTAAATAAGTTTGTTAATCCAGAGCGATTCCAGTTCATTTATTAAAACCAAGAAAGGCCTATTTCATTTTGTGGTATAAACAGTGATTTTATGCCTTATGTGCGTGTGGGTTTTAGTGTGGGATCGATGAGAGCCTCATGAAGAGGCAGCTCAGTCCCCAATGTAGGTGTGTGTACAATGTGCTGGAGTTTGGCTGGCAGGTCAGAGCCTTGAAGACAGGACTGGTAAGAGGGAACATGGCTCATTTGTCACAGAGGTGACAGTAGCACAATGGCCCCAGTCTGTGATGCTGGAGCTGCCTGGGTCCCGCCAAGTCACTCTCAGCTCGAGGAAATTATACTGGCTCCTGCATTCACTGGAAGGTGAGGTGAAGAGAAGCCATTGCTTGTCAGGCTCAATAGAGTGTCTTTCATCCGAAATGAAAAAAAAAGCCAGCCTTATGGTCATTTACGTCACACCAGGAATTCACTTCTGAAGGGCCTATTAAGATATACGCTTTTCAATGAAACGTAAATGTAACTTCATTAAAAGTAAATCTGTGCTCATTTTCGAACTTTGTGAGAGCAGACTAAAGGGAAATAATCTTTAATTATAATAAAAACCTCTTCTGTTTCACATTGCTAATGTCATTTCTCAAGCTCTGATAGCTAAAAAATGTGATCAATGGGAGCGCTATTATTGGGAGCCTAGGTTATCTGATTGGACAGATATATAGTTGTAAAGTCAGAGAAGGTCAGGCACCAGCAACAAACTAAAACTTTAACCTCCGCATTTACAGGACAATAAGTGACCACTGCTTTATAACAGGAGGCCCTTTGACAATTGCTTGACAACAGGACAATGATTTACCACTGCTACAGTGCAAAAGAATAGGTGACCATGTCTATATTACAGGGGACTGAGTAACCACTGCTCAGTATTGAAGAACGAGAGATGACTGCTACATCAGCAGTCGCCAACCGATGGTCCACTCCGTGAGAAAATTTTGGTGGTCTGCGGCTCTGGCCGGTGCACCCCCAGCGGGGTCAGGAGAAAGACCTCACTTGAGGGGGGCGCACCGGTCAGAGCAGCGGACCAGGTCCCCCGTATGGATAGCAGGCTCAGGGTGGTGGGCAGGTTGTGTCTCTGGACACAACCCACTGTCCCATCATAGGCTCAGACCAGCGATGGGAGAGGGGGTGGCATCATGACATCACTCTGGGGGAAGTTTATTCACGGCTCCCCGTGCATGTGCAATCTGGAGCCCGTAGGTTTAGTGGTCCATAGGTGCGAAAAGGTTGGCGACCACTGTGCTACATGACAAGAGAATAAGTAAGCACTGCTATTTTACAGAAAAATGAGCAACCACCAATACGATACCAGAAATTGAAAGACCTCTAATACCATGCAGGAGAATAAGTGAACACTGTTATGTTACAGGTGAATTAGAAACGGATCTGAGTTGCAAATTAAATCTTGGGTCTGGTTCAGTTGTATATATATTTGATGCGTTGGTAATTTTAATAAAACTAAAAACTAAAACAATAACATGTTTGCAGTGTTTTGGGATTCCTAATCAATCAATTACCAATCAGAATGTCGAGGGGATCAGTAGGCTGAGCTCAAAATGAGTGGGGTGTGGTACCCTACACAATTCCTGAGCTGCCAGGCACCCCCCTGAAGTCTGGTAAAACAAAAGTGCTTGCAATTATGTTAAGATGGTACAGGTGGAGGTTAACACGGTTAGTTTTTTTTTAATGAGTGAGTGCGGGAAATGCTCTGTCCTAGGTGAAATACAGAGTGAAACTGAAGCCCATGGCACTGGTAGACGTTCCCATTACAATTTAGTCTTGGTGGAGAGCCCTTGCCATTCCAGATCTACAATAAATTGTGTAAAGATTTTTAGCCTATTTTAGGCTAGGCAGCTGCTCTGTAATCAGATGAAATAAGTTCCTCCTTTTGGTTTATCACTCTCTACCTACCAGATTGTGCAAAGAAACATGTTTGGGTTAAGATTTACCATTGTGCAACTACTTTACATTAAATTCCCTTTTTTAAAGGATTGGGTAACATAGTCCCTGTGTGAGTACCACTAGCTCTACTGGGAACTGATTTATTTACTACTCCATGTTCACATTGAGCCTGATTTAATAAAGCTCTCCAATGCTGGAGATGATACACTTTTATCAGTGAAGCTGGGTGATCCAGCAAACCTGCAATCGATCTGGTCTAAATTTCAAAACATTTGTTAGCAAATAGCAAACGATTTTGAAGAAATCCATTGCAGGTTTGCTGGATCACCCAGCTTCACTGGTGAAAGTGAATTCTCTCCAGCCTTGGAGAGCTTTAATAAATTAGGCCCATTGTGTCCTGTATTCTTGCTCAGTTCAGCACCCCCTTATTATTTAGAGAGGGAATCAAAGATCCTGATAGTAGAAGCTTGCACACAGCAGAGTACTGAACAATGCCGGCAGTGACACTATCTCTGTTCTACACATGTTACTTTTAGCTCTTGCTTACCTTTTTGGACTCTTCATCACCTCTGTTAAATATCATGTATGCAGAGATCCTAACATTTGCTTATAAGTGCAGTAAGTTTTATAATTGTCATAAACTGTGAAGGCTCCTACTGCCTATCTAATATAGAAAAAAGGGAAAACTACTCACGAATTCCCACAATTTCTAACAATTCCTAATGCACACTAGTTACAGGGGTAACAATAAAAAAATAGATTTTTAGGTAAACATAGAAGTGCTTTTTACCCTTAATTGCTGCAAAGTTCTCATTTAAGAATGAAGGTCTGGTCCCTTTATTTATTCATGTTAGGTAAAGGGACATGGGACATTAAACCGTCTTCACAAGTTTCACCCAACTTGTAATCATATTGACATAAGAAGTTGGAAAAAATATCGGATCTTGGCTGATAGTTTTAAAAATTGTGGTTGAAAACATGATTAAACAAATCCCTATGTTGTGGTAAAGAAATTTTGGGTTAGGGGTTAGAGGGGCCTTTAATATTCATTGCCAAAGCCCAACATGAGTAAAAATGGAGACAGTTTTGCTGTAAAATAAACCATTTCTTTTTACACAAAGAAACAATATAAAACCTACAGAGGTCTCTGTAAAATATATTTGCTGTGTTTGTTTTGTCTGGACAAATGCTAGGATCAAGAAGTTTTCACTTTTTGGAACGTTGTCTACACTGAATTAGCTTCCACTGGAGAGTTTCTTTTGTATGTTTACCTTCACTGGGCCAAACAAAATCTGCACTTTCTGGAATTAAGGAATTAAACCAACAACTGCTTCTCAGTGTATGATTAACCATCACTTGACCAGAGCAACACAAAACACTTGGTCTCTCAGAAGTGAATGTCAATACTTCTTCAGAGCTTAGAACCTTAGTAATTAGTTTTTTACGGCTGCACAAATTTGGCCCCAGGATTGCATTTCCAAATAGAATTATTTGCTTTGGTGCATTTACTTCCTTGGTAGGAAAACACAAATAAATTGGTCTTTTCCTATAGATGTACAGGATGATAACGGCTGCTTCTATAGAACAAGAAAAACACACTTGTCTGCAGCATTTCCAGTTAATAAGCCGCATACTAGAACACTAAGCCCATAGTCAATATTGTTAGTGGTAAAAGAGCTGAGCCAGATTTACCTGACCTGGGGGGTGTTAGCCAATAATCAGATCATTATCCCGCCTACCCTGCAAACATCTCTCAACCCATGCTTTAGTATGACTACACAACATAATCGGTGTTCTCCTTCAACATACTTTCAGCTTTATACTTTATGCACAAAACAAAGTTTTGGTTTGCTGTAATTCCCATAAAAAGGATGTGATTTGGACTTCATTTTACTGATGTAGTAGAAGCAACAGATTCCCCAACATTCCTTCCTACCAGGTGATAAAAAACACTTCTTTTAGTCTTAACCTGTAGTCTGCCCATGAGAAATTAGATGCATGGGATGGTAAGGATCCATTTCTTACTCCTTAAACTCTCTGCAGAACTTTCACCATGAATTGGAGCTTACGGAGCTTTAGGGTTTCACCCGCTGACAATAATTAGGCTTGCACAGTTGACCACTTTGGTGGTAAGCCCAATGTTGGTGGAGGTACTCTTTTTTCTGTTTTCTTATACCTGGATGTGTTAGGTTTTTGTCCACAAACTGTGGAGGAGTTGATGGCTATGTAACGGCTCTCTACCATGTTGGTTAGTCAACAACCTCTTACTTTTTCTTAAAATATTAAAATACTGGTTCAATTTTGCTATTCTCCTTATTACAGCATTTAGCAATTTTGGATTTTTTAGGTATCATAAATAAATTTACTCTATACAGCTAAAAATCATGTAATTTATTTTTTTACAAAGTATATAAAACATTGTGGTACATCAAGATATTTAAAAAAAAAATGTTTTTTCTATAATACAGGTTGACATTCAAAATTCCGGCAACCTCCAGACCTGAGGAGAGACGGATTATATATGCTGTATATAATATTATTATTATTATATAATGAAATTACACTAAATGAAAAACAAATGAAATTTTAATGCTCACCAACTAAATAAAATAGTTTTGCAGAATTTTCGTTAGTGCCTCAGAATTTTAATTATTACTGTACCCTCGAAAAGAAGCTAAATAGCAGATAGGCTGTCAGAATGATCATCTTCATGACTGACAGTAACAGCATCCTCAGCAACAGGAACAGCTTCAATTTGTGCAGGAAAAGCAAGACCCAACAGCCGATTCTGGAGTACAGCACCATCAAAACATAAACGGCGCCTCCAGAAAACAGTGTAAATTTGAAAATCCATGCCAGAAAACTGAAGGATGCGGATAATTGATGGCCGGATTTTTGAATGTCAACCTGTATATTTATGCTTCTAAATTTAAAGTACAAAAAGTTTGAAACCTTTATGCGTTTCACTTTTTGGCTTCTTTAGAAGGATCAACTTCCATACATGCATAATCTGACATCTTCGATATTTACCAAAAAGTCATAATGTTCAGTTCCATTCACCAATATAAGGCATAGTGAGTTGTCCCAATTTTCATGATATTAGTGTATCTCCATAGTTACAACAAATAGCCAGACAGTCAACAATGTATTACCCTTCAACAATAAATGTCACCACATTGTGCAATAAATACAACTTTACCAATATACAAAAGTATAAAGTTTCAATAGTAAGTTAATGCACAAAAGTTTCTAACATCAACAGTATAATCCGCTTCTTTGACTGTCAGCTCCTTTGTTGTAATTACACATAAAAGTCACACGCAAGATGTGGTCCTACTCATACCTGTGAATGTTTAAGCTTTGGACTTTCACACACACAACTAACCTGAGTCTGTGTGACAAGAATAAATGTTTCCCATTTGAATGACTATGGAGTGCTGTTGGATATATTTGAAGTTTATGGATGACGGCACTGTCTGTCTTATTGCCAGCTTCAACTTAGACAACTTCTTATACACTATATGAGTGCGTTGCATAAGCTATGCCAGTCCCATTACAATCATCTCTTAAATTTTTAAATGCCCACATGTTCAGTATCTCCTTTTCAAGATTTGCTATATTCGGTGGCCAATATTTGGCATAAGGAGAAGCTCCGGACTATTAGTGCCAGATAGCCTTAGAGATTTCATGTATGTTTTCAACTTCTTTTGGACCGATTACTTCTTTATTTATCCAAAGCTTTAAAAAAGAAAAGAAATGAGTGAAACGAAGAAATAAATGTATGCTTCTTCTCTGTAACAGATATTCGATGGAAGTCATTTGAGATGACTCCCTACCTTGGTGCTATTACAATCCTTACTGTAGCAGAACCTGGGTAACGGGATATTCATCTTCTGCTACATAAGAATTTAACAGAAACTGGTCTGATATTCCTAACTTTAGTTTTTACCTACCAGTAGAGGTTTTAAGGATACAAGAGGGACTGTCCCATGAAACGCCTTAGTCCTGAGAATAGATCACACTTACTTGCCCTTAAAGTAGGTAGACCCAGAGTTGACAGTAGTTTCTAATGCTTTGATTGAACTTGGTAGGTAGGACAGCAAGCAGTATATTATTAGTAAGACCATACTGTCTCCCGTCAAAAAATGTTGTTTTAAGGCTGAATTCCAGCCCTACTTTCAGTATTGCATAGTCGTACAGGCTACTCCCCTGCACTGAAATTGGTTATTCTGATTTCACTGCAAATTGCAAGCAGAAACTAAAGTTTGGTTGCCTCAAAGAATTTAGAACAATATACAGATAAGACTTTTTAAGGGGCAGGAGATGAGTGGGACTAGTAATGTCCCAGTAGTCAATTATGTCACCTACCCCAGTGGTCCCCAACCTTTTGGAGCTTGCGGACTACTGAATCTATGGACTGTGTCACTCAAAGGGAAAGAAACTGAGTATGAGTGATGTCATAATGGCAGATCCCGCCCACTCCAGAGACACAACCTGCCCACCGCCCTGAGCATGCGATGCGTACGGGAGACATGGTCCGTGGCTTTGGCCGGTGCGCCCCCGAAGCAGGGTCCTTCTTCTGGTCTCTATGCTCTCGGGGCCCACCTGTCCAGGGGTTGGGGACCCCTGACCTACCCAACAATAGTTAAACTTTCGGGTGTACAGGATACTATATGATGTGTTGCATTCAACAATTCCTCCTGGTGACTTTTACATTACTATGGGGTATTTCTTTTTTAATCCTCTGTAGCATTTTTAGGTTTGCAGTGTTCAATGAAAAAATGAAACACACTTGGTACCAAATACATTTTTTAAATATTTTTTGATTCTTTTACGCTTAATTTATTAAGAGAGCAGGGCCAGGTCAAGCACCAAACCTGGAACCAAATCCTACAGTCATGCTTGAATATACTGTACATTTGGGTGCAGTTAGCACAGCCTTCAAGCATGTATCATATATTACCATTTCTGCTGGTATCACCACTTTGTTAAAGATGGAATGGCTTGTGTTCCCCTTAGCTCCTAATGGGGGACCTCCCAGCCGGACAGCTCTAATGGACCTTTATACCTTGATCTTCCCATGATAGGATGCCAATAATAGGATTTGTAAGCCTTAAAGATACAGGAATTTAAAAATGGCTTTTTATTTGGCGCATTTGATGTTTTTTTTCAGTAAGAAAAAAAACTAAAAGTTAAAAAAAAATATGAAAAGAAAACTGTAAAGTGCAGGAAACAATTTACAAAATGTTTTACACCGAAACATGAATGTTTATTTATGCCACGTCCAGTGGGCAGGTAACACTGGAAAGTGTACAGATTTGTATGGGATTATGATTATGATCCCATTCAGTGTGTGGGTCACACTTGAAAGTCTATGGAGTTTCATGGGACCATGTTATGATCATAAGCAGTGTGCTGATCAGACAGGCAAGTTTATGGAGTTTGATGGCCTCATTTTATGATCTTTTCTAGTGGGCAGGTATCACTGGAAAGTATATGGTGTTTCAGGAAATCATTTCATGACCATGTCCAGTAGGAAGGTCACATTGGGAAGTCTTTGGAGTTTCATGGGATCATGTCATGTCATGACCATGTCCAGTAGGCAGGTCACACCGGAAAGTCTACAGAGCACTACTGGATCATCATGATCACATGATATAATAATAAAGACACACTTGTACATGTCTATTTCTGGAATATATTGGATTTTAACTAATTGGTGTTGCTTTAAAAAAATGAAAGTTTTGTTTTTGGCTAGAACATTTTTTTTTTTTTTAAACTTCATTTATTTTACTAAAATCAGTTATTGCTGCCTTAAAACTTTTTCTATGAATTAAAACAGACATGCTATGTATTCTTTTCTGTGTTTTCCATACACTTTTTTATTTGGCCCATGAAAAGAGGTTTAAAGCTTAAGTAAACAGTGGTTTTTGGCTTCTGTACATTGCTTCTTGAACCTGATGGATTTTATTTTTAGAACAACTTTCTAGGCAGAATCTCAACACCTTTGGAAGTCATAACAAATTCTGTTTTAATTTTTATGCGTTTGGATACAGCACATGTGCAATAAATGTTTAACAAATATTCAGTATTTTCCTGGATTTTGAATCTAACAAAACCACTGGAGGTATTCTCTCAGAGAGTTCTTAACACATATTTGAATATTTTTTAAAGGATAAGAAGAAATTTGGCCAAAAAGTTTGTGGACACTTGAACATCATGTCTACCTCTGTGGTCAGAAATTAGACATCACTCCAAAAGATTGCATTCATATCCAGTAAAAGGTACTGTTATGGTAACAACATGCAAAGACATTGGATAACCGTGTACCACCTACCTATCATATGCGTAAAACTTGCTCCATAAAGAAACTACTCCATTAAAAGGGGACCTTCTTCAAGGAGTAGGGATGGGAAAAAGTGGGGATCTCGGTTATATTTTGCCCAGGACATTTCTTTATCTACTTGGAACAGTTTGTGCTCCATAAAGAACAGTCTGTGAGCAGCCAGTTTTGTTCTATTGTCTATAAAAACATGGTTTGGCATAGAGAAACTCAATGGGCATGCACAAAACAGTCACATTAGGAACCCTTGGAATAATTTGGAAGCCCAATTTGGGAGATTGGGCTTTCTCCTATTATGGCCTAACAGCATCCAAAAATCTTGTGGTTTTGGATTAAATAGATAGGAGTTCCTTTTCCGTTTGACACCACTGGAAAAATTCTCACCAATGGTTTCTGTATGTGTGCCTATTTTCTAAAAGATTTTCTAAAGATTTTTCTGTGTTTCCAATATAGGCAGAGATAGTAACAGAGACCTGTCAGCCACCACAACCCTGCAGTTGGATTTTCATTGCTGTTCATGTTTTACCCTTGCTACTAAAACTGTGCATTTATTGCCATTTTCTTTTCAGGGCCATGACAAGGCAGAGGAGGCACTTACTTTGGGTGGCATGCTATGGAAGGAAGGGGGCAGCCTGCAAGTCCTTCTCTTGCCTCTGCCATTGCCAAGCCAAATCCTGCACTGTCCAGGACTGAACTGTCCAACCGATTCCAGCTCTTCCTGTGTATGATAAAATAGAGCGCAAGTTCTGATGGTCAAACATTCCTTTCGTACCCTAACAACTCCCCTTTGTTTTGTAGATGTTTGTATGTAAATTATGTTTACATTTGCATCCACTTGTGGTTGTAGGACCAAATTAAAACACTTTGAGCAAGAAATATATGGCATTTTTATTGTGAACAAAATGCATTATAAAACTGTAAATTTTGTAGTTAAATTACTTACTTCAATGACTCATTCACATTATTTTTTTTTAGTTTGTAAATCTGTGTTTATAGTCCGAATTTAGAAACTTAGTGGGGTGCACATCAGCATCTCTGCCTTGGGTGGTGGGCTTGGTCCTGGCACTGCTTTTATTCACCAAATTGTTTGTTAAAACCATGAAGGAGTGAAAATCAGCTACAGAGGTAGCAATAAAAACCTCACTAAATGTTACCAGGTATTTTCTTTACTCCTTCCTGCTCCATCCATCTTGAAATAGTTATGTCCACCATGCATGCACTGCACATTTGACATTTTTCAGTAGATAATTATAATAAATGTGCCAAAATACACAACATTTTGGTGCCTAGAGATAAAGTTACCACCTCTAGAAAATCAACAAAACATGTATTATGGTCAAACATTTGCATACATTTTTTTCACGGTGCAAAAAAAAAAAACCTTAGGATAATAATACCAACACAATAACAAGTAATTTTTATCTTTATTGTTTTGGTAAAAGTAATGTTTGCAAAATTAACAAAAGAGCAGAAGGGTAGTTATTCTGATGTCCATCTTACACCTCCTCACAGCAGCACATTTCAGGTATCATTGTCAAGAAATCAAACCAAACCATTCCCTAACAAAACCCAACTACCACATGAAAACCTGTGGAATGCAAATTCAGCAGTACAAAATGTAAGAAAAAGTCAGCTTCAGTTTAGCTCTTAAAGATCATTCTTGCTATAAAACTATATAAGCGTTCAATAAGAAAAATGTTATTCGATGTCTACAACAGATACATCCTGTAAAAACCTAATAAATTATATATATAATATATATATAACTTTTAGTAAGATTTCAACCCATGCACAAATGTTGTACCTTACTGGGGAAAAAAAAGGAAGTGTTAAGCACTGGAATGTACATGATTAGCAGACATTTGTAAGAAAATACCATTTCTTTTTAATTTACTTTAAAATAAAAAAATGTACAATATTTTCCATATGTATGGCAGAAAACTCACACATTTTAAGAGTTTTCAAATCTTCCACAGTGCGCGAGTGCTCAGTATTTACTTAAAGAAAATAAGAACGATGGCAAACCATGGTGCCTGCTACACTTTTTTTCCATGAGCAGCAAAAATAACAATAATAAATTAATATTAAAAAAAAAAAAGTCAGTTGTGATATAAGTAGCCAAGTCTGCCAAAAGTGTGAACATAATTATTTTAGAAAAAAAAAAAAAGAAAACTGCTTTGGAAATATATTTCATTTATTCATGTCATAAAAAAGGGGCAAAAAATCAAGTGTGTGTTGGCTATTTATAAAACAAAAAAAAGATGAAAATCTTCACATTAGAGGTGGGTAGAGGTGAGAAAAAAATATATTTTAAACAAATACTTTTAATACTTAATTTAGAGAATTTTGTTTATTGCAATATAGTAAAAATCTGTTTTCTCAATGCAGTCCAGGATAAACAAAATAAATACTGTCAATAGGTTGATGCCAGAGGATATTCTTCATGACCTTCTCCATGAAAGATATGAACTTTGCCTCAAATGGTAGTTCACTGGAGATACAAAATATTCCGTAATGGTCTTATGTTAAAGTCTTCGCCTGGTCACTTTCCCAGGGCCTGCAAGCTTTCCTCCTTTGACAATAAAAGATGTAGCCATGTTTTTTTCATGATAAATGAAGGTAGAAATATGATAAATATAAATTAGAGTACTTTCGGAAAAGCTTGTAAATAATTTTCTTGCAAGTTTGTGCTGTGTTCTTCTGCCAGACAGCAAATATATACATATACATACAACCATTCAATGCAACTAATTGGAGGACTATACATTTGTACATATTCAGGACTTTTTGAGTAAACATTACAAAGAAAGAAAAAAAATGAATAAATCTTATGGACTGTTAATAAGTTAAAACATATAATCTGTGAGTGTAAAGTGTTTATAGTAAAACTATAACTATGTAAGAAAAAAAAAAACATACATGTTAATAAAGTCTATAAATAACTTTACAAATATACAAAGTAAACAATTATTTTTTAAAAATAAAACCGTGAAAATAAATTCATATATGACCAGATCAGTGTTATCCTAGACTGCAATGTGTTTAACTGTGAGATCTTTCTTTGAATAGATGTCTGTGAGTATATTAGTAGTTTGCTTTTTTATATTTATATATTTATATATATTTATTTATAGAATATTTTATTTTATATACATTATGTACTTATGCCTATTTACAAAGTATTTTGCATTACAAAATAGTTTTGAAGTAGATTGCAAGTCTCTGCTTTCAGGTATTGAATAAAAAGAAGCAAATATATAAATCTGAAAAAAAGGTTTTAATCGGAATAATTATTAAATAATAATTTAAATAAAAATAAGAGAAAACGTAACATGAAAAAAATTAGGAAATATTCGGAGCACTGAATGATCCATTTTTATTTCCATTAGAAAAAGAAATGGGAAATTTAATAATAAATAACCGGTAGCACAAATGTGCTGTTAACCACTGAAATTGCTGTCCTAAACATTGTTTTCTTCAATTCTCTAAATGTATTTGTGGAAATACATTAGGAAAATTGGTTTGCCTAATGTTTGCAAAGTTCTGTGTTTCTTAAGGTTTACCTACAATGTTTTAAGTAAAAAAAAAATGTAGGTAAACCTTATAAATGAAAGCCGGTTATTGATTGGTAGGTTTAGGTTGTTGCACGACATTGGCGCTATATTATTTCCACTTGTATTCTAATGATATTATTCTAATATGTTAGCACAATGTTAGGTTAAGATTTCAAATCAGCAATGTAACGATTCATGAGCTGATATATTGCAATTTTCTATGTAGAATATATTTCTATATAGAACAAGCTTTCCTGAAAGCAGAGCTGCATTTCATATCTACTTTAAAAAAAAAGTTCAACTGCATAAAAAGTTTACAATCTTTACAACATGGTGTGTTTGTACACATTCGATTTTCTTCTAATATTGCAGGCACAGATTGGTTTGCTCATCGGCAGGTCATTAGAGGTCCCGTCCTTGGGCGCCCTAATGTTAACATTCTCCTTCTCAGTTATATATTTATATATATATTTTATATATTCTTTCTCTGTATCATGGCAGTTCCTTCAGGCCAAACAGTGCTTCTTGACTTAAGAGTACAGCAAGTAATTTTCTACGGCTCATAAAAAAAACCAATAGGACAATCTTCGTCTCGTAACTGGGCGGGCCTGTCCGCATGCCTCAAGTGACTACATTCCTTCTTTCCTGTGTGTCGGTCCAGGTGAAAGTCATGTTCTGATGATGCAATTATATTGCTGGTGCTTGGGAAGACAGGGCTCATCGGGAAGAATGTCATGTGCAAAGACTGAATCGTCCCCTGATGAACAAGTGCTGTGACTGTCCTGGCACACTGGTGAATACTGTTCAAATGGAACAGAAAGGTCAAGGTACTCCTGAGTATACAAAAAAGAAGAAATGACAAGTCAATACAAAATGCTAATAAAAATATTAATAGTTTTTGTTTACCTGCAAAACACAAATAAGAACGGCATTGAATGGCGCCTCTTACACCCAGCTTGATTTCACTATATGTTAAGGGTGCCTAAAAAAATGTATGTATCCAAAAAAATAAAATGTTCGACCTCTTGAATGCCATATGTGATGAAATTGTAACTTTATTTAATAGAATAAGGAATTTACTGTGATTTCACTAGAGAGAGCTCGGATCAATAGGAACTAATCAGTCAGAAGCAGTAATGGAGATTGCACATTTCAGAGTCACGTCATTCGTTTCACACAAATTGCTCCAATTAAGGGTAAGAAAACAAGGTGTCCCTGCCACTAACACAGAGAGCCTTTGTGTAGCCGAGTCTGGGGAATCTGAGCACCGAGTCCTGCAGCACGCCACCAGACAAATGGGGCTTGTAGGGGAGTAATGCTGTGGAAACGGAGCAAGGCTAATTGACGGAGATGTCTGTATACAGACTGTACAGTACTACGTTGTTATATGACTGTAGGTAAGGGCGTCAGGCACGCACACTGACACTATTGTTGTCATAGGCAGCAAAGAGTGCTCATTGTCACTGCCTCTTTCTGCAAATATAAATGCAAAACATTTACAGCAACCTTATATTTTCACTATACAAGCTGTAATGACTGAGAAATACAATGGCTCCCATTGTTAAAGCCCTAAGAATACTAGTTGCCTGGCTCTCAATATGTTCAGTGACCAACAAACAAACAAGCAGATCAGAGAGTCAGAATTTCTGATTTGCATATTTAGTCCAGGATGGAGTCTTAAAATACCGAAATCATTGGATCACCAAAAAGTAAAGGTCAGCACTGGCAGCCTCCATATTTTCTCAGTACTGGTTTCCTCTAAAATAACACTAGAGTAGTATAAAAGTCACCCAGAATGGGTGATGGACTGGAGAAGATATTGGCAAAAATTGCACCCCTTTTATATGGATCATCTCTGTAGGTCAGGGAAATGTCTTTTTGGACCTAACAGGATACAGAATAATGTTCTAATATGTAATCTTATATGATATTGCGATTACTACTGATAATTCTGAAACATTGGGTGACAAAATAGGAAAAGCTGCCTCTTTTTCTGAAGCCTATAGGACTGTTGATTTGCACCGTTTATCTCAAACAGAATTTTGGCTGTATGACATGTAATGACATTTTCAGTATTAAGCATTTACCCTACACTTTCAGCATTATTCAGGGATGACTACATGGGCATCATACTTTCTGATCACATAGGTGATTGTTGGGTATATAAGAGGATGGCTTGGTATATACACAGATTTCATCATAATCTACACATCTTTTAACGGGATATTGCCATATAGAGAACATTTAAAACATATCCACATTCATTTGATGCAAAAGCTAAAAACTTCTGAAAAAGGCTGACCTACACTAAGGTGTGAAGGAAGCCTTATTCACTTTAGTGGTGAACAATGGTTGTCACAAACACAATGCTGATCAGAGATATCACACTTCAGTGGATAAAAGGATGTATCTCCGTGTAGATGGAGTCCAGTCAAGTGCACTGAAGCTTTAATTTAGAACTATATCTTGGACATGACGTTCATGGAGAATGTGTATTGTGCCAGCTGGACGTTGCCGCCATAATTGTCAGGCATTTCATTTGGCCTAGATTCTTTTACATAAAGCTTGTTCAACTAGAAGAACTCTACAAAAAAGGAATTTTGAATTCAGCGATCATTACTTACATCAGTAGAAGTTACAGTAAGGGTGCGGTCGAGGTCTTCAACAAGCTGCTTGAAGGTGGGTCTTTGTGATGGTACCGCGTGCCAGCACTCCCTCATGATCATATACCTAACCAAAAAAAAAGACTTTCAGTGACAAAGCAACAGTGACAATGGCAAAATGTATACCTGACATTTTTATTACATTATATAATACAATGTATTCATATACGTTATATATTACATTTATATAATAATAAATATAATTATATTTTTATATTATCAGAATGTAAATATCCCCTGTGTAGCAGTAGTAACAGTATATGCTATGTTTTTTCAGAAAATTGGAGTTACCCTTTGAAGAGGAGTGAAGAACAGGGAATTTGAAGAATCTAGCTTTTACTTTGGCATCATCCGTTTGATGACCAGATTAAGGCGGAGTACACACGTGCAATAATTGTCGTTGGAAAGGATCTTTTATGATCCTTTCCAACGACAAACGACTCCACAATGCATGAACAAGTGTTGTACATACAGCTCTGTTCTGCTGTATGGAGGGGGGAGAGAACGACACTCCTCTTCACTACCATCATTCCTAATCCATGGATCCGCTAGGATGGTCAATCGGACAACAAGCACTGTTCATACTCCAGATTCTCGTCCAATATCAGTGATATCAGATTCTCGTCCAATATCAGTGATATCAGATTCTCGTCCAATATCAGTGATTTCAGCCCTCAGCCGATTATTGGACGTGAACCATTGCACATGTGTACATAGCCTAACACCTTTGTTCCTAATAAAGATAACAGAAGAGTTCTCCAACTGCAACTGCCACATTACCAAAGCAACACAATGCAAAAACAACCTGGCTTTAATGAACTCATCAAAGTTTGGTAAACTCACAGCTCATGTGTGCAATTGGCTGGCTTGTCCATCCGATGACCCTCTTTCAAAAGCTTAAATAGCTCTTCTACTGGGATCCCAGGGTATGGAGAGCCACCTAAAGTAAAGATCTCCCAAAGAAGCACTCCAAATGACCATCTGGAAGAAAGAAAAAAAAGATTTAGATACTTAAATATTGATAATGGCCATTTCCTCCCCTTGTGGCAAAGGAAGGTTGAACATATTATATGCATGCATATCTATCACCGGTAGAAGTAATTCCCTAGGCTATTTTACTAGTTACTCAAAGATGTCCACTGAAGGAAAAAATATGGCTGGACCTGTGTCTAACACTGAAATGAGCATTTACTCAAACAAGTGAGGGCTCATCCATTACCTCCAGTCCCTCTTTGTTGGAACTGCCACAGTGTTCTGAATGGAACAAATCAAATTATTCATGCACAAACTGGTGTACTGCAATACAGCACCTCGGGGCATGAATGGAGCAAAGTGATACCGACCTTTCGCTTACAACCACGAAAGGCGAGTCAATGAAAAATAATTAGAGATTAGACGGCTCCTGAATATTTCATTCTGCAGAGGATAGAGTGGCGAGAACACCACAATAACGGTTTTATGCTGACCGGGCTGCTTACAACAACGGCAATGCAGACATATATGAAAATATATTAAAAAAATCATAATAATGATAGGAAACTGTGCAGGGGAAGGAGAAATGTGTTTGTCCAGAATCAGCATTTAGATGTCAGCTGTTGCCATGACTGGTATGAAAATGGGGTTGCTGAGGGCAAAACTACTATATTTGTTCTCGCTCAGATGCAAAAACATGATCTCTGTATGACCATGATGGTGGTAAGCTGTATACTAACTTTGTATTCAGTTTCTCAGACACTGCCTGTTCATATACTGATGTATGCTGCTACTTTATGTTAACTAAATGCCACTACGCTTTTGCAAACTCGAGCTTAGTTAGATCTTCCCTACTACTGCTATAGTTTTCCAGCATGAATTCCATCCACAAGTTCAGAGCTATACCTTTAGGAAAGGTGGTGATACCCTAGCAATTTATCCCACTAAGGCCCAGTATTACATGGGAGGAGTTCTGTTCCAATATATTGACTTGATCTAAAGTGAATTTACAAGCCCATTGTGAGCAACAAATAATTTGATTTTCAATTGGATATGGACACATCAGACATGTTACTATATATCAAATAAAGGTACACAAGTCTTCTTTCCAAACAATCAAGCAAGCAAACCATTAAGGAAAGCAAATTTTAGTTCCAATAAATGCAATCATATTGCATTGGCTTTGTCCATGACCCAACTCATAATACCAACCTCAAAGTAGTCATCAACTAATTCATTGCTTTTTGGATAGATCTCCCCCCGGACAAAAAGTGATCAATGTAAACCAGGATTTTAAAAGAATTACCAGCCTATTCTTTGTAGCACGAAAATATGGTATTCAATTTAGATATGAAGAACTGACTGTGCAGTGTCTATGCATTCAGAAACATTCAAGAACAAATACTGAAAAGGTTTTCTGCACCAAAGGCAAATTGAACTTGCTGATGTGTTTTTATCCCATCCTGTTTTTGATGCAGGTCTGTCCTGTAACAACGACCTTGTACTGTCTGCAATATGCCCAGGACTAGACTGGTACATTCGTGTTTATGAAATACTAAGCCAATGCTTACACATCGCTCTGGTGAGTGTAGACACGGTCAAACAATGCTTCCGGAGCCATCCATTTCACAGGCAGCCGACCCTGTAATTCAAAAGACAAAAAAGAGAGAATTGTCAGCACAATTTGTACAGCCAAAGTGGCACCAACCCACCTTCTCCTATAATCCCTCAGCTAAATCTTTCTCTGTTGTCCAGTGGACTTTTGCTGCATCGTGGACAAGGAGAATGGTTGTGGATAAACACATTATAAAAGGAAGGACTACCATGTACAACGCTAATCTCTGTGATCACCCTAGCTTGGATAGTGAATCCTTCCGGATCACTCACGCGTGTTAACATATTTCAGTGCATAACGGAAGCTCGGATGATGTCTGGCCAGCTTTTATAGTGAAAGCAGTCTTGCGGAATAGGGGGCCCGTGTTGAGTGTGTTGGGTTTGTGTTGATTGGCTCCTATTTGAGATTTTTGATGCATTAGGAGTTCAAAGGCAGGTGCATTCTAACTTCAGTTAACTGGTTCTGCTGGGATACTTTGGGACTGATTCAGTACAAATGCACTGCAAAGAATGCATGGTGAAAATTACATATACACATACATGCTATAAAGAATAATTCATATTTTACAGATTTCTGGTCATATCATGCCCTAGTTGCATAATACAGCAGGGTGCCTGACATGGTATGATGCACCAAAGGCAGTCATGGAATTATGATATATGTATTATACAGATCATGTGCAGAACAGCAGCTACATTGATATGTAATACATGAAAACTAATGTGATACTTTTTAGAAAAATAGTGACTTTGGTGTACAATGATTTTAGCAATTAAATGATCCATAATCTCTGCAAGTCATACAAATCATGTTTGCCCACTCATTTTAATGTCCACTTACATTCGTGGTCTTCTTATAGTAGTCTATGTTGTGAATGTCCCTAGCCAGCCCAAAATCAGCGATTTTCATCACACTGTCTTCAGTAACAAGTACATTTCTGGCTGCCAGGTCTCTGTGAATACACTGCAAGAGAAAACAAAACAAGTTATAAATGAAATATATAAAATAACCTTCCTCTGAAAAAATTCTACAGCAAAGTCTTTTAACAAGTTCTGCAAGTTGCTTCTATTTCCCTGATGTCATTGGTTCTCTGAGATTGGTAATCTGAACAAAATTGTTGGATTTAGTGCTAAGTGATAACATTTTAATTCCAAAAATAAGCCCAGAATTTTACATTTTGTGCAAACATTAAAAACCAAAATAACTGCAAGAAGCTTAAAAAAATCACCAGTAAATAGTTTTTATAAACGGGAGGTAAGATGAAGGTAAAGACCCATGTCACAATATTCTAAGGCTATGTACGCACGTGCAATCATTGTCGTTTGAAAGGATCTTTCACGATCCTTTCTAATGACTATTGACTGCACGATACATGAACACATACAGAAGTACATACAGCACCATTCTGTTCTATGGACAGGGGAAGAGGAAAAAAGATGGAGCAGCACCCCTCTGTGCGCTCTCCCCATCACCTCCATTATGATCGTTCGTCGTCCATCGTCCGAGGACCTACCAGGATGGTCGTTCTGATGGTGGACGACCAGCACTGCACACACGCAAGATTCTCGTCCGATGTCGGCCCTGAGACGATTATCGGATGAGAACTATTGCACGTGTGTACTTCGCCTAAGCTCTGCACTTTGTATTGCTTGGTTCCAGCATCCAATGTATATTTTCATATAAAAGTAGAAAGAGTGGATCAAGCAATGAACAACAGAAGATCCCAATCTCATCTTGATCAGCAACCTTGGCCCCTAAGTAGAGCCGTAGAGTGTAGAGTGTTAAAATTCAGGGCCACAGGGATCAATCAGACGGCTACCTCTGGCACTTCCAGGCTCCACATGGTGCCTACACTTTTGCACATTTATCTCAGAAACATTAAGGCCAGATTTGGTTCACTTTAAGGTACTACACTACCGACAACAAAAATGCAGACAGCATGAAAATGATGTTTGTAATCTTTCAAGCAGCAAACTTGATATTGTATCAAGAAAAAAAATCCACTTTGGCAACTCGAACAATTGCCTACAGCATCTGCTGCCTCGGCAGAGTTCTCACATACACCGACTGCGCGCCAGCTAAAAGAATGCTTGTGCCTTTCATTCTCTCCCTGCTGTGTACACAGAATGAGGACAATGGGATAACAGCTCAAGCTTCACTCCATTACCACCCCCCACCCCCATTAAAACATCTTCTGCAGTGATCATTCCTGTAGAGGGCTGCCGTGTTAGCAATATATAACTATTGTGGTGGCCTGTTTATCACGGGCTCATCGGGGGAGCTTTTTTAAGAAGGATGAAGTGCTGGCATCCCACTCTGCTGTCTATTTCTTTATTACACTGGAAAACCTCCGTGCATTTCCAACTCTGCTTAAAAGTCAGGCTGGGGAATTATGGTTACTTGTCTTTCAGCTAGTTAGATACTCCAAACTTTCTGCAGCCCCAAGCTAAGAACCCTTCACAAGACCTGCCAGACTTACATATAAAAAAATACAAACACAATACAAAAAGTAGAATTCCATATATAAATAACAGAATACAATAAAATATCTTATTTGTCAACAGGTCAATATTTATTATTCCATAGACTTCTGCAGACAATGTTCGTTTCTATGGCACGTCACTGTGCTTGTATGGTAATAGAATGAGGGCTCAAGCTTGACATAAGCAGTCTATTCATATTAACTGATGGTTTATAACCAGTTTATAATTTTATATGATATGCTTAGTTTGAGTTGAACAGGTTAATAAGATGCTTAGAAGTTATTAAAAATAGTCAAACAACTACAGGAACTCAATGATTGGTTTAATCAAAAGCTGATGTCAACTTAAAACAAGGAACCTACCTTTTGAGATGCCAGATATTCCATCCCACGGGCAACTTGGTATGCACAAGACACCAAATCTTTGAACGTCAGCTGTTCGGTGGGGATTTTACATGTGTCAAAAGAATAGTCCATCCCAGGGGGACGTCGAGCCCTTAAGTATTCCCTGAGGTTCCCCTTAGATGCATATTCCACCAAGACATAGAGAGGACCTACACAAAGTGGATAAAACAAAGGATAATGGGTTACACATTGGTGATGACAAATATTCCACCCAACAAAATAGGAACACATCATAATGTTAAAATGTTTACATATTATTTAACTGAAGAATGCCAAGCTGGTGTTATTGGTACTCAAACGCAAGATTTTGATTGGCAAGGAATTTGGTTAGGTCCTATGTGCACACCACTTTATTTTTAAAGCTGGCCATATATGCAGAGATACTAACCAAGGAGGAAAATGTGGTAATGAGAGCCTGCATTGACTTATCAGTCTAATCTGCCATGCCATTACTATGAATGGCAAATCTCATGCAGACCAAGCACGTTGGAGTTAGGAAGACTTTCAAATTTAATTGATGTGCTGTGATGGGTAGAATTTTACATCAGTAATTCTTTAAGTTTTGTCCCCAATCTTTCCATTTTATGCAGAATATTTCAGCTGTGTTTAACTTCCTACCTAATCAGTCAGGACCTTATTTATGAATTGGCCTAAATATTTGTATGGCTGGGAAGAGTGCAGCTATGTTCTCTATACAAGACTATCCTCCTCTAGCCTAAACATCACTTGCACCCTGGTAGGCAAACACCTCGTTCTGCTATATCTTTCCTGTAGTCTGCGCCTCATTGTGAAGCAGCTGCTCCTCAGACAAGGTAATTTATTACCCGCGTTATTTTTAAAACCCAGGATGTTCTTTATTACACATCATTTATTGAAAATGCAGAGTGCCTCTAATGAGTGCAGGAAGAGGCCCGAGTAAAGGAAAGGGGATATTTACTAAACTACTTTTTCAGACAACAAAACCTTCTATTTTTACAGCAAACATACCTACCGAATTGTGTAAACAGATAGAAGAAGTGCACATGCAGCCAACAGTTTTCCTTTTTTTTTTTTTTAAAACCACTGTCATTAGGTTGCTATAACTCAACCTTGATTTGTTAGCAAATGGAAAGTGATGAGAGGCAATCTAAGGTGGCTTTCAAACTTATAAATGTATGGATAGGTCCGAACCTGGCGGCCTTTGGTGAACCTGTTAGAGCTTCCTATTTACTTCCCTCTCTGTATTAGAATTACAAATGAAAATGTCTCATGGAACAAAATATGCCATTTAGCATAATTCTGCAAAGCAGGTGTAGACAAATGTACAATTCAGGGTCAAGCCAAAATACCTACAAGCCAGCTTGCAATATTTAGAAGGAAACATCTGCTTCAATAAACAGGAAAAATTCAAAAAAGTTGGCATTACTTTTAGGCAAATTTTAGACCTGACTGGTGTTTTTTTTTTTCCACGTTTCAAATTCATCAATTCAACTTGATATATATCATCACATTCTCCTTTTAATACATACGTACCATCTTGAGTACACGCTCCCAGCAGGTTTATTATATTTTTATGCTTCCCAATCATCTTCATCATTTCCATTTCAGACACCAGGTCTGAGAGGTCTTTATCGGTGGCATCATCTATAAAATGGTTACGAGAAAGGGGTATTAATGGTAAAGGTAAATAATCTTTCATCTTTAATCTTTCCCAATTTCTTTTATATAATGTAAGCTCAGTTAACTTTAAATTTAAGGAGGCTCCATTGGATTTACCTTTTAACATCTTTACTGCTACAGTAGAGGCTTTATTTGGCTTATCCTTATCAATACCAATAGCTTCTGCCATCACTACTTGGCCAAAGCATCCTTCACCCAATGGTTTTCCCAATGTCAACCTACAAGAAGAATAAAAACAATCAGATAACACAATTTAACAATGCATGCATCTTATTCAACGTGTCCTGCCTCGACTGTGTGAAACCATTGCTGGATTTTATTGCCTTGCTTTCATACAATTCCTTGAGCAGTTGGACCACAAAATTCCTTCCACCCTAACAAGAAGGTCAAGTGTAGAGATGTGCAAATGAATTGCAAATCTTCAATATATTTTCCAATATGGATTTGCTAGATCAACCAGGTTCTCCTATGATAGTCTATCTTCCCCAGTCTGAGGGACCCTTTAATAAATCAGGCCACATATGCCTCTAGTCTCAGGTTTCTAGTCAATATTTGTTTAACCTTAGGGTCAACTTTAATTTAAACAAGTTTTACTTTTTGTTTTATGCCTGGACAGTACAAGATCTAGGCCTTAAACCTTTGTCTTGTTGGTAACTACTTTCTTGAATCTATCTGATGGTACCATTAAAGCACAAGTTTAAACATTATTCAGTTCATCAACAGAAAACAATTTTATTTTCTACACAAACTAATGTAGTTATTTCCCCCAGAACCGTTTTTAGAACCGAATGTATCTGGGTTGTTGTTTTGTAAATTACCTGACCTAATTTCCTGAGAACCTCAACTTCGGGTAATTTTTCCTAAAATTCCATTTGTTTTGATATTTTATTATATAATGCCAAACAGATATACTCACCGACTCCTCGGCAACTCCCACTTGGGATCAGTGGGAAGCCCAAGCTCGGAAACATTGGCCAACATGGTGCCATCAGTGGAGGAAAGATTAGTTATTCTAACCAGTGAGGTGTTGGAATTCATTGAAGAGTTGGACTCCAGAGACACCTGCTTAAATAAAGCAAATAAAAGTGTATTATTGCCACCTGCTGTGTTAATGAGAATATATCTATGAAAAGTGAAAAGAAAAATGGAAGAGAGTTTGTGAAAGTCTTGACTAGGCAGGAAGGGGTTTAAGGTTCCTGTACTTTCCAAGCATCTCACTGCCATCTAAATGCAAATTACATAAACTCATTAGCATTTCTTCCTTGGCTGGGAATACATTTAAATGTCATTACTATCATTCTAATGAACACCGCAGCATGTTTGGGGATTTGTGCACCTCCAAGGTTACCGGGAAGACAACAAACACGTTACAACATATGTTCCCCTATTCTGTCCCATAATGGCATCTGAGTTTATGAAACATTACACTGCTCTATCATCTCATTGTGTGGTAAAGAAAACCTGATTGAGTTAGACACACATTAGGTTCAGAGGGCCACGTCATGCATCTTTAAGAGAGAAGACAGAAAATGAAGACACATTAAATTAGAAATACCACAAGCATGTACTTTGAAAAGGAAAAATCCAAAGTACTGTAAACAAAGAAACAGTCATGCAGTTTTTAGGAAAGATGAGTGAAGTCGTCTCAATAGTACAAAGAGAAAAAAAAGAAAACTTTGCAATTTCTGAAGACCAGGATTTCGAAACGTATTCAATATTTCAGTCACAGAACTCTCTGTACATCGTTTTTAAAACTATTTGTTGTCAAGCTGTTCCTATAACAGTAAAGTATTTCCACAGAACAAGCAGGAGGAAGGAAGGAAAGTAGGAAAAGTGATAGAAATCTTGTATCTACTTTCTGTTACCTGTCGCTTCAGAGGAAACTTGGAGACTTTTTGCACAGTTGGAGTGTTCATGGCCTTCTTGGATGGGATTTTAATTCGGTAGGTAATAATGATGATGATCAGTAAGAAAAAGACAATAGCTACAGTCACCATGATCAGTACACTGGCTGAGTTGGAGGTTGTGGCCTCTACTTTCACAATTGGTTCTGTTGGGCAGAATAAAAAATTATAGAACTCAGAAAAGCAACAGTGATCTTGAAATTGATACAACATAGTATTTGTCCACTAATGGTAGTGAAAAAGATAAAAAAAAATTCTAATCTGTAGACTATAGACTATTGAGTATCTACATATTCTTAACAAGTAAACCAGCCCCCAAAAAACCTTTATTGGCCTTTTTGCTCAAGGTAATGTGGAACAATTTTTGTTTATAATTCACAGAGAAAGAACTAATAACCTCTAGGTCGAGGGTGTCAAACTAAGGCCCGGGGGCCAAATCTGGCCCGCACTGTAATGATATTTGGCCCACGGGAAAATACCAAATGTCTACTAGAACTGGCCTGCCCGTAGACAGTGCATGCTCCACTAATACTTCAAACCCCAGAACGCTCTGCTGGTGTGTCAGTCTAGACCCACAAGTGCCCCCTCCTCTGGTGAGCTTCCATTAGCCACCTTCCTCTACTATAGACATTTTTAAAATAAATATCAAGGTTGGCCCGCGACCTTGTACAAATGTTTCACTTTGTCCCACTGTGTATTTGAGTTTGACACCCCTGCTCTAGATGGTTATCTCAGAAGATCAGCACATCCTGCTGCCCCTCCAAGAACTTCGCTCTGTGTTTACAGTAAACATTAGAAGTTTGAAAATTAGACTTTAGAAGTCTAAAAAACCCAGAGTGGCTGAATAAGCTAAAAAAAGTGCTGCAAGAAGAGCTGCTGAGATACTGCTAGAAGATGAAAGCAGGGGGAGCTGAGCTGCTGAGAGTATACATTGAGCGCATCTGCTGTGAATGTTAAGACCTGCTTCTTTATACCTGCACGCCAGTAAGTGCTTGTTTAAAGCCCATTAGGTAGTTTAGATGAAAAATGCAATACTTAGAGCTCCATAGCTTGGCCACAGATTAACGTAAAGGTTTTTTTTTTTGGGGGGGTAAAAGAAAAAATAGATAAAAGACTATAGGAAAGGAGCTCATTTAGGATCTAATAGGCTTATAATTAGCAGAATTATCTCTCAATTGTTTAGACTGCACTGATTCTCTGACAATAAAACATCTACCATGACTGTTCACCTAACCAAATACTAAAAACAGATCCTTCTGCTATGCCAGTAGCATTGGCTACCAAGCCTTGATTCAGTATGAAAGCACATCATGTTTCAATTATATGGCAATTATATATATTATATTTGCCAGGAGATGGAGCTGTTCTGCCCCTTAAAGGGATTGTCCAAATTAAACAAAAGATTTTAAATCCTCCACAACTACAGAGGAGCTGGCCTTTATGGGAAATGTATCCTAAAATCAGAAAATCAGATAAAGTGATTTTAATTCATAAATTTAAGTATGTAATTACACTGAGAAACTAAATTGCTTTCCATGTCTGGGCTTTAATAAACTATAATACAAGAATAACTAACGATGATGAGGTTAAGTGCACAGATAATTAAAAAGGGATAAAAGAATTATTGTAAGGCCGGCTCCTGTACGTGGGAAATAACACTATTCCACTGCGACCAATGTATGCCTTTTATTACTACACATTTTACTTTTATATATTTTATATATATATTTTATATATATTACATTTTATATATATGTAAATGAAATGTACATACATAACATTCATTGTATATAAATGCTCTATAACATATGAAAATAAATGCACATAAAAAAAGGAAACGAAAGCAAAGTAAAGCACAGAAGCAACACCTAGATTCAGAAAGTAAACATGACCACCACCATAATCATTCATTAAATACTTACATGACTTATAATTTGATTAAAGAGAACATATGTACAGAAATGCCAAAGTATTTTTTTTCACCAGCAAGGTTTGAAGGGCGTAAAAAAAGAACAGCTCAATACTGTACACAGCCACCAAGTGTGATAGCAAATAAAGGCTATGTATAAAAATATAGCAAATATATTTACATTGGGCCCTTTGCTGGGAGAAAAATTTACCCATTAGGGACACTGTTATTTAAAATTAGAACATGGTATCCAAAATCTAGAGCATTGAAGCTAGGGCCATGCAGTTAAAGCCCATCTGAACTTGCAGATTAAATTGGATAAATACGGTCTAGGGTGTGCAAGCCTTTTAGGTAGCAGGCCTAGACTTTAACGTCAACAAGCTACGCAAAAGTACCATTGCCATCTTTTGTGGAAGTAGTATTCTCTCAAAACTGACATGACCCATGCTAAACCAGAGTCATGGCTCTCAGACAGCAGGGAGATTAAGTTGTTCCAATTGTACATTTATAGGTCTCATTTAGCAGGTGGTGTGTATGGCGTCTAACTTTATAAATAGGTTGAGGCTTTTGTTTGGCATTTCTTAGGTACATGGAAAGCATCACCATAAAGAAGCGAGAAGGAATACCTGGTAGAACGGTCAGCCAAGCAGTGTGATGTGAATAGCCAATAGAATTCCCAGCCAGACAGGTATACTCCCCAGCGTCCTCAAAAGACACATTGCGTAAAACCAGAACCTCTAAATCCTTATCCGAAGAATATGTGCCCGTAGGCTAAAAAAAGAATGAAAGAGAAGAAACTATAACATTGAGAAGAAGAAACAGAAGTGAAGGTGGTAAAAACAAAAGAAAAATAAATAGAAGAGCTATATTATTTAAAGAAAAAAAAAATTGGACACCAAGCAGAATAAGTTTATCACCTGCAAGTAAAAAAAAAAAAGATGCCAGAACCCTTCACCAGGCTGTCTAAGCTCAGTTCCACCTAATGCGGCATGCAAGCGAACAATGTCTGAAAAAAACGGGACCCACAACATAGCAAACACAATAGCTAGCAAGGCTGAACCAGAACATTTTTACAAGTTGTAGGGGGCAAACTTGAGATAATCGATCTTGTATACCAAGAGGTACTAAAAGAACACAATGAACTCATATACTCAACTTTCCATGCTAAATTTTGTCCAGGCCCAATTGAAGTTATGGAGAGGGATATTTAGTCATTGCACCAACAACCTCCCATCTTTATGGTCACTCTGTATGTCCAAATACGACCAGGTAGTCCTATAGACACCAGAGTTTGACCATGTTGTCTAGTGCACTTTAAATGACCTGGTCACACATTTTCTTCCTTGAAGTCTAATATCCCTACCGGCTAAGAGTCAGCTTGTTGTGGGTATTTTTTTTTCATTGAATCCTCTTCAATAGCCTTTTCCTTTTGAAGAGTCAGAAACACCAACGGCACCAGACATATCAAATCATCCAGCAACAGATACCAAAGACCCCAAGAATTTTGCAGGACATCAGTGTTCAGCTGGTGGGCCTTGTTTAGAGTCAATGGTTTACCTGCTGTTGGTTCATAAACGCTGAGCCAAAAAGATGCTTCGGCTATGCCTATGAAATTGTTGGCTCTACAAATATATTCTCCTTCATCGCTTGGTGTCACATTGTATAGAATTTGGCTAGCATCAGTTTCGGTCTTATTGCTTATCCATGACTGAAGGAATAGACAAAACACTGAGACTTCAGAATATTGTTCCACAAATTATTATAATTATCATATAGGAAGTTGAAGTCTTGACCTGTTCATCTAGTGAATGGTGCTATCAATACTCAGGAATGGGTTGAGAACAAACGGTTTTACGAGGCTTGAGCCAAGAACAAACAAAAGAAAAAATCCAGGAGTATCGATAGATGCCACTGAAAACATTTGTAACTGCTTAACCTGGAAGATCCCATAAGGATTTTCCAATGCATAGCTTGGGCCTCAACATTGATGACCCTCGTTGATGTTAAGTTGAGTAAGATATGTGGTTTTATCAAATTGGCTAAGCACCTTGAAAGGGGTTTCTGGATAAAAAGCAGATTACAGATACAATATATGAGCAGTTATACTATTATTTCTGTATTTAGCTGTTGGGTTGTTATATTCGAGTGCAAACAGAACTAACTCAATTTCCAGTTTTCTCTAATAAGATCACTTAAGAAATTCATTCCAATTGGTAGTTATGTTGCACTTTGCTTTTGCAATGCTTGCACCTTGCATTGTAAAAAAAAAATAAGAATTAGAATGTTCTTCCAGTTTGTTTTTAGCTGATCATAGACAATATTCTAAATATCCCTGTGAGACTTCTATATAAATTCCTATTGTATCCAGGAAGCAATTTATTATTGTAGGCTAGGGCAAAAGAAACAAGTACATCCACAAAACATATTTAGCATAACAGACATTGCATGAACTCATAATAAAATGAAGCATTACCAAAGTTACCATCAATTTGTAGAACTTCAATATAACAAACACTATTCAAACAGATCCAAAATCTAATGTGTAAAAGACAAGGGATTTTACATGCATCATTCTGCCCAACATAGCATTAAAGAAATATTTGTTTTGGAACCTGGTGGCTATTACTGAAACTCCATTAATTAGTAATTTGAATTTGTCTTCATCTTAATGTGTCTCATATAAACATCACATTCAGTGCCTTCTTTTTTTGTGTCTACAACTGTCATGATCTAAGGAAGAAAAAATGCTATTTTGTGTCAAACACATTCTGTAGGCAGTTCATCAGGAAGAAAGGTTTAGTGAGGATTGCAGTTAACAAATGCTGTTTCAATTATCAGGACTCAAAAATAGGATTCGGAGACAAAATATTAAGCGGCCAGTCTGAGCTCACTGCTGACATAGCCGCTCATAAATTTCTCAGTAAGATTTTCCAATGTAGGAGCTATTTTATCATTTAGGATTGTTATATTTCAAGTAGTACCCTCACAGAATATGAGAAGCTGTTACTGCAAGATCTTTTGATAGAATTTGTAAAGGTGTATCTGTTACCTTCTACACAGTGAAGGATAAATGACCAAAAAGTCATCATTTTATGTTCTATCTGATGCCATACTGATATTACCTTATTATTTGAAGGATCTGCAGTGATCCCAGTGGTGTAATGCAAACATCCTAATGCCCAGATTGGCACAGGTCCATTACCCTTGTGAATGTTTCAACAATTTTCTTGTCTAAAGACTGGACCAATCTAAAGCATATTTCAATATTTTAAATGCAATGTATAGGATAGTAGATGACCAAACCTAACCAGTGTTCTCATTCTGTAATTCAGCAATGAGGAGAAGTTACCAATTTAATGAAGTCAATTTGTTTTTTTTTTTTGATAATGGTTAGGATAGAGAAAGCTAGCCATTTTTTGTCTTTGCCACAATGGGCAGATTTTCCTTTATGCTCTGCCATACAGATGTAACAGGGGTTAGAAGAACTCTTTACAAAATCCCTTCACCGTTTGTTCTTGTGGCGTATTGACTCTGGAATAAAAGAATGTATAAAACATGAAGGACATAAAACGGACTTTACCTTCAGGATGGAGACATAAGGATCTCCATCTTGGCCAAATTTGCTGCCATTGATCTCCACATGTTTCAGCCATTGAATATGAGGTTGAGCATCACTGTAAACCTTGCAATGAAACTCCACATCACTGCCTACTATCACCGTCTTATTGGCCGGTAAGCCTGCCTGGAGAATGGGCCGATGGGAAGAACGCTCTGGAGAAAAAACAAAAGTTATTGATTTTCAAAGTGAACCTTTTGTGTGTCCTTTTTCTTTTTCCTGAATATCATGAATGAAGCCAATTCCTAAAAACTGTAGGCATTTTCAATAAATTGTCCTCCATTCTCTATATGCTGGACTTGTGTAGTTTATTCCTTCTGTTTAGTGAAATGTCCATACACTAAGGCTCCAAAGAAAGAAAATTGTATTTTATAAAGTAGAAATCTATGGCTGCATGTCTAAACTCAAGGAAGGTCAACAAGCCCAATATAGGCAAGTTTGCCATGGGCTAAGAAATAAGGAAACCAATTATTCCTGGAGCTGCAGCATGGAAATAGCGGATTGTGAACAACATGAAATAATGGAAAGGTGTTGGGAATAGGTTGTAATGGATCTGCTAGATTGCCTTTGTTACTGAAAACCCAAATATACTGAAACGTGGTGCCAGCATTGGCTTGAATGGCCATAAAATGATTCAGTCTAAACCTTTATTTAGTGAAAGTTTGTTTTTATTTGTATTATTTCCTTTATGATACTATTAGTAGTAATTAATACAGTTGAGGGTATCATTGTAGTAATCTTCAATATGATGGAACATAAAGCAAGAAATAATTCCAAGCTCATGAAAAATGCATCACCACAATATTTTTTTCTTGTACATACATCAAAACGCCTCTGTACCTGCTTTAAAAATAAGCAATTTAAAAAGGTAGCTTTTGCCAAGTCATTTGGCAGGTCTGCTCACCTTTCATTGGACCCACATGAAAGTTTCTTGTCAGTGTTGTTCTACGTGAGATTTGGAGGCCCCTGAAACCAACTCTTCACAGGAGACTTTGTGGCTTTTAAAACTCGCTCACAAACATCTCTGCAGAACTGGTGCACTGGTCCAACAGAAGGCAGAGAATGCTGCCAATGACTTTGCTATGTCCTACATTGGGGTAGCTATTGGATATCTAATTCAACTATGCCAGGAAAGCAATTTCCTTGTACAACTCTTACAGAAAGGTCACAAACAGCACAACAAACAAGCTAGCGATTGTATGTTCGAGATATATATACAGGATCTCTTTAATAGGTCTTAAACAAGGACAGCTTTCATAATAGCTCATGAAAATAAATATTCACATGAAATAAATCTCATTATTATAGAAAGATAGAGGCAAACTTTAAACCGTGGTTTCTGTAACATGGAGAGAAAAAGTAAATGCTGGGAGGAAGAGGAAGCAGAGAGAGTAGAAAGACGACCATGTCCATATGATGAGACTCCTTTACTGACCACTCCGCCATCTTGGCTGGTTTATTCTTGATTAGGCTGGGCTATTTCTGCAGTGGATTTACTGCCTTTCCTGCCTGGACCATAGCAGAAGCTTCACACACTTACAAATAGTCTGGCATGTAAATTAAAACCAAGTATTTAGCCTCTTGCTTGAAGTTAAGCTTTTAAAGACAATTTCATGCAGGAAGCAAATACCGTCACTGCCTAATTTGAAGAGATTTTGTATACAAATATAAATTTACACATTAAGATACACATTTTCTGCTTGTGATATTTCTTATATGTGGAGAAGGGGTGCAAATCATGGATTTTTGCATAATTATGGGTATGTATAAGCAGAAGAAAGACTCACCTAGGACATCTAGTTGATAAGTGTGACGAATAGTTCCATATTTGTTGTCCACCACACAGGTATAGTTGCCTTTATCAGATGGAACCACGCTCTCCATAACCACGCTCCACTGTTGGTGCCTCAACTGTAAGGAATAAAGAAATAAAAATAGTGAAGTGTTGCCTTTGTCCCCTTAAGGTATCATGATATTGTTGTAGTATTTTGAATATATTTATTGCTAAAGAATGCATTTTCTAGCACAGAATTGCTTGCAAAAATCCTGTAAAAGTTACCTATTGCCGATCAATCGCTGGGTAAACAAGCAAAGGGAAGGGATGATGACTGGTGCAAGTTGGAAAATAGGAAAAAGGCCAAGAGATTAGCAGCAAAGTAAGAGCATCGGGCATAGATGGAGATTCAGAAGCAATACAGCGGGACATGGTGGCAGATGAAGAGGAGCAGAAGAAATGAACGTGTACATGTTGATGTCAAAAAAAGTCCTACTTCACATGCTCAAAACCATTCATTGGCGTTTCGTAAAGTCACTAATCATACTCTATAAAAGCACCAGTGACCTCACCAGTGACCCTTTGTACAAAATGCCAGTAACTGCCTATTTCCAGAGCTTCCAGCATGAACAGAGCCTCAGCGTAGCACAAGGTGTTCAGATAACAGTAGTGAAGGTAAATCTTTCCAACAGGGGCAACACATATGAAAGAGGGTCCAACCCTTCCAATGGCTTCAATGCTTAAGCCAATATGCACCAACTTTCTGAAAGCCTCTTATCTCTGGAAAGTTACGTGCCACAATCACAGAGTTCACAAGGTAACCAGTAGGCATGTGTTCAATCAATTTCAAAAACTACAATATAAAAGTGTGAGAGTCTCATCTGATGGAAGCTTTTCCATATGCATACTCTTAGAAGGTGGGAGTATCTACCTTAAGCACAGCAGTATTTCTTAGGAGGGCGGGCGAAGTAACTTGTTTTGGGAAGTTCTGCTTTATATCTTTATAAACGTATGCGTATGATCACAGAGATTAGTTATGTTATCTCTTCTCTCTCATCTTTATTCTAAATAGTTCTGTTTACTGGGCCATCTATCTCATAACATTCAAGTCCTCCCTGTTCATATGTCTGAGGAATATAAGGCATTTATACACAATTTCCATGATGATCTCATTTGAAAAAGCTAGAAAGCCTCAAACTGAGGTCGGCATTAAGCCCCAGGTATGTGCAAAATATTTGAAGAGCAGCCACTAGTTTGATGACACAAACCAAGGGTGGATCTTGTAAAACAAAACAAGGCTCTAACTTTGGAAGCTTTAAAATATAGATCTGCCAATATTGTTTGGATTTGCTGGATTTACCTGGTTTACTGATAAAAGTATCTTCTCCGGCCTTGGAAAGCTTTAATAAGTCAGGCCCAAGAAAACTGTAACATCAGTTTTAACTTTTCCAAGTTTTGGATATAGTGGGAAATAGTTTGACTCTAGAATTCTAAGTTGGAAATATCTATCCCTTTACCTGCCTTTGTGACCCAACATCTAAATCTAATTCTTTATTATGTAGTTCTGCACAGGGTAGGGTATGGCCAATGGCCCAGTCAGGGCTTTTATGGGAGATTCTCTCAACTTTTACTTTACCTCTCTATACTGATTTTACTTTACTTTTACTTTACTTCTCTATACTGATTTTAATAAAGTCTCTTTG
This sequence comes from Pyxicephalus adspersus, assembly GCF_032062135.1. Lineage (NCBI taxonomy): Eukaryota > Metazoa > Chordata > Amphibia > Anura > Pyxicephalidae > Pyxicephalus > Pyxicephalus adspersus. The sequence continues at coordinate 140,851,483 of NC_092860.1, forward strand.
ACAAAGGAAGACTACGGTCCTTTAGAAAACTTTCCATGCTCTGTTTTTTGTTGCAGCCAGTCTCTCCTCGGAGACAAACCCCGGCTGGCACGATCAGGATCCCAGGCACGGTGTGACCGCACAGGAGTCTGGGACGGAATAATCCAAAGATCTTTCTGGGTCATTTAGTGTCCGCAGACTTACGATAACAGATTCTTGGGAGGATTTAAATATTAAGTCTGTGAAATCTCTAAGGGGAATTCATACAAAATGCTGCATGGAGGAAAAAGGGATGACTCAGATGGGGGCAAGATCGTTGGGGGAAGAAATTATACCTGCATTATAGCTTTTACAAGCAGCTGCCATAGAAACACATAGGAACTTTATATTAATTAGGAATATATACTAATCCATCTCATATTTCACAGGCACAGTGATCAATTTATAGATCAGGGAGGAAAGGTTTTGGGATATTATAAGGCACCAATGCTCAGCATTTTGACCATGTAGTACTGGGAGGTCAAAATAAAGAATAAAGAAGAACTATAATGTATAAAGAAGAATAATAAAAAAAATCTATACACTGTGTAAATTCCCCTGCACTAGGCAGAATTATAAGAATGCCCTCAATCCTTTATCTTTATATACAGAGATTGTTGGGAACAAAGTGTTTTTATGTAGGAGGACAGGCTCCAATGCTCGGATTTCACACATTTTGCCCTAAAATAAGATTTTATCAGACGGAAAACTGGTATCTGGAGCCTGTCACCACTGTGTTTCTGAGACAGCTTGACTGGCGTCCCAGATACTGTGACAGGAGGTCAGCGGGACCTCCTCTAATAAACGAAGGCTTGTTAGGAATCTGTTATATATAAGTGAGGCAATGGACAGTGTCTAACACACTGCAGGAGCAGAACAAAGCAAACTATATACCGAAGAGGAAGCACAGTTCTCTATGGAACAGAAAATACATGCATCTTGAATGATTAGAAAATAAATACCTTGCCAGACACTATTGCCAAATAAACTGGGTAAAACTGTTTTAGTCTTACTATGAAAACATGAAAAAAATGAAAGCACAAGCCAGATTGTAGGCTCGCATTTTTAACAATCACTGTGTGAAAGCTTAATGAAACTTTCAACTTAAATGACTTACATTGAATGCTTTTTAGAAAATATCTGCATCCTGTGGAAGAAAACCAGTCCCCAGTCAGAAACCTATAGAGAAAGACTTTGCTCTATATGGAAGCAGTGGTCTTGCTGATGTGGTCCGATATACAAAATAAAATGGAGCGCTCCAAGCAGCAAAGTTTTGGTAATTTCAGAGCTATGGGTCTGTGTTATGCTAAATCTTTGCAGAGATATCACTGCTTTTATCCACAGACCATAGGTTCACTAAGATCTTAAGCTGCGTACACACAGCAAATTTTTCTCGCCCGATAATCGGTATCGGCCAATTATCGGGCGAAAATCTGCCGTGTGTACAGTCGGTCGTCGTCCATCGTCCGACGACCGTCCTGGCGGATCCATGGACGATGGACGACGACCGATCCTAATGAAAGGGAAGGGGAGAGCGCGCAGCAGGGTGCCGCTCCGTCGCTCTCCCCCTCCCCTCTCCATAGAGCATGAACGGTGCTGTATGTACAGCATCGTTCATGCATCGTGCAGTCTTTTCTCGTTGGAAAGGATCTTTAACGATCCTTTCCAACGAGAAAAATTGCAGGTGTGTATGCAGCTTTAGGCTATGGCATTCAATTTCTGGTCTTCCTGATCATTTCCAGGGACAATAGAATGGACGAGAACTGTACACACAGCATTGTTCAGTTCTATAGCGAGAGGAGGAGAATAAGCAGGAGGCACCCCGCTGTGTCTGTCTCCTTAGGAAAGGACAACGGTTGTCACCCCTTGGTGGATTTCTAATTGATATCAGGGGGCCACTGTACACACGGTAGACTAATGGTCACCTCGGGTGGGGACAATACCTAGAATGTAAACTTTGCAATACAGTGTATTAGTAAAAGATAAAAAAGCACATCACTGGTATCACAAGATCACATCCATGGAACTGCCTTGATTTTAGGCCACAAAATAACTAACCAGTCTGGAGGAAGTCCTTCACATTGATAAGGAGGACAATGGTGGTGGGTATCAAAGTTTTATTTTAAACTACATCTCCTGAGATGCAATACAGACTACAAATGAGCCTATACCCAACTCAAAGCCTTAAATCTCCACTATGTTCCAATAGACATGTTCCTCTTTGTTTAAATGGCTTGTCTGCAGGAAAGTTAGAAACAAACTGTAAAACCATTTTCTTTCTGGAGGTAAATCAATTAGCCGGTGTTAATGTGCAATGTGATGAGAAGACAACAGGACCAACAGATAAGAGATAGGCAAGACTAAACTGTTTATCCTCCGCTGCCCTTCACTTTCCCTGGCCGATATGCTTTGTCAGAAGGCCCTTTGTTTAGACATTCCTAAGGCTTAGAGCTTTCATGCCCTCAAGTGAGAAAGACCGAAAATATTTCTACAAGTCCTGTCACTCAGTCTGGCGGTCAGGGCGCAGGTCACATGCTGAAGGTCAGGTCCTCTGTGGCTACAGTGACAACCAAACACAAGTTTGACAAAGCACAAATCTGCAATTAACAAGCAAGGCCGGGAATTAGGGCTCCTGCACAAGAGTGCTGTTTTACCCAGCTGAACATGGATTTGGCAGTTTTGGCATGTTTTCCTTCAGATATTTCAACGAAGAATAAACCAGCTCTGAAATAAATACCTGCACTGGGCCAGAGGGACAACCCTTTAACACAAAATGATTTGGGCAAATTGGATGTGACCATGTAAGAACGGTGCAGAAATAAAAGCCTGCATCAAAAAAGTGTAATACCATAGGAAGATGCAAAAAAGTTAACACATTGCTTATTTCTGTATACATAAAGGTAAATTAGATGTTAAAGGTGTTAAGTTTGAGATTGGGTGAGAAAGGGGCAGCCCACTAATTTCCTAAACCAGTTAAGGAACCAAAACGTAGAAGCAAAAACCTCCTTGTAGTATCATAATGGCGGACAAGCGTAATCCAGTCCCCAGTGCCTTTTTATTGGACCTACCTATATAGAAAAGTTGGGTGGCCTATGACATTGTCTTCAGGTAGCTTTTGAAATTTGCATATTTAAGCACCCTGTTTTCAGGACTTTAGGGTCCTGGTATATGCATCCAGTACGAACTCTTTCAGCACATTTATTTGTCCATGGGGAGGTGTGGATTGTAGGTTGGAGGAATTAGGTTTTAGGGGACTTCTCCACTAAAACGGGACATAGACTGAGACATTGTTCTCTACTGAACAGAATAGGTTATTGGGGTTTTCTAGGATATAGGTGCTTAATGCAGTTTTTCCACTGATACAGATAAACTAGAGTTAAGGCAGCATTAGGCAGCAATGCATAGTCATCAATTTTAGATGACCATCTTGAGCAGTGGGTGGACATGTAGAATGAGCAGTTTGGGTACATATGAGGTCCCCTTGCATGGACAGCTTAGATCATACTGATGCTTTTATTCATATAGAAGATGAAACATTAAAATAATCCTATAACTTTAAAAGCTTCTACCATCTTTGTAGCAGACAAATATATTTTGTTTCTTTATTCTCTCAAACAATGTAACTGTGAGCTTTGACAAGTGTGTGCACAAGGGATTATGTGCCGTCTGTTGGCACCAGACACAATGGTACTTCTTTTGCTATCACGTGTGTCATGTGACCAGACCCTGACCTGAACATTCCAAAGTAGCCAACTTTCCCATCCACAGTCAGCTACAGCGAGCATGTGAAAAGGGTTTTCAGAACAATGTTAGTGATTAAAGATTAAGAAAACCTGCAGTAGATGGGACCAAAAGTATGTGAAGAATAGGAAACAAAGGAAATCAAGAAGCAAAGAGCAAGCCAAACTGATTTGACTAGAGTTTATTTTTAATTTGGAATCTTTAGGCAAATAAGGAGGTGAGAAATTTACATCTGGATTCCCATATCCACCCAGCGACCTTTGCCACCGTGAGGGGGACTCTAAGAGGGTTTTTTTTAATAGTTATCTTCAAAGAGAATCTCTATGTTTTCAAGCAAACCAATTGGGAATATAAAATGACTGACTCAAGGAATACATATGTACTGGTAGTAGTCTTCCAATCGTCCACTTGTGTCGTTTTGTCATCTAGTAGGGATATATCTACATGGAACCAGAAAACCCTTTCAAAAGAAACCTTCATTTCATCCATGAATGGCAAAAATTACATGGTCCTTTACTTAGCAAAAGAGCAAAGGAAAGTCTTTGGTGAAGTCAAAACTATCACAGGGCCATAGATACCCAAATAGGACAGAGACAACTGACCCAGTACATCGGACATATCACATGTATCTCATATCACATGTAGCAGGGGAGCAACGGAAAGTATGTGCTGGGGAAGAGAGGATGGGCAGGGGGGTAAAAATCAAAAAAGTTGTTTTGCCATATAAAATCAAAGCACCATTTAGCTATAAGGAGAAAGCAGCAAGCACCATAGCAATGGAAGGCAAAGCTGGGAACTCTAACAGAAGATCTTCGCTTTGGAGTTTAGAACTGTATCATTAAGACTAAGTAATACAGTAAATGGCAAATAAAAATGTCTGATGGAAAAATAAAAATTGCAGATGATCATGGGCAAAGCTGTGCATAATATATTTTGTGTAATTTCAAGTTGCTTCTACATTTCTTCACCATAGCAAAGACACTCATTATTGGTTTCAATAAGGCAAAAAAAGTGGTTGGAAATAAATACCTTGATTCCACCAATGCGATGCTCCCCTCTGAATTCTTTCCCATTTTTCAACCAGTAAATGCTGGGTAGAGGCTTGCCAGCAGCGGGGCAGCGGAACCTGGCCGTACTGGCGGCTGGTTGGGCATAAAGCTTCTTCTCCAATTTTTCCGGCTGTGTCCAGTATGGTGGTTCTGGAATAGGAAATTAGAAAATTGATATCACAAAAGCTTTTTTTAATAAAGCAGTAAGCATGTCTCATGTTTTGTTTCAACATATGGACATTGCCAGTAATCACCTGCGTAAACTGTGCACAAAGTCCACCTAGCCCAAATATCTCATATTCATTCACTGTTGGTCTCCACAGATATGGGCTTTGCACATGCATACACAATTAGCCATCTGAATTGTTCAAACGGTCTACAACTAATCTATGCAGAACATACATGGGGATGATGTTGTCCTCCATATCAGTTGTTGGGTCAGGTAGTTGGTCATGAAGACCATTTCAGACCTGGGTGGAGGTCATGTTTCCTCATAACCAAAAAGTAAAGTCCGTTTGTCATGGAGCAGGGTAGATCTTGGTGTGGGCTCCTTCACTGTCCCGAACAAGTAAAAGGAACATAACTCATAGCCCCCCAAATCAATGCCAAAATGAAAAGCCAACCATGAAAGTTAAAGCTTGCTGCACACAAAACAACATTCACTAGCATTCATGTATATATCAAATAATGACCGGATAGCAGGATACAACTTTTTCCCAGCACATAAACTGCCTTTGTTTTCAGTGATCCCACACAGGAGATCCATCAGCTATCACACAGCTGTCCGAAGAGTGAACACAAAGCCACGTTACATACATGACACATATCACATAGTTATGATACTGTAATTGGTTGCTGTGCCACCTACAACTCTAAATCTAAACTTGCTTTATAAGGGATATATTCTGATTGTCTGGGACTATCGCACAATACACATCATAGTAAAGTACCTTTAACTCAAAACAAACATATGCAAATGCCAGATTGGTGGAAAGCAGCCGGCTTCATGCAAATAGTAGAAATATTTACTTTTCAGCGTAATCTCGCCTACGGTATGTCCATACTCAGATTGCAGCACACAAATAACACTGCCCGTTGGGCTTATCATTCGTTTTTATTTACAGGGCTGCACTGACAAAGTCAACGCCTAAGGACAATATTGGCATAAGGCAGCTCAATTTTCAGATCGATAACGCACAAGATGATAAATATTGGAGTTTCACAAGAACAATGTGTACTATTGACTTAAACCCAAGGCACCGTCACCCATGTACATCCAAGCATACAAGCAGAAAGGAGACAGATTCCAACCTTCAAAAGAGGACAGGGATAGTGCTGTCCACAATAACCAATCATATGCAAGCTTTGATCATCATGCAGCCTAGAGAGAGGTGATATTTAATTGGCTATCAAAGGTTCACCTTGCAGTTCTAGGGTTTTAGGTTCAATTCCCAACATGGAAGTTTTTTGAGGTCCACTATCCTCTAGTGTGATTGATATATAAAATTTTACACACATGTATAATATTGTTTCCAAGGATGATACAACGCAAATCTAATAAAAAATCTAATAATATTTATGTATCACAAGAAACAAAATCCACAGCTTTACAGAGCGAGCATACTTCCATACACTCCTGATCACTGGGTGGCACTGTTGTTAGAAATATGACATTTCTGTTCCATGTGGCGTGTCGGAACAAAAACATTTTTTTAGAGTGTGAAAAGGCGTTCTACAGCATTGCCTCTACCAAGAAAACTAGTAAGCCTGAGAACTGACAAAACACTCTCCGAAGTGTAGCTTTACCAAACTGAATTCTAGGCGTCTTTTCCAGTCTTTGAAAATGCTGTCAACACCAACAAAGAACTGTAATTTATCCGATCACATCTGATAGCGGTAAAGGCAACAGCCATCTAACCAGCAGAATAAACAAGGAAATGAAATTTAGGGTATGTCTTTAGTACAACTTTTTCTTTTACAGTTTCTGTCCTGTACAATTAAGCTGGGTGACGAAGATGTCAAATATAAAAGTAAACAAGTATTTAGGTTATCCAGATAACCCTCTCATATTACTCATAAAAAACTTTTAGCATTCTGAACACTAATACAATAAATACAATGGCATGATGAGTACCTGGATTCAAATGAATAGTATAGTACCTAGAGTTTTGTGATTGTAAAAATCAATTGTAAAATGTTTTGATAGGAAATGGTAGATCACTTCATTTTCATCCAGTTGGATAATCTCCCTTAGATCTACCAGAAACAGAAAGTTACATGTATTGTTTATGCTGATATATATATATATACACACACACACACACACACACACATATATATATATATATATATATATATATATTAGCATAAACAATCCATGCGACTTTTCCAGTGGATCTAAGGGAGATTATCCAATTGGATGAAAATGAAGTGATCTACCATTTCCTATCAAAACATTTTACAATTGATTTTTACATTGGGCTGCTCCTTAGGGTATAACTGCTAAAATCACACAACTCTAGGTACCATAACCTCATTAGAGGTACAAAGTGATCCTCGATTTCGGCATGCAAAAAATGGACTTCACGCTGCATCAAGCCCATAATGCAATGATGGCCCCATCCAAAACATGCTTATTCTTCATGTTATAGTTCGATTTGTGGATCAGATATTTAAGTCTTTAAAGTAGTTTTGAAGCAGTTTTGGCACATAGCAATCTTTTAAAGGCAAACTGTGGTCCCCATCTTCTCAGAGCCCCAATTGACGAAGGGTTGGGGTGCAGGGAGCTGGGAATGCCGTACATTTGAAGCCCAACCTAATATCCTTTTTTTTTTAATACACATAGTGTTCATTTCTATAGAATCCTGGAAGGAGTTATGCTCCTTCATATCAATATACACTAAAGAAAAACTTTAGGGCTAAGTGTCAGATTCTCCTAAAAGTTGTCTACTAGCCTAAAAACATACTACCGATCCTTCTAAAAAAAAATATGACAATTGCCTGACATACATATTACTATCACCTGAAACAAGAATGTAGATGATCCATTCTGACTTATCACACTTGAATAGAAGTAGCTAAGTATTTAGCATCATTAGAAAAAGGATGGCAGTGGCAGTCCTTGCATTTCTATAATACATTTTCTATAAAACAGTAGTTAAGTTTTAGTGTGGAATGAAAAGAAATAACACAGCTTAGACTATATGGGCTCAAGTAGCAATCTTCCATCTAACAGCCGGACTGACAAGTTTCTGAGTCACCTTAGACTTGGTGTCTGATAAAAAGCTCTAATAATGCCAATGGTAATAAGCAGATGCTTTGGCAGAATGGTTTCTTTTTCCCCCCAGCGATCCAGACAAGCAGCGACAGGCCAGAATTGGGTCCCCGCTGAACCATTGCTAACTTTTACAATTTGACTGCTACATTTAGAAAGTAATTGTCTGTCAACGCCAAGAAGTGCTGCCAACTCCATCCACGTGAAACAAACATGGCTCTGCACAATGACAGTAATGGTTTTCTTTGTACTTGCAGCACAAACAATGAGCTCCAAACTTGACTTATTTTTCCATAGCCATTACTAAACAATACCAATATAAATAGGATCCATATAATCAAAGATTTTTTTTTTTTTTGAATCATACTCTGATACTGGATGCAGAGACTGCTGTTCATATACACAGAATATGTTTCTTGGATAAAAATGCCAGGTTTAACACAAGATAAAATACATTTATATGTCCTTTCTGTATATATGTGCATAGAATAAACTTTCTTGACCTTTTAAGCATGGGGGAACAACTTTTATGTCTTCAGGGAACCCCTACTATAATTGCTATACCCACCGCTGGTGGTCAGCGGGAGGAATGTCTCTTACATTGCTGGACAGTGGGAAGAATGTCACTCTTACAGCTAGCCAAAATGATCATTGGTATCAGTATAATGGACCTTAGATGTACAAACAGCTCATGGAACCTCTAGCAACCTCTGCAGGAACCCTGGTGGGAAACACTTGAATAGATAGTAGGTTTCCTGAAAATGCTATTCAAGAACAGACATTTGAAAGGTTTTAATATGGATATACTGTGGACAAACAATTGGTTTCCCAGCTGCTCAGGGTTTAGATAAGACTCATGTCTAGTGGCTATGACTTGATTTTTTTCTGCCATCCAATAAACCTCAATGCATCGCCATGTAGGCAATTAGATCTATAGAGACTGAAAATGTGTTGCTTCATAGGCTGCAATGGCAGCTAAGCAACGGAGAGAACTGTCTGCAAGCAGTGAACAGCATAAAATATAATAAAAAAAAGAAAAAACCTGGAATCCCTGCCATGAACACGTGTTTCTGTGTACAGATGGGATGCCAACTCCTGATAAGAATCCATTAAAGCTTCTCTGTTTTGGTTGACTAAAATCTGCTAATTTCCCCACATGCTGATGAAAATTACATTCAGGTGCAAGTTAGATCTCCGAGTCTGTGTGTACAACCTAAAGTTACCCCAACATGACTGACACATTGGTATTCCTGATCATTTTGTGCCCCGCCAAAAGCCCCCGTCATTTCAGAATGTACAGCTGCCTACATTGTCCTATTCAAGACTAAAGGACAATCAGCAGTTTTTGTATTTTCATGGCCAAATAAGCCAAATTAGAAAAATGAACAGACTATTAGGCAGTGTAATTATATAAATTACTGTTGGGTCACACAAAAGAGGATTTATTACTGTTTTACCTGCCAAAGGTTTGTATTGCTGTCCTGGGATTTAAACAGACCCATCACACAGTACAGGAAGGTGGATGATCCCACAATGGCGTTTTCTCTCCATCCCCAGCCAACCTTCTAGACCAGCCTTTCCAAATATTTTTACCCCTGAGGAACCCCTTAAAATAATGTTTCAATCTCAGGGAACCTTTGCTAAAACAAACAGATTGGAAAAAAGTCCCACACTTTGATGGTCGGTGTACAGAATGCCCCTCAAACTTGGGTGGTCCTAATTTAATCCTTATAGACAGATCATTGGGATCATGCTTGTAGAATCAGGCCTAGAATTGTGCCTGCACCATCATATTAGGGGACACAGCTCAAGGAACCTGTGGCAACCTCTGGAGGAACCCTAGGGTTACACGAACCTTGGTGAGAATGGCTGGTTTAGGCAGAAAAGACTGATGTGATCATTTCTCTAATCACTGCTCCTGTAAGCACATTTTCTTTTCCCAAAGTGGTAGAGACTCCATAAAGGTAACTCCAAGTAAAATTCAGGCAATTACCCTAACTATAATAAAAATGCAGAATAATGAGCTGCTTTAAATTTCCATTATTAATACTTGCCTAGATTTATTATGCCATAGACAATTGCCAAGTATAAAAATGTCACTGTAACATTTACATTTTGCCTGCTTTTAAAATACAAGCGGCCATTTGATTTCTTGCTATACATAAGCGCTTTTTTACCCTCCCGTCTTTTATACCTTTGCAGCGGTCTAGCTGCTTTCTAGCAATCCCAGAACCAGTTTTTTTCTTTTTCACCCTTTCTGGAAATAAGATTTACAGACTTGGAAAACAAATGGATATAAATTCTAACCTGAAATATGAAACAAACTTAAGTCTATGTCAGGGCAGAATCATAACCGTGATGAGTATTCTAGGCTGGAAGTCAGTGTTAGGCAAGCCTTAAATCACGGCACGCTTTTCCAATACATGGATTTTTGGTGTAAGTGATGAAAAGTATACCTTTAAGGAAGGATACAATCTGACTAAAGGAAACCATATTATTCACACTTTGCTGGAAGAGATCTGTTCAGTCTGTGACACTAAATACACGTTATCAATCAATGGAATTACTGACCTACAGGCCTTGGTAATGGAAAATTACTTTAATAATTCAGCTTTGGAATCATTTTTCTTTCTTGGACAACAGCACAGGCTTACCACAAAAAAATGCATATTTTGGTTTCTCCCATCGAAGGAATATGAAAAAAAAAAGTAATATTCCTCCATAGCAAATTTAAGTATTTAGATTAGGTTATCTAGTGCTACACATAAGAAATGAAAGGTGGAAGACCACAATCGAAACAAAACAGTACGTCTTTGACTGTATGGTCTAATGGAAATGGACCAAAAGACAAGGACTGACAGATGGGCCTAGTTACCAAAACCATGTAGTACAAAGACCGAAACAGTTCAGTTCTAATTAAAATGTAATGAGTGGAGCAGATTTACATTCAAAGCACTGAGCTGTACCGCAATCTCTCATTCTGAATGGTACCCCAATACACTTTCTAAACCCCTTCAGTGTTGAACCCAGAAATTTTTTTAAGCCAGGTAGGAAGAAATTGTAGGTGGGTGGCAGCCCCTGTATTGTGACCCAACTCTTTGGTAACCCCCCAATAACAGCTGGGTAGTTACTGAAAAGTGCTGGGTGGCGCGCCCTGCTAAAAGATGCTGGGGAGAACAATGTCAGTGCACTACAATGCAGCACAACACAAGTCTTTGACAAAGTATCATTGCTGCACATTTTGCACCTTTCTTGGTGCATTAGGGAGCCCTTTTAAAAAATTGTGCACATGAAAGCGTGTATGCCAACAAAGCTTCAGTCACTGTCTAGGGCAGTGTTTCTCAACCAGGGTTCCTCTAGAGATTGCTGGGAGTTCCTTGAGCAATGAGAAGTTTGTGCCCCTCAGGTCATATACCAATGAACTTATTGGCTGTTTATAATGGTGATATTCTTCTCACTGGCCAGCAATGTAAGAGTTGACCACCACACATGTATTGCGAGCTGTGAGCTTTGGGGGTTAGGCTAGATATCTTAGTGGCTTTTGCAATTTGGAGCATTTTTTTCAAGTTAACCATATATCAGTTTTCTGAAAACCTCCCATGATTGAATGCAAGGCAGCAAGAAAGGCCACACAGCATAAAAAAAGCAGTCTCTGTGGCAATAACAGGGCATTTAGAAAAGTTTCTCGCACAATCTCGAGCTGCCAGACAAGCTTGGTCGCTGCCAGAACGGCAGGGTTTGACTGCTCCTTAACAGAATGTTCAGCGCATTTGGCCGAAGTTAAACTTGGCCGAGGTTTTGACTGTACAAGCAGACAGTCCCTTTCCCGTCACAAATAACAAACTTAGCTTCAAGAACTGACAGCTTTTCATATACTGATGTTCTTCTAACACTGGCTGCACCAAAGAGACTTCTTCTCCGTGATGGTGCGCTTCCAGCACCCCATTGGGTCAGTCTACAGTCTAGGGGACCAAAAAATCCTATAAGGTTTCTGTATAGGTACAGCTAAACTTTGGTTTAACAACACCCCCTCCCCGTATTTTATAACACTAATCAAAATCCAAGAATTTTTTTTTAACATTCTGGATAGAGTATGGAAGGGCCAGTTAAATAGAAAGTCAGGTTCAAGAAAAAAATCTATATACTGAAATAATAAAAAAACAGACTGAAAATGACTAAATGAATAATGTATATATTAAAGGAAACACGTTGACTTGTCTTCATGAAAATGGTCAGAAAAGTTTGGGTTCGGCATAACAGGCCAAGAGCATTTTTTATTTATAGGTATTTTAGGCAAGCTACCTACTGACCGATTTCCGGGGAGCAGTCCCGCTGTTTTTAACACACTATCCTACTATCCAATACTAACTAAATGAAAAGATTTAGGTTGTAAAATACATTTTACCTCTCCAGTATCCAGAAATACCTTAAGCTTTATTCCCTCTCCTGCCATGATTTTTGGCAATGTGCACAGACACATATAGAGCAGGTACAATTACAGACACAGATGATATGTGCTGACCATGTATTTTGCCAATTCAGAACAGTCAAAGTACCCTAACGCCTTTCCGCATGTGCCATGAGTTCCTGCTGCCAATTTTAAAAAACGTTCCAAAAATACCATTATTTAACATACTTTCAGAGCTGAAAAAAAACACTAGCGATGACCAAAAATGCTGATCCATGACAATATTCCACCTTCCTGCGAGGGCCTGTTTTATATTACAGGTAGAATTTGGTCAGAAAGCGATCCCAGCAAGACAAGGGAAAGCAGTGTAAGCGGCAGCCCACGGAATTCCTCTGGTTAGTGCTGGAGAAACTGTTCCATTGTGTCAGACCAAGGGGGATCAGCGCAAATGACAGGTTCTTCAAAAACCACAAGCCATCACTGATGGCAAGAGCTGGCACCATCCAAGCCACAAAGGCTGGCCGACTCGCCCCGTAAAGAGACGTGATGGAATAAAGGTTACTACGAAAGAGATACGTGTCTCACTCTGTTTTCTAAGGAAAGTTATGTAGGAGTGGAAGCTGACTGTTATACCTAGGAAAACTTAAAGCTAAACTCCAGTATATTATGGTCTAAATACAACAGGCCTATTTTTATATGAATCGTTGTACAATTGGGGTATTTCTTCCAGTTCAGTAGAGTAATCTTATTACAGCTCTGTACAGGAACTTCCTATAATAAAGACTGGTCACGGATTCTTTCGCCTTGTGATTGGTCTTGTAGCCGCCCCCCTGTAGGCAACCTATAGTGGGTGGGCCGGCTGGGTCCCTTCCACTCTCTGCACAGGCTATACGCAGCACAATGATGAGATCCCTGCTACTTTAACAAAAGTAATAGCTGAGCTTAAACTGGAATTTGATGCACAGAAGTGCATTTATATATTTTGCATTATTGAAAAATATATGTAAATTAAAGTTTAAACTTGATTGCAGACACCTAGGCAGGACTGAAGCTTCCCGTGTCACGATTCTGTACCTCTCTAATATGCGTGAAGTCAGAAATGACAGATGTTGGAAAACACCAGGGTTAATCAGAAAATAAAAATATTGGCAGAAATTAGGATAAAGGGCTATTATTAGCAATGCCAGGAACAAAAAGAATTATGGGCAAAGATACATTTTAAACACAAATTCTTTTTCATGTACAGCAGGAGGACCAGTTTCTCGACAAAAGAAACTACAATCAATGCCATTTATTAGTTCACACACAAGTCAGCATTTTATTGAACCTTGCGTCTGTGGAAAAGCAGAGTACAATAATACATGTAGACCAAAGAAAAATACCTTCCACTATGCCGATTCCATGGCAGGAATACTGGCGGCTGAAAAACATTATGGCCAATAACCGTAATCCCAAAAAACAAACAAACAGCTTCCGTGAGAATACCGCTGCACGCGCAAATGAAACATTGTATGAAAAATATTCTCATGAGAACTGCAAGCATAGGCATTTTTTTTCTTGTACCTATTTAAGAGAAGCTTTTGCAGCATTTTTACACCACTTTGCTACAGTATGCAGAAAATAAAAATCTGTTACCAGGAACAAAAGAAAAAACAAAAAAACCCTGACCATCTCACCATATCCTGAGCCATTTCCAGTGCCTACATGGCCATGGCTGCCAATCTTCTGCACCCAAAAATAGATCACCAACAAATATCTACTATATTATTGTAAGTACAACCATAGCAGTTGGGAAAGGTTCTTGAATGAATGAAAAAAACAACATTATCTTAAATGATAAAAGATATAAAAAAAAACACGTACCCCTTTCCTCCACTTCTTCATCATCATCCTCATCATCACCAGAAGAAGGCATGTCTGCAAAAGAAAAAAGGAAACAATCCTTTACAAACAGCCAGCCATTATCATACTGAGGCTTTAAGAAAAGAAATGATCTTTCTTTCTATATCTTAGCATGTTACAGCTAAATTGCATCTATTAGAGTTAAAAAAATATTCTCATGCCTGCCACAAATCATTGCAGTTGTATACAAAGTAATACTCAAATCAAACAATATATAATTGTGAAAGAATTTAAAAATTCTCCAGATTTTTTGTTTTTTATTGAATGTCGTTGGTCCTCCGGGGTGAATGACATTGATAATGAAAGCATTGTCAATTGGGGCAGCACGGTGGCCTTTGCAGCGCTAGATCCCAGGTGCGAATCCCAGCCAGGGCACTATCTGCATGGAGTTTGCAGGTTCCCCCTGTGTCTGGATGGGTTTCCTCCCACTTTCTAAAAACATGCAATTAGGTTAATTGGCTTCCCCCCAAAAAATTGACCTTGGACTATATTAATGTCCATGGTAATGACAGGTAGGCACATTAGATTGTGAGCCCGTTTGAGGGACAGTTAGTGTCACAACTATGGACTTTGTACAGCGCTGTGTAATATGATGGCGCTATATAAATACTGTGTAATAATAATAATTATTTAACTTACTTCCGTTAAACCAGAGCTGTCATAGACCCGCACCCAGCTTATGATTGGACAGTGTTGGAGAAGAAGAAGCTCAATAATAGGGTTATCTCTCTGCCACTTTCTCCTCCTATCATCATTCTTCTGGTTAGCACACTAACAATGCTATTTATTTTTTCTCTAACTCCAGCCCTGTTAGAGGTTAATTCCAGGTCAGAGTCGGGTATTTTGTCGACTTGTATATAAAATAAAAATACACTTAAAGCTCTTAAACAGTGAATGTGACATTCCCTGATGATAATCAATTACTGCCATTGAAATACATAGACCCAGTATATTCCCACGAAGGAATGTTTGATTACCGGTTTTATAAATAGAGCCCTTAGTGATTTATTAATGAATGCAGAGATGTAATAATGTGTTGAGATTCATTTTTTCTATTACTATAAACCCTGATTTATATATTTTTCCAAACCAAATTGGAGTCCAGTTTGTAAAGGTTGCATTGCATTTTTCCAGACTAGCTTAAATAAATCCATGCCTGTGTGTAGAGCGCCTTACATTGGCAATATTTAAGTACAGAATTAGCAAATCATTCAGCGATTTTACTTTCTGCCTAAAATATTACCAGTCTTATCATAATCAAAGAGGGCAATCATCTGGCGTTCAGTGGTACCTGGAGGAAGACATCATTTAGACATCTTTTGTGAATCATCAGGAAAAAAAAAAGAAAAAGAGAAAAAAAAATCAGCCAGCAAGCAGGGTATTTAACATATCAAAAGACCGAGAAGAACAGAGCCACGCTGAAAGAGAGGAATGCAGAGGGCTCTTAGCTGACACAATATAACCAACTTTAAAATATTCTGATATCTTTATAAAAGAAATTGTGCAAAATCATCTCCAACGCCTCTTAGTAATTTCAGCCAGCTTCCTGCTGCAGGAGATGTGAAGGAAACACTTGGAAACACTTTTATCCCTATTCATAATGTATGTCTGCACTACAGAGCTCTAGAGGGGGTGAACATCAACGTGGGGAAAACACAGCTTGCTTGGAAATAAGAAAATGTATTATAGGTAGGAAGAAATATGGGTAAAAGTTCTATTCTCCATGAATACATGTCATTTATCCCAGCAGCAATTGCATATTTGTAGCAAAACCATTAATCACAAATTATTCATTTAGGAACTGGAAAAGGAGGTCTTGCAGTGTGCAATAAGTCAAGGAAAGGTTAGAAAACTCATATGTCAGTTGACAGCTAACTGGCTGGCTTTTTTGGGGGACAGCAGGGCAGTCCAGATCCAATCATCAAGGGCCACATACAGGATAGGTTTTTTATATACACAGAGGCATTTTCGGACCATACCTTACTATATTAAACACAGTCTATTATAAAAATTTCTTACAATGTGTATGGATACTGGACCTACGGGACAACCCACTTTTAATGAATCAAACTTATAATAACTAATGATCATACCAGGTGAAAGAATATTTAAAAAGTTGCACAATGGGTTGGATTTTTTGCACTACAGGCTTTCAGGTACAGCTTTCTCTCCAATAAGCAGCACAATAATGACTTCACCCAATTTAATTTCACATTGGTGTTATGCAAATTTACATCAGTAAGTAGTTTACTAGTATTGTTCAAGAGGACATCAAGGCAAATGTTTTCTTTTAGGGTAGTGCTTAGACATAACCGACTTTTACGTTCCCTGTAAGACCGCAAATCTTCACTTCTTTAATTGAAGTCCAATGTTAAAATCAGTATTGGAGTGACCGGACCACCATACAAGCGGACAACTATGAAGTTCAGAAATGGGATCCTCCACATTTTTCTCAAACTCATCATTGCTGTAGGCTCTACATGGTATGAACAGTTTTATGTAGTCCATAAAGCACTGAGCAATAAATCATCACTGTTCTACATGAATATTTTACATTTTAAAAAAACACACATCGCAAAATCTGGTGAGTGAGACACAGCAGCCTAGACATGGAGAAGAAATGATCCAAGACTTCTTAAGCTAAACTAAATAAATAAATACCTTTTTAAGAGTTGATTTAGGGTTTTAAAGAAAATTCCTGGCAAAAAATTCTCAAAATTAAAAGAAAATACAATAAAATAAAAAAAGTGACCAGGAGCAGGGTCAACAGACACTCGGGCCAAGCCTTTGTGCTTCACTGGGGTATCAGGGTAAAGGGCAGAGAATTGGAGATTTGATCCTTTAAAAACGTCTAGATTATTACTCTTCCCACTATCAAAACATTTTATCACTTTACCACCTCTCCGAATCCACAGCTGTTTTCTATTCCGAGGACTACCAGCTGCCCAATTTGAGCTCCCCAACTTGCCCCCTTGATCTTTAAAGCATTTTAATGCAATTTTATAGACACAAACACATTTTAGGAGCTCAGAAGAAGTTCTCTCTACCCTTCTCCTATTACCATTTTACTAGAGTAAAGTAGGTGGTGGACTTGGCGAAGAAGGAAGGGGGGGTAACCACTCAAAGTCCAAATGCCTCTCTGACTATTTAATTGATGTGACCTCCCTATGTCACCTGGAATTTCAAATAAGTTGTGATTAAGATCAGATGTATAAGAAGGTGGGAAGGGGGGGACCTTTGTTTCAGCTTCCTTTAATTTGGGCTACAGACAGACTCGCAGTGTGGTCAGGCTTACATCTCACCGGGTTTCCATGTGACTTGTGCAAGGGAAAGGCGTTCAGCTGGTGAGGAGTTTGTAAGCATTGGCTGCGCACATAACAAAGATTGGGTCGATTCCCCAGTTAACCCAGCTGGATTTAATAATTAATTGCACGCTCTGCTAATTGCTATCTAATTATGTGACGATAATTAACTCCTCATGGTATCCTGGTGTCCACACAGCGTTAAGGATTAGGAATGCAGTGAACAACTTAAATTTATGTTTCAGCACTTAACAGGTCAAATCACTCAGGAATTGAGCATTAGAAGGTAGATAAAAAATTGTGGAGGCCGATATATTTACATGTCGTAATTTATCTGCAGAAATCAAAAGCAGCCAATCAATTTCGACCAAATGCATATTAAAAAGTCATTATGTGTGCAATAAAATGCACATTTTGTTTAAAATAAAAATATGCTTGTATACTTCATTATCTTTTATACCAAGTTCTGTTGTTTTTTGGAATAGGCTCTGCTATCACTCTACTGGACTGATCAGTGGTCTGAATCTAGAATGCTTTAAGGAACTGGGAATTGGAGAGGAAGATATTTAGGCAATTTACCAGGGAGGAAATGCGTCTATTGTCCAATGAGAAGGTTGGTGGCACAAATGCTTCAAAAGGAAACAGAAGCATCATTATACTGGCAGTGCCATGCATAACACAACTGGCAAAGTCAACACAACATTGATGTGTTGTAAAATTGGGGATAGAAAATTCTTGGCTTGGTACTGTAAAACCCCACAAACAGTTACTTGAAGGGTCAATTACACCACCAATATGGGTGATCAGAACCATCATGCAACACCCCATTCCTATTAATATTATTGGCTAGCCACAGTGTTACACAAGAACATAAAGTGTATAACTGTGGAGTCATTTTCCACCCATTCCATCATTAATGTGTAACAGACAAGACCTACTAATTTTAAGAACACTACTCGGTAAAATACCAATCTTCCAAGAATGTTATAATTAATCTACAAAATAAAGGGCTTACCAGCTACTCTGATAGTAAAGTTCCGTAGAATCTCTCCAGAACGCAGCAATACGCAGCTATAAATCCCAGAGTCATCATAGGAAACGTTGGTGATCTTCAGCAGGTTCTGTCTTGTGTGGGTCTGGTTGCTAGACTTCACCGTGATTCCATTTTTCAACCATAAAATAGGCATAGGGGGGATCTCCACACTACATGACAGCTCGATGGTTTCTCCTACTCCATACATGAGCTCATCAAGAGGATTCTGCTCTCCTGTGAGGTAATCTGCAAGAACAATAAACATGGATAAGAATATATAGACAATCAGATTTACAGGGTTTGCAAGCAAGCACATATATCTACTTGACCAGAGCAGAAGAAGGAGATAGGAACAAAGCCAACAGTCATGGAGTAGTGTCCATATTGGTAGAAAAGATCATGGTATACATTTCTTGTTGACTATCAATGGCGTGTTGGCCTAACATTTATGCTGGGGATGGCTTTGTGGGTTATTTCTACTTACAAAAAACCCAATGCCATAAAATGTGAACTAGAAGGACCTTAAGTACTCCAAACCTTGCATTGTAACCTCAAATGATCCCATGGAAGACCATATGTAGAAAGCTTCGTAAAAGGCTATCAATTGGGAGCTTTACTTCTCCAAGAGGTTACATTTGCTTTATTGGTTTACCAGGATATTAATAAAAAACAGAAACTTGTTCTTCAAAAACCATTATAAGATCTTCAACTCCCATCCCTGCCACATCTCCACTATGAAAGAATTACACGCAGAAAATTCCAGAGCAGGTCTCGTAGCATGATGCTGGGACTTGGAAAGGCCTACAGGCGCAACACCACATGCCTGTCAGCTTAAACTGCTTCAAAGCCTCAGTCAAAACACATGCTTCAGTTTAATTAAGTTTCTTGGTTTGAAATGAGGAAGGGGGGTCCTTTTCAAGTTCATTGTTCATGCAAACTACTAAGCACTTCAATTTTTTAATGTAATTAAAACAATTTTTTGCATGCGTAAAGAAGATAAAACCATGACGTCACTACCCAAACGAAATCGAGAAAGAATACTGAAAAACCGAGGAAATGTTGAACCAATTTTTAGGCTATTTACACAAGGCCCCGGCTGGTTAGTTTAGCAGAATTTCTGACCTTGCCATTAAAATGAACACTGAAGCAATTTGAAGACTCAAAATAAACAGCAAGCTGCAAAATGCAAGCAAGATTTATAGTTCGGCTTCTGCTTCCTGTCAAAGGCTTCTGTCAGGACACGATATTTAGACAATTTCAGCGCTGCAAACCTGCCCAGAAGGCCTTGTCAGCATAACACCCCTTAGGATCAGCCTTGTCAGGATAATTATACGGGTGATAAACAGTTTTTCACTGCTAAATGCCCAATTTTCTTTTCATCCTGACAGGCAAAAAATGAAGAGAAAGAGCCAAGACTACTCCACATATCTAGAAAGAATTCTACACCTAGTCCTAAGCCTGCGGCCCGCATGTACAGGTACAAGTATGAGTAACTTAATGACGAGCATTGTGTCATACTTTGCTGCAATTATTCCACAGATCTGGCATGATGTTATAATTGGAAGAGCAGCCTTAGAAATGCAGAAGGATTAGTGGAAGAAAAAATGAAATGTAAAGCTAAAATTTAATCTGCCGGTACTTTGCCTTCCCTGGTTCTCCTTTTTTTTTTTTTTTATATATATATACCCTTTCCACTTTTTATTCCAAACCTTTTTTTAGACCCAGTGACGTGCAATTTTATTTTATATCGAGAAGACAAGGGTTAAAGCTTCTATCGGATCATGTTTTACTGTCTGGGTCTCCATAAGGAAACTTCCCATCACTTCTTATCCCAGAAATGGAAAATATATGGTGCCCATGTTAGACTTCAGTCATCAGAACAGGTGCCCTATTGCAGGATTTCCCTCACCTCTTTCTCTTATCTAACCAGTGATTAAATTATTTTAATAGCAAGGGGGGTGCATCCAGTGCTCCCAGTAAAAGTTCACAAAACTAACGCAGCAAAGGGTCAGCGTGAACAAAATGACTAAAAATCCCATGCAAACCATAGAATCATAAAAGTCGTCTAAGACTAAAGCCAGAAATATACTATGCAATAATTTGGAAGTGAAGAAGGAAAAAAATCTATCAATAACGATTCCATTTTAAGTTATATTTACTATGTCGATATTTGGGCAGAATGTTGATCAGGAATTGATTTTCTAACCAGGACACAATGGTAAAAAAGATCGGCCGATCAATTATCGACCATGCCGGTTGTCTGTGGAATTTGCAATGTGATCCTAATATCCACTGGAAAAATTGACAAGATTCTGCTAATGTGACATCAATACACCTGCTATAAAGACCACAAAGCAAACAAAAAGACCCATTTCCACTGACCACCAAGCACTGGTGCTCTGTAATGATTTAGGATATTGAAAAGTTTGATAAATGATCTTCTCAGTGATCATATAGGTACGTTACTTATTGTAAGCCACTTGGGTAGGTAGTCAGATATATTCATAAGTAATTACGTGTATTTAGTTAATGGCCCCTGCTGACTTTCTATCCCCTCGGGGTACGGAGAGGGTCAAATACTGGCAGGTGGAAGAACAGCTGGGCTAAGCAGCAGGCCTTGGGCAGTAGATCAGTCATGTTGTGACAACTTTGTTCAAATCGAACTGGACCCCACCAGCTACAGCCCAGCAGAGAAGCGAGGAGGGAGGGAAATCTGCCTCCAGCATCAAAGACGGCTTCATTACCAAAAGATTAAGAAGGGCCATGTGCAGGCATTGTGAGTAAAATATGGGGGACAGCACGCCTTTACTGCTAAAAAATGAACAAGGACTACATTAGATTAGAAGCAATTATTATTAACAGATCATATACAGCCGTACACTGTATTGCACATACATTAATGCCCAGTAGGTAGTAAATACTTTGGGGTCTTCATTCTTGGAAGCAAACACTTGTCTTCAAAAAGTGCCTGACTCCTAATTTGTACAGTTTGGGTTATGAATGCTATTTTAAAAGTGAACCTCCAGCCAATTTCTGGGTAGGATGGGGAAAAATTAAAGACTTTGATCCTAAAAGCTCCCTCCTGTGCTGGAGAAAGACGTGAAGGAAATTAACTTAATGCGACACAATAGTATACATATTCCCCTTATATTTATGGTGAACCCATCAACGTTGCGTATGGAAATATTTAGGACCACACAGCACCCTCTTTTATCAAAGTAAAACTTTAAAGGGCCCTGCTTGGCCCTACAATTTTAGCTCTACCACCTATCACTAACTATAACTTACATGATTTAACACTTGTGTTTTGTTGTTTCGGAGTCCTAGGTTCTATTAACAGCAGGGACACCATTGCATTCAGTTTTGTATACCCTTCTTGTGATTGTGTTAATCTTTTCTGGTCTGTTTGTAAAGCAAAACGTTATGTTAATTAGTTTTAATGCAAATTATCATAATGATTGAAAGAACCTCCAGTGAGGGAGAAGGGATTTACACATATTTTGTATTAAAAGCTAAGAAAAAAAAAGCTCTAGATATTAGCATGTAATAAATGATTATTATTCGTAATATTACTAAAAACATGCTGTTATCTGAAGCGTCTGGAAAAACTCAGCTATAACGTTCTATGTATGCAATACTTGCGTTAGCAAAGGTTTTAATGGGTTCTACATGGCTGACCCCCAATGCTTGCTCTTGCCAATTAGCACATGGGTCTTCCCTGGGTCATCAGCATCCTGGGATAGAGCCAAACTCAGCATGCGTGAAGGCGGGAAGAGGCTCAAGTGGTTTGTTGATAAAACAAGACATGGCTTGGTGAGCAAGGCCTTTTTTTTTCTTCTTTCCTTAAAGCAAGAAGATAAGGAGCACTTGTGGCACGGTCTGCACAAGGGAGGCGTGACAGCAAGATTGGCCCGGCATACAAAGGACGCTTAGCAAGGGCTGCACAAATAGACAGCTGTATACAAGGGCACCAATTCATAAACGCATGCTCCTGGAAGTCCATGGAACAGAGGCTTATACTGTCAAACTGCCTAACCTACAGCAAACGAAAGCAATGTTTACTAATGACAGCTTGACAACGGACCAAGCTGTAACACAATAAGAGGGAACGCATTACATATTCAAAGTTACAACTTATTCTAACTTTTACAGGTTTAATTGTTGATGTGACATAGTTGTAGGATTATGCTTTACATACATAATCAGGAACATTACAGGACAGTACTAATGCTAAATATGCAGCCCATTGACACTTGATGTGCAACAAATATTATTTTCCCTACCGAGGTTCCAACTCAGGGCCATAGAAGAAAATTAACACTGACACCGATTATATGCATGCTGATCTACCAAAACTTCAATATCTAATATAGCAGGGTTCTCCCCAGGCCCTTTTAGCTGGGTGCACCACTCGGCATGTTTCAGCACCCACCCGGCTGTTTTTGGGTGGTTACTAAAGAGTTTGGTAACAATACAGGGGCTACCACCCGCCTACAATTTTCTCCCACCGTGCTTAAAAAAATTTATGGGTTTAGCACTGTATAGTGTGGCTACCCCTTGTGCCACAAATACAGCTCTGCCCTATCAACCCATGGTGTTCTTAACACCTCTGATGGTGTCAATTCCACCAGCTTGTCCTTTTCTTATAATGCATCCTGCTGCCATTTCTTTCCCAGGTAACACGCAGACCTGGCCATCCAGATGATCAAGAAAACAATCAGACCAGACCAGCTTCTAATGGCCCATTGTTCTGTTCTGAAGTTTGTTAGGTGGTGGATAGGGGTGGTTTATGGCAGATGGGACAACTACGCAACCCTCATATAGTGATTTGCTCTACAGAAGCTTTACCAAGTC
The DNA here is from genome assembly GCF_032062135.1 of Pyxicephalus adspersus. Taxonomy (NCBI): domain Eukaryota; kingdom Metazoa; phylum Chordata; class Amphibia; order Anura; family Pyxicephalidae; genus Pyxicephalus; species Pyxicephalus adspersus. Next base: position 140,875,064 of record NC_092860.1, read on the forward strand.
TCACCCATCTACCATATGCTTAAGTAACGTTTGAGTTTAGGTGCCCATCACCCTGTTGTTGGTTTTCTTTCTTTGGACCTTTATTTTGTAAGGTTCTAACCACTGAATACTGAGAACACCCCATAGAACCTGCCATTTTGGACATGTTGTGATTCTAGCAATTACAATTTGGCCTTTGTCCAAGTTTATCTGATCCTTATACTTCCCTGAGGAATTAAAACAACATACTAGAACAATTTCTCTACATTTTAATACAACAGCACCCAGTTTTACTTCCAATAGGTAATTTTTGCAATCATTATTGAAGATGGCACACATTTTGGAGTGTCAGATTTTATACTACGGATAGAGAAATTTTTATTTGCTTGTGTTTAATGGTTTCAACAGCTTCTCTCTTTTTATACCAAACAATATCCTGCTTTTAATATATCACAGTTGCTCTCCATATATTTTTTTTATTTTTATTATGATGGCAAGTAAGTCGATTTAGTTCTGAAATATAGGAAGCTGCGCACATTTGATCCTATAAGAAAACTGTCCGGAAATCTCTTATCACAGAAGAGAAATAAAAGAAGTAAAAGACTTTCAGCAGTGAAGTCTCAAAGCCTCGGGTTAATATATTTACAAGACATATAGAATATCAGAGCTACCAGTTCTATTCTGTGTTATGCACATTAGCTCAAATGTGTTCTTCAAATAAACATGGCTTCTTTTAGGGGACAGGAGAGGAAATGAAGATAAATGTACATGTCTTCCTTCAAAGAACGGGGACCGGACAAAACAACAGAACATCCTCACGTTGGAAGCAATAAAAAGGAGCTCTTTAAACCCCTGACAGACCCAGACAGGAAGAAAAATACATTTAGATTCGGATTTATTCTTCTCTTTAGTTTTTTTGCTGAAAGACCCTTTTTTCAAGTGGAGCAGAGTAATTACAGTTCTCCTTTACTAACACTACTGGAAACATAGGTGCATTTTCAGAAGGCCGGAATTAAATGGAATATATGTCAGATTACAAATATACAGGCTAGCTACAATTAGTGAGTATGTTACTGTGCAAATGGAAGCATTGGGGTAAAATTGCTGATCATTTTGTTTTTAGGTCCATTTGATTTCAAAGTTTGTTATTGAAGATTTCAAGTTTAAAAAGAAAATAAAAAAGGTGCAGTCATGTAACCCCATTATTTGGTTCCCATATACCCTATAATGAACCCCTGATCCGTATGCTAAAGATCCACTGTACAAGACATACAAAAAGCGAGTTATCCAGCTGCTAAAGCGGGAGCGTGAATGTCATGTATGCCTGAGTGGTTTTATTTCACTGATATATGCTGGCAATGACTGGGCAGCGGAGAAGTAGATAAAAAACCAGATGTTACTATGAAAAGATCAGTAAATCTGTCTCCAGTCACAGGCCCTCAGCAGACAACATGAAAACCCTATCCTGATTTGTATCTCTGTGAGAGTTTCCAGAGATTACATGCTGATCACACAACCATACTAACACTCCCTCATGCTGTCCATTCAAGAGATTTACTACTGTCAATTAGTTTTCTGTTACACTAATAAATCTCAATAAATCCAGCAAAAAAAGCAATTATCCTTTACTAAAGTGAAACTCTAGCCCTTTTTTATTAGTTTTGGATACAGCGTTAAAGGATGCGGGCTCCATTTTCCTTCACTTTATATGGGACAAGAGGACAAGGGTTAGTAGCTGGAAGGAAATAAGGGGTCTTGTTGATGTTTTAATTGGGTCAGAGATCATGCAAGCAGTACTTTTTCCCAAAAAAAACAGCCAACCCCAATGGTGGTAGAGTACAGAGGGGGTACAACATCATTTTTTATGTTAGCAAAGATCACTACTTTTTGTTTGTGCAGCGCCCAGATATGCAGGATACTCTCATATTCACTCCCTATGGGTCTTTCCCCATTTTGTATGTTCTCTCGCTTTCTCTACTTATATCTCTTTCTGTCTTCTCTCGCTTTCTCTACTTATATATCTCTTTCTGTCTTTCACTTTCACATGTCTCCCTTTCTCTTGCTTGCTCTACCATCTTCTCACTCTTCCTTTTATACTCTACTCCAGCCTTTTCTTAAGATGGGGTAAAGCTTGAAATAAGTTTCAGGTCTTCAGGGAACCCCTTCTTTAATTACTATATCCATAGCTCACAGTACATTACCTTGGCAGTCAATGTGAAGATGTCATTATACAGATCAGTGGTAACTGACACGAGAGGTCCAAATTGCTCAAGAAACCATCAGCAACCTCTGGAGGAACCCTAAAGAAACTCTGGATGAGAGACACCGCTCTACCCACATCTCACTTTCTTTCACGCCTATTCACATTAAATTAAATTTTGTACTTGATACCATTTGAATGGAGCCCCAACAATTCTTGTACAGGACCAATGGTCGACTATGGCCATCATGAACCTTGTTATTTGCAGTAACATAACAACCAAATTTCTGCTTTCACCAACTTTATTACTGTTCCAAAAGCAGCAAACAGCCTCGTATTTCCCAGCCCATCACTTCATTTGCAGTTCTGTATGAACCTCATCTGAATTCCACCTCTTCTAATACACACTAACTAATCTGTACTGGATGCAGGCAGCTGGCTGCAAATACCCCCAGACAATGGACCTAATCCTACGTATCCTGGAAAAGCCTGGACATCTAAATAAAGAAGAAATAAAAAGAACAGTTCTGTCACCGACAGCAATGGGGAAATCTCCGCTATGGGCCAGGACAAAGCTACGCGCATCATACAATGAGCTAAACGTTGCCGGACAGCTAATTAAAAGCGGAAGTGCAGGCTCTTCACGATTAATGTTGTGGAAGGAGTTTTGAGCCTATTCAAAAGATGGCCCCCAACTGAGTTCATATTCAGGGAGAATTAATTGTCATTCCAACTACCTCCTGTCCCAGTTTCCAACTAAAAAATTGCAGAAGCAAGAAACATCTATACAGTGGGGGCTTGGGTTAGGCAAGGCTTAGATCAATACTGTAAGAGATTATCAAAACTATACTATATTTGGGGTAGCTAGTGACATTTCTAAGTAAATTTATACTACACTAGAAATTCACCAGCTATCAATTGCAGCAATATTTCAATGTATTGTATCTATCAGCCTTCCTGGTACTTCTTTTTGTTCTATTTAGGACTGGCCTTGAACAAATAAGAAAACCCAAAAAATCAGATGCCCTTATCTGCACACATTTTTCTAGTCTGTAACAGATTTTAGAAACTCAACAGGGCAACCCAGCAACTAGCAAATCCAGAAATGTCCACAATGGCACCATATGTTGCTTCCATGATTTTAAAATGTGTGATTTATCCTATTCTATAAACTAATTTAACAATTATTCACCCACAAACATTCTATAAGGAAGCCCTAGAATGTTTGTGGGTGAATGATTGTTAGTTTATAGAATAGGATAGCTCACACATTTTAAACTTTCCCTAATAATTGGCATCAATGAAATAAATGAATACCTCTCATTTATACAAACATCTGCCCCTCAAAGGTAGCCAGTCATAGAAGTAACATGGTTGCTTCCATTGTGAACACTTCTTCTGGAAATGCTAGTTGATGGGTTGACCTGTTAAGTCTTAGGTGTTGGAGTGGAGGACCCTTACTATAATGGTTCCAAGACACCTTTAACCTCAGTGGTATTACTGGTAGACTTTTGCTGTAGTCCCAAAACTACATGGAGCATTATTTCTTCTGGTGTTTGATTCACCCCACGAGTCTTGCATGTTGATGTGCATAGGATTAAATTATTGTGTGCTGTAAATGACAAGGGAATGCTTAGTCAACATCTCATTCGTTGATTTTATTTTTACCCTTTGCTTTTTTTTCCAAAGTTCTGCCTTTTACATGCATCTAATGGAGGGAAGGTTAAGCTGGGTTTAATCCACAGAAAAAAATATTTCAAGCCTCACTTAGATGGTCTTACTATTAGGAAATGTTCAAGCTTTGCAGGGCAGATACAATCCCAATTATCTCACATCTAGACACAATTTCCACTTTATACATGTTTTGATCACGATTCCCCTACAGATGTAAAAGGTGTAAATATGACTGAAATCAGATTGAAGGTAAAGAAAGTGACAGCTGTGCAGATAATAAAAACTTTGGATGAAAGTGACAGAAGGAGCTAGGTGAATTTCCTAGGGGGGATTCCACAAATATTTAAAGATCAGTGAGAAATAGGACACCACATGGGTCAAATTCAACATTTTTCACAGATTGTGGTTGCAATTTGTCTTAATTAGGGTGAATTATGGTCAAACAAGATTCGATTAAAAGCATTTAACTCTTTGACAGTTTATTATTCTTTGGGTGAGAAAAGTTTTTTGCTTATTGTCAAGTCTAAATGAATACAAATAGCTCAAAAAGAGAAGGATATTAAATATTACCAAGATGAAGATAAATAGATGAGTATGATGAAGGCTGAACATGGATTTTTGTTGGGCATGGCCATGCAAGGGGTGCACTTGCACAGAAAGATGGCAATGCTGCATCACTAATAATAAATATCCAAGTTTGTGAACACGAGCCCTTGAAAAAAAAGTCTAACACATTCCAGCTGCATGCCAAATGTTTTCACAGATCTGTTGCAAATATGGTGGGCTGCACACAGATTGCGTCCACATTCTCAGTCGTGCCATCACCTCCTGGGAAGCGGGGAAGAGTTAATCAATACTGAATGGAGCAGATACAAGGCAGCATCTGTAGTGGTGCCATCACCGGTATGGGACGGGTCTATGAGAGCTTTGGGTAATCCCAAGATTAAAGGCCAGCGAATGCAGAGACATCCAATATTTCCTCTGATGTAAGGAGCTTCAGCATAAATGGGATTTTGTGCAGAGCACATTTCACATCTAAAAGGCTGTATTTCAAAGGATTAGAGGCGAAAGAGAGACTTACTGCTAATATACATCAGATTGTTCACTTGTTTTGCTATCTACACTTTCCAAAAAAAAAAGTAAGATTTCTTCACTTTCCAAAAAAAAAGAAAAAGAAAAATCATAATGCAAAGAACTGAAGTCTTTGGCTATCAGGATCAACTTAAAGCTGGAAGTGACACGTGCGGACAAGATCTGATCACCGAATGCCTCTGGGTTTGAATATGAATAGAAGGAGGAGAAAACTGGTAGCACCCTACATGTGAGCCCACAAGTGGCTCAGGGGCCACAGACCTGATGTCATGTGGGAAAGATGGATTTTCAAAGTTCTTTCATAAAGATGAGTTAAAGTTTCAAAAAGTTGCCATAGACTTTTTTTAATTCATGTAAGCATAAATGCATTATCTAACCACTGAATAAGAGTTTTTTCAATGTAACATTATCCAATAACAAAGCAGCAATGAAATTGCAACATTGTATTAAGTCATAAAGCCCAGGGGCTGATCTATGCCATACAGTCACTGCTAAAACTTGCCCAAGTACACAACTTTTTTTTAATCCTGAGCCAGCATTCTGACCATTATAAAGACCAATTATAGAAGGCATTGTCAGGGGGAGTTACTTTAAACTACATTCACATTTAAATTAGGTACTTAAAACATCTAAATAATTGTATGTGAAATCTAGATATATAGATGATAAATATTTATATATATATATATATATATATATTATATATATATATATATATATTCATTCATATATTTTTAGAGGTCCAGACTCACTAGGCAGAGAATATCCAGCTTCTTGTACAGGTGGTAGATGTGTTTCTCTGTTTACAGACACATCAATACTGGAGGCATCTGCAGGATGAAACCCAGACCCATAATTCCTAACAAACATTCTCAAATGAAAGGTAATCATGCATGACCAGCTGAACCATTTAATTAAATGAAAATTAATTTACTTAGCAGGCCATCCCGCCAAGCAAAGCCTATTGGATCACACTTGCGTTTCCCCACCAGTATAGTCGGGGAGACTGAAATGAAAGCCAGCCACGTGCTTTTACCCAAAAAAAAAAAAAAACACACACACACACTTTATATAAATGCTAGAAAGAGGATTCTTAACATCTGTGTGTAAACCCATATGGTATACGTGCAGTTGATCCAGAGGAAGGCAAAAAAACCCCATAACGTAAGGCCAAAGTTTCTCCAAACAAACAAGGTTTAACTCTGGTTTAAATGAATCCTAACTTTGCTATATCCTCCTAGCCCCCTGTCACTTATTCAATCCTAAATAGGTTCCTACAGCACAAATGCAAACACACAGAATATAAAGAAATGCAAAAAAAAAAAAAAAAGTTTCAGTGTGATTTACTACTACAGCAGAGTAAATTCTGTTTTGACAGCACCATCAAGTTGTAACACATTTTTCTACTTTCACAAAAGTTTTATATTTAGCAAGGAACGTCAAGTGAATATTCCCAAAAGTCAATTGCATTCTAATTATCCAAGCCTGGTACAAGAGGTGACAGATCAATTAAGTTGTTACACTTGCATTAAGCGGAACCTTATGTACAGAATATTCACCCATCTGGTCCATGGGTAACCACTGATGAAATAAAACACTGAGATAAAAAGTTTTGTGTCCACTGATCAGTACTAACTGCAAAATGAATTACAAACATACAAATAATAAAAACACTAAAAATGCAAATAAAGGTCAAAAAGAAAGAAAAGAATTCATTGCTCAGATGGTCAGTAAAAAGGATTTATCATATCCAATCGTTTTCTAATTAAAACCCGTTGAAGGTACATGTCTCTGTATCATGTTACACTCCTAGAAATCAAACCCCCAACAAATCTAATACAATAATAATTTTATTATTATATAATAATATACTACAAAGAGTAAAAATGTTAGCATAGCATATTAGAATAATAAGCAAACTCAGAGGTAACATAGTTTGTATATTGTAGGATAGGCTCACACAAGTTGCTATGTTTTGTTAACTTATAAACATTTTTTTCCCCAAAAAATGATCCTGTATGGGGCCAACATAACCATCAACAAGCATACAAATGGCCCTAGGAGTCAATAGAGGACTCTTCTAATAATGTGCTAATTAAAATCTATTGTGGGTAGATACTTCTATATCATATTCCACTCTTATAAACCAAACCACCAGCAGTGGATCAAATATCAAATAATAATACTGTACTATACTACAAACAATAAATGTTAGCACAGCATAATAGTATAATAAATAAATTGAGTTACCATGCCTGTGTATTGTAGGATAGGCGGACATGTATTTCTTGCACTCATTATATGTATATAAGGTCAGTCCATGACCATCATTGACCCATGGTCCTCCGGAAGGGTTGACCACAAACTCTCCATAGTTGACCGATTCACATTTTGTGAATATTTTACATCCTCATATCACTGAAGTGAACACACTTCCCCATGCTCATGGCTCCATCCAGAAATGGCTCTTATCTGGTAGAAGATACTGCTAAGAGCTTCCAGCTTCTCCTAGGACTATCTCACCAGCAGCAGACACTTGAAATAATGATAAAATATGAAGTACAGCCGTCTCCCCTGACCTGTGGCTGCTGCATTTTACTTCTCCAGAGATAATGGAAAGCCAATTAATCATCTAGATAAGCCTGGCTCATTACACACACCGGTGGGGTGACACAGGTATAAAGCTACGTACACACTTCCAATAATTATCGTTGGTAAACAAACGACGAACGATCCTGCACGATATCGGCGAACGATCGTATAGCACCGATCCTGTACATGCAGATAACGACACGATCGTTCGTAGATATTGTACACACAATAGATGCGATCGTTTGAGCGATACAGGAAGTGATGTGCACGACAGGAAGTGAACGAACGTTCGTTCATCACGCATGCTCAGACCATAGACCATGGACGATCAATGAACGACCGTACACACGATAGATAGTAAACGATCATCGTCCAATACGATCCGCCGGTCCGGTCGTTCATTTCCAGCGACTATTCTCGTTCGTCGGCGTCGTTGGTTACTTTTTTTACGAACGATTTTTGACCAATCGATCGTTCGTCGTTCATTTCCAACGATAAAAATTGGAAGTGTGTACGCAGCTTAAGACTGGTGCAATATCACACTTGACCAATCGGCGAGTTTGGTAATCACTTGGTTATCAGTTACTGAACACAGCATATACAGGTATAGGTTATGGGGTAAACTACAAAACTTTGGGGGCCCCTACTTGGGTTTGGCCAATGGTTATTTACCAACATGCCCAATCAAGGTCCTCATTGTATTGTATAATCAGATGGATGCCATGCCTAAAAAACAAATTTTAATATGGAATCTGGCCTGTACCTAAACTGGACTTGATATCAGCCTTTTATTCCATCATACAAGATGGAGGCAGGACTAGAAGCCAATCAGATGGGTTACATGCTATTTGGAGGAAATGTAGAAAGATAACCTGATTAGTCTACTGCTTCTCTTTGGCTATCCAATCAGCAATCAGAAGGGGCACACATGGTATTTCTTCTCGAGTTTAGCTTTGTGCCTAAATTGAGAACACAAGTAAATGGAAAGATGGCTCCCATAATCCTAAATAATGTTTCCTTCCCCATTCTGGGTGACCATCACCCCGGCTTCATCTCTGAATGTGAGGAAATCATCATCAAATATATTTTGTCCATTTGCCATTTAGGACAATGCGTCACAATATTAAAGGAACAGATGCAACTCCAAATCGCGGCCATGAAACGACGACTTGCTCATCGCCAATTTCCAGAATTCTCAACAAGCATTAAAAAAATGAAATCCCTTTTCTGCTCCGGGCCATTCATAAAACAAGCCGCTGCATTTTTAACATGAACAAACGATGACACCTAAAGCGTTGCGATAATAAAATGCAGCTTGCCCGTCCATTACAGAGGCGTCTCTGGGGGGGACACGGAGCATGGGGGGCCACTATATCACCAAATCCCACAGATTGCCGGGGTCACGGATAAAACTCACAACACTTTCCATGCATTTGGCTTCAGCAGAAGAAAGACAATTATCTTCTCAGAAGCAATTACTGCCCCAGACACTGATAACGCCCCAGGACATATCGCAACAATACGCAGAAAGGGAAAGTGCTCGGCTCGCCTGTGGGAAAGTTTAGTGCGGTATTTCACAAGACCCATCCTGACGTTTACTCACCCCGGGGGGGAAATATCTCACTTCTGCCCTCCCAACATAAATTATTGGATATCCAACGCCCAAACTTGTTTTTATCAATCGTGGCGAAGGGTTAAAATACCAGCCGGGTCCTACCATCGGCCAACCATTGGGGAGATTTCCTTTTACTTATTCTCATGAAGATGCAACAGGAAGTGAGGGAAATCTCTAAATGAAAGTTTCTCCTCTGGTGACAACCCAAAATTTGGACTATAATGACTATAATATTATGTATATGTTCCCATTGATTCCACTTTTTATTCCAGTGACGGAGCCAAAATATTCCAATCATTAAAAACTAATAAAAACACCAAAATACAAAACAAATGCATTAAAGAAAAAGAAGTCCAAGCCAGGGAGGAACTATAAGTCCCAGCATGGAAAATTGTGATTCTGAGAATTTGAGGTTTTAGGGCTGAGGGATTTATTAGATTAAACTGGGAGGCATTTTGTTTGCTAAAGCATTTTTTTCTAATTTGATAAAATAGTTTTCAAAGAGTTTGCAACTTTCTCTGTTGATCTCTTGCATTCTATTGTTAGCTACTTCCTGTCCTCTCCAGTGTTGGCTTCTCAGTTTGGGTTTTCTGGTGACCCCAGCTGTAAATTGAGTATCAGCAATGCTGCAAGTGCATACAATAGGGTGACACGCTCGAGAGAAAAAGAAAAACAATGATAAAAAGTTGTTGACCTATAAAAGGAAGTACCTGATTAATGCCCTTTATGGCAGGATCATTGCCAGTTCAGAATTCCCTAATTCCAAGGACAAAATAAAACTTTGTATTGCATACAATGCAAAATCTGTTTTATGAAGAATACCTCCCCCCAATTGCCTGCAAATGAGTCATGATAATTCGGTCAACATAGCAAACATATTTGCTCCAAGCATGTGGTCTAGAGTAGACACCACAATTGGCTCATTAAAGTAGAAATCAAATATTATTAAAATCCAAGTATGTGTATTTTTACATATTTTTTAAAAATATTTGTGTACTTTGTGTTCTCCTTATAGATCTGTGCAGTAACCCTGTACGACCCTTTGCCTTCCTGAACTTCCTGTAATAAAGACCGGTCACTGCTGCTCTCTTTCCTTGTGCAGGGTGATTGGTCTCGTCTCCGCCCCCTCTGTGGTTTTCTGCAGGCAGCATGCAGTGGGTGGAGCCTAATAAGTCCCACCTACATGATTCATCTCCAAACATTCTGTGATATCCGAGCTCACAAAGGCAATGGTACACACAAAATGATTTTATATTTTTTTTAGCTATTGATGGATATAGTTAAATGTAATTTTTTGCATCTGGAGTTTAGTTTTAGATTTAAGCCTGGTATGCACAAAAAAAAGTCAGCATGCAGAATAGCAAAGATGCAACATAGAAAAAAAGAAATAAAGTGCATTTCCTATTTGCCGTCTGATCACATCAGGGTGTCATCCACTTGGCACAAAACCAATATGGTACCTGCAGAACAAAATGGCGATTGAATTATGCGGCCACCCTCCCCTGTGCAGCACTGAATGCGATCCGTGCAGGAATAACGAAGTGGCGTCAGCTGCCATTCACAAATTGCCATTATTAATAAATGTATCTGAATACCAATGCAGAAGAGAGGGGTGGCGTTGGTGACTGGGGGGTCAGGGTGTTGTAGGAGGGGGGGGGGGGTGCTGAACACTTTCTCCTTTTCTATAGCCTCAGATTTCCATTCTGCCTCCTCTGAATAGACTGACCGGCAGCTCCAAAAAGAGTTTGCTGACCTCGCTAATCGTTCCTGACACAGCCAATGAACGGCACGCACATTCACTTCTCCCCCCGCCTCTCCAATTTCATTCATAAAAACAGTGAAGAGGGAAAGGAAAAAAATGAACATTGTTCAGGGGAAAAAAAAGGAAAGTAAAAAACAAAAAAATAAAGGGGGTAAAAAAAGCCCAGATGAGGGCCCCAGTGTTTTCATTCTATTCAACAAGCAGAACCACCATCTGCCTCTTTCTTACCAGGAGTCGGACCCCTTCCCTGCGGGGACATGAAAACGGACGGCGCTTCTCTATCGCCTAATGGGCGTCATTCATATTAGCAAACAGGCGCACAGAATGCCGCCTCTCAATGTGTTTTATGGAAGCCGCCGCTGGCACAAAGCAATGGCTGTTACCGGGTCCCTGAAGAATTAGATCACTGAGGGGGGGGGTCTAAGCTTTATATGGAAAACCAAACGCAAAATTTAGCAATAATCTAATAACGCCGGAACATTCGGATAAAAGAGATTCCCTTGTGAAGAAAAAGCCCCTTGTGAAGGATTCCCGTTCACCTATACACAGACCAGGCACAGTGCACCTCTGTGTTACTGGCTACATGGGGGGTCTGCATGATGGGTCCCTGGAGCCGGGATTAGGAGGGCCCTACAGGGTTAATAACAGTGCAACGTGACATAGAGATCATTAAGGCTGCACTGTAATCGCTAAAAATGAATGCAGCTAGAATAAATACCTAATACTGCTTTTATATACACCTACTGTCATACCAGGGAATAAAGATTGGAGACTAAGCTTTTCAAGACTGGAGAAGATCATGGGGAACCGGAGAGATCCAGCAAACCTGGAGTGGATTTCTTAAAAATCACTTGCTTTTAGTTGACAATCCATTCTAGGTTTGCCTATGATTGTCTATCTCCATCTGCTTTTCTTTCTTGCAGGATGGAGCCATCATCCAGGGTCACAATCTTCCTCCTGGTTCATTATGTAAACCCCATCTGACGGACACAGATCAGCCCCTGCTGCAGCTTTTACCTTGTGATTTGCTATAAAATGACAATGCTGCAGGCTGACCATTAGGAGACTGAGGATGTGGTTTCTGCTGCCTGCAGCAGTGATGAAATAACCAGGCACATGACCAGTGCTCAAGGACTGCTTATGGTTCTGATGATTCTGAGATCAATCAGATTTATTGATCAGCTTCAGGGAGACTTTCCTATTAATTTGTAACATCAAACCTTAGAGGAGAGCACAGCGGGGTGCTGCCCGCTCCCCATAGAACAGAATGGTGCTGTGTGTACAGAACTCGTTCATTCACTGGAAACAATACGGAAAGATCATTTCCATTGACAATCTTCTGATGTCTATAGGGAGCTTTTTAACGTTCATAACAAGTCAATTCGACATTGTATTCATTAATAAATAATTATAAATCCTTATATTTAATAAATCAAGGGCAACACGACTTGATATTAGCCCCTTACATTCTCCTGCAGTAAAACTCATTCTGCATAAGGAAATCCTAGGAGCCAATCAGGTGTGCTGCATGCAAATGTTGTACAAAGGACAGAAGAAAAAACCACTGGAGTCAACTTCTGCTCCTTTGCTGTCCATTCAGCGGAATAGGGGCAGAGAAGACACCACTGCATTCATTAATTACCACTGGTGTCATCTGTGAGCTGTACTACAATACAAATCCTTAGCCGGGTAAAGCAAACCCTTGCATGCATTTTATTTTCATGGTTTGGAGGTCAGATAATACAAATTGATACAAATGCAAAATTCAGAACATAAATCCTTCCACTCGGTCATTCAATTCATTATTGAGTTAAATGTAAAAATAAATTGCATGTGCAGACTGACAGCACAGATTACACGGAGCGATGCAGAAAGCGGTGTGTATGATGGGAACAATGTGCAGCTTCCTATATCTGGATAAGGAGGGCTGGGGGAGAATAGGAGTAGTTGTCACACAGATCTATGGAGAGAAGATAAAAAACAAAACATTCCCACTCATAGCATGATATCACAATCTATAATCTGCTTATTAGATTTCTTCCTTTTATTACCTGGCAATCCTGCCAGTAACTCACCTCCTTCCTTTCTAGGGTGACAACGTTCATTCCCTGTATTATGGAAAAGCCAGATTGTGTCTGCAGAACTACAATAAGCACATCTTCCCCCACACATAGGAATGGAGTACATAGGAGACGTTCATTGATTTACACTTTGTAAGAACTAAAGACTCTGATGGAGGAGACTCAGTCACTTAGCACTCAGCGTTGCGTAAACCCTGCGGCCGTCTTGTGGCTATGGAACGTTCCAGGCTCAGTGGAGTGTACGCTCTCTCTGGGTTACCATTTACACAAGCTGCCGTTCTACTTCTCACCTGAGCAAACAGAACGGGATTCAAGGAGCGAGCAATGAATACACCGAGGGAGGGGAGGCTGGGGATGTAATGAGGGCAATCTGTAGGACTACAACTCCAAGCATGGGGTTTACACCATGAGATTGTGGGCATCAGCAACAAACTTTATGGAGGGAATACACACCATTGGCAGTACATTGGTCTCTTTAAATTATAGGGCATATAGTTTAAGAACTACTACCTACAGACCTGCAATCATTCCCTGGGACACTTATTTAGACCAGGGGTGTGCAATACGATTTAGGATCATGTGACATTAAGGGGTAATGGTCACTTATCATTGGAGGTCCTGGTTATTCCAATCTAGAGAATGTGCACAAGTGACCCAACATGACCTTGGTGGACATCACTGTGCCCATTGCTATTGATGACAAATGTGGGGATGCCGAGGGCTATGCCAAGGCAACATGGGCATTATATGGGGTGCAAGAATAGGTCACACTTTACACAGTTCTTTTATTAGCACACAAGCTTGCCATGCATTATAAGATGATTGTACTATTTGCAATGATTACTTTATGATTTACTTTTACGTTGAACCATGCACAGCTTGATCCAAATGGTAAATGTTCTAAAAAAAAGAGGAGATCCAATCATCCTATTCTCCTCCTGTGTCTGTATTCGTCTGTCTTTTGCAACCCCTACTTAATGTACAACGCCCCGTAATATGTTGGCGCTATATAAATCCTGTTCAATAATAATAATAATATTCTGTTTTGTGATTGCTGTGTTCAGCAAGACTTCATTAAAAGTATCATAATTAACAAATATTGGATTGTGAGGATATATAACAAGCACCACGTTAAGCTCACTTTTCCTAAATGACAATTACCGCTGTGCTGGAACTTGTAGTGCTCCAGCAGCTCTCACACTCTGCTCTCAGAAAACTCAAATCAGTTCCTATAGTGTGCATGAAATTATATTACAATGAAAGTACTAATCTCATAATAAGTAATGAAGGGGAGAGGGTGGACCATTATGTGTTAAGTGCTTTCACATACATCTTCCATGACAGTAATTGCACTTGTTTCACCTTGATTGTAGCAGACAGAAGAAAAATGATTTTCAGAAAAAAGCTGCCTGTCATTCTTATCACAATGCGTGAAAATAGAAGGGATTCAGTTCATTACAGGTCAGGTGTATTACTAGGTTCGTCACAAAGCAATAGCAATCATTATGGTAGACGCCACAATAAAAGGCGGTCGCTGCAGGTTACTACGCCATGTTCACCACAAGTCCCAGCATCTCTTGTCCTAGCAATCTGAAGCTATAGATACTTCTTCTTGCTTTACTGAATTTCTACCAACTAATAAAAACTCATCACAGCTGTCATCTATCTGCAATTCCTATACAAGTCCTCAAGGCAATGCTACGCAGTTTGCTCAGCAATGTATACAGCATGCAGAGGAATACAATCACAGCCATAAAACACTGGCAACCTAAACAGGAGATGGTTATCATTACAATATAAAGTATACTACACATGGGCATTCATAACACTTCAATATGCAAAGCATGTGCCAGAACAGATGTTGCATAGATATTCATGTTGAAAAGAAAAGATTGAAGTTCATATAAGTAAACTATAAACAAAGAACAGGGAAAATACAAAATAAGAAAGTGTGCTTATTCATAACAACACAGTTCACATCTACCTGTACATTTCCAATGCTCATGCTTTTTACAAACCAACCATTCTCAAAATCCATAGTGAATTTATTATAGCAAACTAATATTCCTGTGCAGGTTGCAGTCAGGAAACAACTAAAAATTTCACATTTGACATGGTTATGCCAACCAATGCAATGCCAGATATTTGTAATAGTTTTTATATATTTGCAATATAAAATAATTAGAGTTGACCACACACATTCCTAGATTATCATTAGATTGAGTGATGTAAGGCAACATTGGGACTGTAACACACTAAGCATGTGCGATTGGGTCAGATAAAAGAAATTGATGACTTGTATGTGTATGGTGCAAGGGATGGTTATGGTGGTGTAATGGAGACATTATGGGCAATGCCATAAACACTGATTTGGCTAATTAAACTAAAGGTAATTTAAAGTGTAAATTACACACAGAGATTAGTAGTGAGTAACAATGGGGAGCTGCATCATTATCAGACGGGTGTCATTGTTTCCTTTGGGTTTCTCTATTGCATGGCATTGTACCGTACTGTACACACATTAAGCACAAATCAACAAATAAACAAGCCCCAATGTCATTCAGATCTCCCTGTGTAGCACCAAAGGAGTTAATCTGCAAGTCAACCAGCCCAATGATTAATTAGCTTTCCTCAAACAATGACCCCCCTGCTGCCCTCCTAGTGCAAGCCAGGGACAACATGGAAATTTGCATTTCTCATGAAGAGCTCAAGGTTTAATCCACAGGCAGGCTGCATGAGAAACTCTCTATTCCCTCCCCGTTCAAAGTTAAAAGTAAAGAGACGTTTTTTTCGTTCCTAGGCAAGCAAACATGTGCATGTTTGCGAAACCATGGGCAAACGGACAGAGGGTGGATCCGCGTCCTTACCTGCTGATTTTTTCTCCGCTCTCTCCTCTTCTGGCTCTGCGATCGGAAGCCTGGCTGCTGGCACTCCGCTCACCGTCACCAGGAACAAGCAAAGCGTGCACCACACGGCGATCATTCCCACTGGGACCCCTTGGCAAAGGGATAACCTCCAGCCCCCTCCAGCCTTAGACATCCTCTGGTTGCATACTTTGTTGTGGCCGGTACAAGCAATGTAATCCTTGCGGGAACCTGCAAGAAATAAAAAGTTCAGTTAAAATAAAAGACCTGTAAAGTTGTATCTGTACTCTAGTTGACTTCTGATTGGTCGCTCATTCTATATTAATTCAAAAACTAAAAAAAATACATTTTTGTCATTTATACCAGCAAATACTAGGGAGATAACCCAATGTTGATCATATGAGGTCACCCAATCAATTCAGCAATCCTTGCAAGGTCAGATTTAAGGAGAACTGAAAAGCTTAGGGACCGATTGTCATTTTTTATTAAGCACCTCGGATATGGTTTCCTGCTTTGGTCCATGCAATTGAGTCTGAACTCAAGAGCATAAAAGCCATGCAACCATTTATTTTTTAAACATCCCTACAAAAACAAAAATGATTTCTAAGTATCTTTGTTACATTGCTTTGATCTTCTACAAAATATTTTCTTAAAACATACTCATTGGCTGTGCTAACTAGTCATTGGATCTTAAAAATAATTTTATATATTTGTTGGCCCACATTTAAGAGCTGGTGATTAATTTAAACTAACATTGAGTGATCATCAACTTAGATTGTTAGTAAAATCCTGAACTGTGATGCAAAACCAGGGATCAGGATCAATAAGCTGGCTGGTTATCCTTTAAACGGCCCATTAGGTTGACCATTAATGGACCCCAGCAGGGTACAATCCGCAGGGAGAGGGGCCACTTATACATCAGCACTGACCAGGACCGACCTCAATTCTCATCTAAATTCTGAATTCTAAATTCTATTCCCAATGCAGTCACATGTAGGTATGACATCACTAAAAAAAGAATCTATTCCACAAAAGTATTGATTTTTGATTGGCTGTTATTAAGAAATACCCAGCCAATCACTGGAATCTGGTCATTCAATAGACCCTGGATGAAACATACAATATGTGAAATGTTGTTGCCACTCTGAGATTTTATTTACAAAGCTCAGCTGGACAGATCAGTGTTTGGCTCCAGTGAATGCATTTCAAGCCTCTGCTATACAGATAGCAATGGGGAGAGGTGGAGGGGGGTAATCTTGGAAAATCCATTACTAATGCCTAGGGATCATGGATAAGATTGGGTTCTCTGAGATCACATAGGGGCCCCTAGGGTGCAAGGAGGGGGCTCATGCATAGATGTGACCATATTACTTCCATTGGTGGCCCCAGGTTATATAGATCTGCCTGGAGGAGGAGGTGGATCACTTTCACCTCTTGGTGTGCAAAGCTGCACCTCTGTATTCAAACACTAAATCTGGAATTCTAAAATAGTAAATTGAGTTTAATCTACTCCAAACTACTATTAATCCAGAAGAAGCTGCAAAATCAGACTCAGGATTTAGAAGGGGGTCCCTGGAGTCCAATAAAGTAGGGGCAAGCTGCATGGAGTTATATACAGCAGATGGGGAAAATGAATGATCAGGTCGGATCTATTGGGATTACAGTACGGGTGACAATTCCAACAATGTCCAAGGACAGCTTTAGCTTTTACAGGTCTGTCCCTGAAATCTGATGGTCATAGGAAGGTGAAAAGCTACATGCAGTATAATAAGGGAAAGATAAATATTTATTTTAATTCCAATAATGAGGATTCAGAAGAAGCAGGGACAACAATCCCTACAATCTCCAAAGATAGCCTGAGGATTTCTAGATCTGTCCCTGGAATTGTTGATCACTGGCACCATAAGAAAGGAAATGCATGGAATATTAGACTAAGGCTAGGGGAAAAATTATTATTATTAATAATAATATTAAACAGGATTTATATAGCGCCAACATATTACGCATAATCCAATTCTAATAAAGGGGATTCAGAAGAAGTGACAACACTCCCTACAATTTCCAAGGACAGCTTGAGTATTTGCAGGTCTGTCCCTGGAATCTGATGAGCACCATTGGAATAAAGAAAGCTGCATGCAAGATAAAAAAAAATAGTTGATTGGGTTTAATCTATTCTGATTCCAATACAGGTGATCCAGAAGAAGCAGTGACAACAATCCCTATATTTGGAATCTGTTGATCACAAGAATTAAAAAAGTTGCATGCATTTCACAGGACTGAGTGAAATTTTTTTTTTGGTCTGTCCCTGGAATTGATGATCACTAGAACCATTGGAGGGAAATCTGCATGCAATATTAGACTAAAATAAATAATTGCAATAATTGGGATCCAGAAGTAGCAGTGACAACAATCCCTACAATTTACAAGGACATATTCAGTCCCTGGAATCTGATCATAAAAAAAGGAAAAGTTGCATGCAGTATAGAAACCAAAGCATCATAGGAATAAGAAAAGCAGCAGGCACAATGATATTAAAAAAGGGAAAAGTAGTTCATAATGTTTAATACTAATCCCTACAATTCCCAATGACAGCCTGAGGATTTCTAGATCTGTCCCTGGAATTTGATGATCACTGGCAACATAGGAAGGTGGAAACCTGCATGCAATATACTAAAGGTGGCTGAACATTTTTTCTCTATCCTAATCCCAAATCTGATTTTGTTGATCCAGAAGCAGAGACAGCTCCGATGTACACAGAAGTTCTCCTAACCCTGCAGTTTAGAATTAATAGGAATTATTTTATAATCCAATGGATCAAACATGGAAGGATTGCAGAGTCTTCTGATCAGGTCCCAATTCCAGAAGTTGATGTGAATAGGGGATCGCACATCCCAAAATCCCCAGAGCCAGCGTCCGATCCCTACAGTCCGATATCAGACTCAGCAGCCCATAGCAGAGTTGGTGTAAGTGTCACCCCCAGTCCAGGGATGGGTGCAGTCCATGGCATGGTAGCAGAGTAATCCAGCACACCTACCTGCTGCTAATGCGTTACTAGATCCCCCGATCAATGCGGAGCTCCGAGCGATCCGCAGCGCTAACCCAAGCAGAGAGCCGGCGACTGAGCAACTCCACCTCCTGACAGCATCTCCAGCATGGGAGGGCGGGGCTCAGATACTATAACACGCCCTCTCCCGGGCAAGCCGCGCCCCTTCACTGTGACGTCACTGACCTCCTGCATCCAGCTGAACGTGTGCCTGCTCCTAAGGGAGTCAGAGAGGGGAACCCTTTCATTGCTGGATAGAATGATGTGCATGTAACATAGACCATGTCCCTCCACACAGTCATGTGACTTAGATTGTAAGCTCCTTGGGGCAAGGTCCTCTCCTGTGTCATTATCATGTGCAAACCCTATTCCCCCCACTTCCTAGATTTATAGCTCTTCGGGGCAGGGTCCTCTCCTCCTCCTGTGTCACTGTCTGGATCTGTCTGTCATTTGCAACCCCCATTTCATGTACAGCGCTGTGTAATATGTTGGCGCTATATAAATCCTGTATAATATTAATAATAATGTACAGCGCTGTGTAATATGTTGGCGCTTTAAAAATCCTGTATAATATTAATAATAATGTACAGCGCTGTATTACAAATAAATTGGTCTCCTGGCTTCAAAGAGTAAGGTACCTGTCACCTGTAATGTGAAATCTCATTGTTGGAAGCCCCTGGATGCACCTGGAACAGCGCACGGCACGGAATCAACCGCAGTCTAAGCTGACTTGTCTCTTTTGGTGCAAAACCTGTTTCCCGACCTCTCCCATTCACTTGAATATGGGAGGCTGAGACCATGGTGGAGTCGCAGTTCACCACAAGCATGAAATTACCCCAAGATTGGATTCCAGAAGTGGCCATAAACTATGCTGGATCACCCAGGTTCTCCCACGATCTTCTCCAGTCTTAGAGGGCTTTGATAAACCAGGCTCAATATAATAGTTTCAATTGATTAAATATTACATTTAAATAAAACATCAAATGTAGCAAAATATTTTAAAAACAAAGCCAATCATGATCAATGGTATATTGATTGAATATTGATTTGGAATGCCCATACTTTGCTTGATCCAGTATTGCACACCCTGAGCTGTCCATTCCAACAGGTTAATGTAAATCAGCAGAAAGCATTCCCTAACAACCAGCAACCAAAGGGAGCGCTCCCTACTGTTATATATGCTTTAACATCACAGCCCTGCCTGTTAGTATAGTAAGCAGAGGGGAGCGCTCCCATTCTGAGGAACACAGGGGGGCAGAGTTTGCATCACTTATTTTGGTTGGTGAACAGCTCAGTGCAGCTATCAGGAATGTACAATGCCCAGCTCATATTTATCATATATTATTTATATTTATTTTATTTATTTATTTATATTTTATTTATTTATTTATATTTTATTTATATTTATTTATGTATTTATTTTATTATTTATTTATTTATTTATTTCTATATCATATATTATTTATATGTCAATTACAGTGTTTTATCAACCAGGGTTCCTCCAGAGATTGTTGGGGCTTCCATGAGCAATGAACAGTTTGTGCCTTCTGGGTCAGTTTAAGTGACACCAATGATCTTTTCTGCTATCTGTAAGGATGACATTCTTCCCATTGGCCAGCAATATAAGAGGCATTCTGATCATCACATTATTATACTGTTAGCTGTGGATATAATAACTATAGCATGAGTTCCCCGAAGTTCCAAAAGTTATTTCCAGGGGTTTCCAATGTTAAAAAGATGAGGGAGTACTGGCTCATGATGATCTAGAATGTGACATTCAATTCTCTTTATCCAAAGACATTATTTTGCTTTGAATTTTTTTTCTATAATAATTTAATTTTTTACCTTAGTGAATGATAATGATAAGATTGGGGTATGTAGCTGTACTCTGGGACAGAATTGAGGAGACCTTGGTGCATACATGGAGCACCATCAATAAATGTTTGGGGTGCTGTGATATAAGGGGCACCAATGTAGGGGCAATCCTCGAAAATCCTCAATGTCCCTATTTAGGCTAAGTACACACGTGCAATAATTGTCGCTGGAAAGGATCTTTCACGATCCTTTCCAACGACAAACAACTGCACGATGCATGAACGAGGACTGTACATACGGCGGCACTCTGCTCTATGGATAGGGAAGGGTGAAGAATGATGGAGTGACACCCCCCCCTGTGCTCTCTCCCCCTTCACTTACATTACGATTGTTCCTCGTCCATCGTCTGTGGATCCACCAGGACGGTCTTTTTGACGATGTACGACCAGCACTGCACACATGCAAGATTCTTATCCGATATTGGCCATGAGCCGATTATCAGACGAGACCCATTGCACATGTGTACATAGCCCAAGTCCCCCTGCCCATCAGTGTAAGAAATGTTTCTTAAACCGTGCTCACCGCATGATGAATGCCTGCGTCTGGATGAGGCAACAAACACATTTATAACGCATCCCATACATATGTATCTTTCCAAATCACTCCTTAAAACATCTCATTCACCTGTTTATTCTGCCAGTTGATTTTCCTCTTGTAACCTTGCGGAACCATGTGGTTCATTCTGCGGGGTTGTCACCCTTTGGACAAATTAGTTTTAAATAAACATTTGGTTGTAAATTGACTTTAATTAAACAACAAACAAGTGAAAGCCTAACTTCAGCTAATAGTATTAAGTCTTATTGCAACAGTTTGGTCTCTTTGTAACAACATAGATGAAATCGTGTCACATAGAAAGGTAATACAATTAATAAATGAATTTACCGTAAAGAATTATCAGAATACAATATATTTCCTATATTGGGAAATACACTTAAATACACAAAGACCACATAAAGAGATCACAGCTAACCTGTTCCAGGTTTCCATTTTTTATTTATTGCTGTGTAGTATCAGTCCACCCCATTCCCCTTTTGTCTGGTGATCCCTTTTCCCTAACACAGGACAAACCTTATTTAGTGTTTAGTTAATAAATTCATTTTTTGTGCTTTTAAAAAAACTTTATCTGGCCTGATAGCACTAATACTTCTCTTCTGAAACCAATGGAGTTCTTATTAAATATCCAGGGCCCCTATCTTCTCTACATCCCCAAATGAGAGCTGGCAGGTGGCTTCAGGTAGTTGGAGTGCTGTGCATGTAGAACCCCCACTTTATATTTGCTCATTCTTATTAAGTGGAGGGGGGTGCCACATACGTATATTGTTTTTCAATCCATACAGTTTCCAGATGTACACAACTCTGCTTGTGGTTCCAAAGCCTGTGTATATGTATACATGTGTACATGTATATGATGAATATAGAGATGCAATAATATTGTGTCTTTTATATCTGCCTGGGGGGGCAGTTTTCACAGCCTTGGGCAGACAAACAATAAATCAAAATTTTAAATTTCCTGTAATATATATCTATATATGTGTGTGTCATGCCTCTCTGGATTGTCTTTCTACCCCCCTGGATTAGGAATCACCTCTTGGTCTCACTAATGATGCATGAAGCTGTGTACTATGTAATGTGCACCATGATACCCCTCTAGAATGACACCGGGCGAGATAACCTGCAATTTACGAAATCATTTAGTAAAATCGCACATATTTTCTCAGCACATTTGGTGACAGCGGTTGACATTTGGAAATTCCCCCGTCACTCACTAGTAATTGTAAGTGTTTTGGTTGTCAATGGGCTGATCATTTTACAAACATGCATGTCACGGTTCCAGGGCACAGCTATTACCTCCAAATAAAGGGTCATTTATACCTAACCGTACCAGTCTAGGGGAAAAAAATTAAAGTGGGTGGGGGGTTAAACAGACGTATTGAGCTCTCCAGCGTAGAATGAAGTTAAATACTGCAGAATAGTTTCCATAGCATATAATTAGCAGGTTTTGTGGTCACCTTGTAAATCTGAAGCAAACATCTGGAGTAGACAGGACCACAGCGGTTGGTATGAGCCTACATTGGACAACCGGCTTTGTAGGAGTCAGGTAAGCGGCCGGTGTGCAGAATTCTTGCTTGGCCACATGGAGCCATATGCAATGTAATGCTATGTACAAGATGTAGCAATGGCACATGCCTAAATATAAAGGGCAGATCTTTATTTTTAATAAAGATCATGTGACAAGTCACCTTGGTGTCTGGTATCAGGGTTGGCATAAAAGTAGGCATGGGCTAGTATTTATTTGCAAGAAGGCAAATCTGCTCTTTAATTCATCTTTTCAATGCATCCTAACAAGACACAAAATGGTGTGATGGTTTGGGGGAATACATAATTGTAATATATATATTTGCCTATTCTCTTATTTATTATAAACAAAAACATGGCATATGATTCCCAGAGTACCATGGAGTTTCTTTCAGTAGAGGAAGGAAGAGATAGAATTCTCATTTTGTGCTATACCCACTTCTGCCAGGTGAGCTAGGGCATGGGACAAACTTTAGCAAAGTTAAAGTCATTTTTCATTTGGCCCTAAAAATATTCACACACAGGGGCCAGCTGCCAATACCAGTCATACCTGAACATGGACAAATAGAACCCTCCTAAAAACCCAATATTTATATCTATTACATTTCTATGAATCATCTACTCCCTTGTAAGTGATCCTGATACAACAATAACTGTGATATGCTAATGGTGACCTCATAATATTGTTACAAAGAACAGAGTGACAGTTCACACATGAGGAATGATCTTGTCACCGCAATGCATTATGTAAAATGGTGGGAGAAGCTTTCCAGAGCCGTGTCTATAACCCCCAGACATACATAGTTAATGGAAGCGCCTGCTGACTACTAAGGATTAGGAAATGTCCAAAGCTGTAAAAATATATTGAAACATCCAAACAATGGCTCAGGCATGGAGGAGTGCAGGACTTACTGCCTAATGTCTTCTTTAATGTTCTATCAGGATACTTAACGAGGGGATTTTTAACGAGGATCCATTCTAAATCTAGGCATATACTATGTATTATTTTTAATATATTCAATTTTATTATTATACAGTATTTTTATAGCACCAACATATTACGCAGCGCTGTACAAAGTCCATAGTCATGTCACAAACTGTTCCTCAAAAGAGCTCACAATCTAATGTCCCTACAATAGTCATATGTCATTAATACAGTTTAAGGTGAAATTTAGGGGAAAGCCAAATAACCTAACTGCATGTTTTTGGAATGAGGAAGAAACCCACGCAGACACGGAGAGAACCTGCAAACTCCATGCAGATAGTGCCATGGCTGAGACTGGAACCTAGGACCCAGCACTGCAAAAAGATTTTTTTTTAGTGCCTTTATTTGTATATCCAAAAATATTATATATAAAATATTATATTATATATAAAATATTTATCAAGCATTAATCAGAAAAGACCATGGAGCACGATTGGGAGCAAATGATGGCCTTATATCAGTGTTTCTCAACCAGGGCTGCATGGAACCTTAAGGTTCCTCCGGAGGTTGTTAGTGTTTCCTTGAGCAATGAGCAGTTTGTGCCCCTTAGGTCAGTTTAAGTGACACCAATGACTTTTTTGGCTATCTGTAAGGGTGACATTCTTCCCAATGACCAGCAAAGTAAGAGGCATTCTTCACACTAATCACCACACTAATGTACTGTGAACTGTGGATATAATATATAAAAGGGGTTCCCCGAAGACCTGAAAGTTATTTCAATGGGTTCCCTCATAATAAAAAGTTGGAGAAACACTGCATATGACCTTGTACCTCATAAAGCTAGTAGAGGCGATGTTGCAACTGGCTTTGGATTTCTGCTAAAATCAAAAATAAATGTTATTCCTTGATCAATTTTCAATCAGGGAAATATCAGTTAATATGCTGGATCACACATTCATCTAATGTATATTGAAGCCCTAACAATAAACTTTTTTATTGGATCCAGTCTACTCCTGTCCAGTTATAATCACTTTTTCTCTCTTTGATCTGTTATGAAGCAGTTATTTGGGTATATAGGTAAATATTGATCACAATCAGACATCTCCACCAACATTCCCTCTAGGAAATCAATTACTGCCATTGAAACATTGTCATTTATTGAGGGAATGTCAGATTCCCTGTTTTAAAAAGAGAGCCCCTAGTGTATTGTGTGTCCAGATAATTGTTTACATGTATGTTTTGTCTATTTTAATGCAATGCATGTTAATGAGTTACATAACACATGTACACAATACACAACAGGTGTCAATAAGGCTTTATTGCCTTTGAAGAAAATTTACTTTTTACCTGTGAACCTAACCCAAGGAAAAAAAAACTTAGAATGTTTTTGTTTAATGGTAATTCTTGTCTGTTTGGAAAAAAGAAAACTTTCCTAAATGAAAAAGAAATGTTTAGGCTGTCTGTCTGTGTTCTGCAGAAAGGAAAGGTCAAGAAATTGAATAGAATCCCTCGTAGATACTCATGTCTTTACATTGAAATTCAAACATGGCCAACACATTGTTTGTGGTTTTGGGTAGAGTAGAGAAGTTTTTTTTGGCTATAGGTGGGTACATTTTTATTTACTCCTTCTAATTATAAATCTAATAAATCCTTCTAATAAAAACATCCAACTGACATTCTGAGCAATTGATCGGAAGTTGCAAAACACTGCACACATGTGTACAACATTCTGCCAATTCAATCCCCAATGTAGGCAGAAAAAGCAATAAATCTTCATAGGGGGCCTGACCCTTCTCCACACCATCCAAAAACAAACATTTTACCTTGAGGTACACTTTGAAGAGCCACAATAGCCAATGTTGTCCTCCTGTACAGAAAGCCATATACGAGCTTGCCTACATTGCCTGTTGTGATCCATTAGATACAATGGACCCAATGGTATAATCTAGGATGTAAAACTACGTACACACGTCCAAGGGTTCTCACCCGATGAACGGCTCAGGGCCAATATCGGGCGAGAATCTGGCATGTGTACAGCGCCAGTCATCCATTCTCCAAAAGACCGTCCTGGCGGATCCATGGACGACTAAGGATCCTAATGCAAGGGAAGGGAGAGAGCACACAGGAGGGTGCTTCTCCATCGTTCTCCCCCTCCCCTCTCCATAGAGCAGAACAGTACTGTATGTACAGCACTCGTTCATGCATCGTGCAATAATAGTCGTTGGAAAGGATCGTGAAAGATTCCACCCAACAAATAATATTGCACGTGTGTATGCGGCTTAACCCTCTGGTAAATTATCTGTACCCATCCCACGTCTACATAATTCATATGACATCTCCCATGGGCATCCGGTATACTTACCATTATTATTATTACACAGTATTTATATAGCACCATCATATTACGCAGCGCTGTACAAAGTCCATAGTCATGTCACTAACTGTCCCTCAAAGGAGCTCACAATCTAATGTCCCTACCATAGTCATATGTGATTAATGTAGTCTAAGGTCAATTGTTAGGGAGAAGCCAATGAACCTAACTGCATGTTTTTGGGAGGAAACCGGAGTACCAGAGGAAACCCACGCAGACACAGGGAGAACCTGCAAACTCCATGCAGATAGTATCCTAGCTGGGCATCGAACCTGGGACCTAGCACTGCAAAGGCCGGAGTGCTAACCCCTGAGCCACCATCCATTTTGGTGCAAAAAGTGAATGTGGGTTGAGCAGTGTAGAAGGTAAGTCTTGCATAAGATTTTGTTTTTACTGAATAGTCTTCTTCTAAAAATGATATTACCCACCAAGGATTCTGAGTTTTCATTTCCAAAGCTCACCTAGTTTTAAAGGAGCGTACTCTAGGGATGCCATCATTATCTATTCTTTACTACTCAATGAGCCGCAATTCCTCAATGAAGAGTACTTACACCCAATATGAACGTGCTGGTTCCATGTCAGCGACTCTGAAAGTAATGAGGCCATTGGTTGCACATTTGAAACCAATTCTATATCCCGTTGTCCTTTCAATCGATATTTGGGCTTAATGTCAATTGAACATTGATCAAACAAGGCACTTTTTTGTCGACAGGTTAAACATTACAATTATCCCATCATATTTATCACATCAAAACCACTTGTTGTGTTACAATCAATAACTTGATTAGACATAATGATAAAATCAATCATAATTCTCATTATTTTGTGAATGGATGGTACATTGAATACATTGTAGTCAATTGTACTTGTAGTCAGTTGCGAGGATCAAATGAGGCCACTGGAAGAAGAAATTTGCTCATTTAGACCAGTGTATCAGTATAGAGGAATTAATCTGCTGTGGGTATATGTAACATGTATGATATGATCAAATAATTGTTTTCAAACTGTGTGCTATAGTACATATATAAGTCATTAAGTTCTGTGAAAATATTGATTTCATGTTGAAGACAAGAGATGTCATAAAGATTCAGCAATTAAGAATCATATTTACATGCAGTAATCTGCAGTTTTAGGACCTGATTTAATATTAATTTGATTTAAGCTCTCCAAGACCAGAGAGAACATACTATCATATTTATTGTACAGCGCTGCATAATATGTTGGCGCTATAGAAATCTTGTTTAATAATAATAATAATAATAATAATAAATAATAATATTAATAACGGAAGAACTTGGGTTGTGCAGAATTGAAAAACAAAACCAGAATTGAAAACAATTACTAACAAATGGGATTGATGAAATCTATCCAGATTTGCTGGATCACCCAGGTTCTCCTATGATAATCTATCTTTTCCAGTCTTGGAGCGCTTTCATAAATCAAACCGTTAATATATACAGTGAGCATTATTGTTGCTTAATGCAATGATATTCCACCTGTCATTCTTTTAGTGTAGCTTTGAATATAAATGCTGGCAGTGTATTGGCTTAATGGGTCCAACTCCAACTTTTTGTTCCTTTATATAAATCATTTAAATCTTTTTTTCTCTTTGTGTTTATAATTACAGATTTCTTGAGATTCCTATTTTTAGATAGTGTGTTTTGGGCTTTAAACCTCTTATTTCCTCTTGTTACTCTGCACAAAATATTGAAATATCTGCTTAATATGAATCCAGACGTTGCAGTTCCTTGAAAATCACAGTTTCCAATATCAGACAATCCCTTTTTATTTTATGAACACTATTATTTATCCAGCCTATGTTTAACATATCTGTGTTTTTGGGTCATCTGTAATTGGCAGTTCATATATTTAGCAAGCATTATTCAGTCCACTAATAGCTGGATCACCGCAGGCACTGGCGGACCCTAACTCCTAATTGCTTTTTAGTAGTCCAGTATAAGCCAGAGACTGTAATGTGAAAACCAAGCCAAGCCAACACAATGCACTTCTAGGATTTTGGAAAACCCGTTGCCTGGTATTTTATTCTGTATATATTGCTTGCTGGCAGTTCTGCAATGTAAGGACCATTTTAGACCTGTTGTGGACTTTAGCGTTTTGCTGCGGGCTCAAACACATTCCCAACCTCTGCTGTTCAAGTTAATGAAATTGGTTGGAAACTTTTTTGTGCTAAAGTCTGCACGTATCTGCAGTGGGTTGCGATATGATTATTTAGAAGGCGACAAGTAGTTTTTGGCTGCATGTTTGCTTTACCTCCTTTGGAGCAACCACTCATTTACCTGCAATGCAGTTTACCACCCCTGGAAGCACAGCAACAGTTTGCTATGTACCTGGGAGCAGCCATTCACAGGGGAAAGGAACCTCAATTACTCATATGAATGCTGAAAAGTTTGTACATGAATATATAACAGTTGCAGGACCTAAATTATTCAATTGGGTCAAAATTAATGAATATACATCACATTATTAATGCGATGTATATGTAACAATTTGTTACACATACAATTTAATTCTAGTGAATTCATTCTTCTAATGCAGCCTTTCTCAACCTTTGTAATATGCAGGAGTCCTTATATAATTTTTAGGTATTAGGAAAACCCTGTCAGTAACAACAATATCAGCTCACAGGCTTGGAGAGCTTTAATAAATGAGCTCCAAAGTTTTCAGCTTTGGGCAGACAATGGTTGCAGTAAGGAAAAGTTGACTCTGGTAAGCAATCATACAGCAGTCATTAGCAACTCCTATTTATGGTACAGAACTGCGTAATATGTTGGCGCTATATAAACCCTGTTTATTAATAATATAATAGCAGCACTAGGAAAAAGGAGGGTCAGCACAGATTTGGGTCTATTGCATTACACAGTGCTGTCAGTCTAACTCTATATACTTACTTGCTGGAGGTTAGAGCACAGAGATGATTGTATAAGTCTGCTGTTCACTTTATCTAATCAATAGGCTTCATGCATCAAGTGGACATTAATATATCCTGTTTGCACAGCAGGTAAAACAGTTTATTTTAAAAAATTGAATGCCATTTAACCTCCTGCTCTGTGACAATAGATATAAACCAGTTATAGGAGAAAGGGTTCTGGGATCATCCAACCTACAATCTGTATTAAATTGCATTGTAGAGAAGTGGAATTGGAATCTAATTTGACAGTTACAGA
The DNA here is from genome assembly GCF_032062135.1 of Pyxicephalus adspersus. Classification (NCBI taxonomy): domain Eukaryota; kingdom Metazoa; phylum Chordata; class Amphibia; order Anura; family Pyxicephalidae; genus Pyxicephalus; species Pyxicephalus adspersus. The sequence continues at coordinate 140,904,398 of NC_092860.1, forward strand.
AAATCATAAGGTTCTGCAGACTGAAACAGAAATCTGATAAGAGTAAATTACAGCATACCAGGTAATAATATACCTTACATGCAATTTTTTTAAAAGTGTAGTTTAAAAGAACATCCTAGAGAAGTGTAACATTTTGTATTATAACTGGATGGAGAACCTGTCATTTTTGCTAAACTGCTGATTTCTGATGATTCCTGCTGAATGTGACCAACGAAAACTGGTCATGGGGTTGTCCATGCATGTTTATATATAAGTGGTAGAGGTATGCTGACCTTTGTGGCCAAAGCCAACAGTCATTATAAATCTTCTTCTATATGTGGACCAACCTACTAGATAGAACAGGCAGAGGGCTCCTGCTATCAAGGGGCCACACATAATACTCAGTAAATGTAATACTACAGGAAGCCATCAGAGGTTGCAGACATGCAACATAGGAGAGTCAGGGACTACAGACATGGAACAAAGGATAATCAGAGAGTTCAGACAAGCTATAGGAGATGGACAGCTGCTCTAGACATGCAATAAGCGATAATCAAAGACTGACAGCAAGCTATAGGTGATGGTCAGAGATTGCAGAAATGCAACAGAGTATAATTAGAGACTGCAGGCATGCTAAAGGTGATGGTCAGATGCTGAAGACATGCAACAGAGTATCTTTCACGATCCTCTCCAACGACTATTATTGCACGATGCATGAACGAGTGTTGTACATACAGCACCATTCTGCTCTTTGAAGAGTGTAGGTGAAGAACAACAGAGCAGCACCCCGCTGCGCACTTTCCCCCTTCCCTTGCACTAGGATCGTTCATCGTCCGTGGATCCGCCAGGACGGTCCTTCGGGCGATGGAAGACGGGCACTGTACACATGCCAGAACCGTTGGACGTGTGCACGTTGCTTTAGAGTCTGGGTATGTGCTTCAGTAGACTGTCAGAGACTAGGGATTTGTCACATGAGACTGCTAGAGATAACAGCCATTAATGCCTCCACATTTGGGCCCTCTACAGCCTCTCAACAAATAACTTGTGTCACATTTGGTATAACTCGATTAATTACAAACCAGAGTAAAGCAGAGTAAAAACAAAAAAATAGAAAAAAGGTATAGACTGCACAAAAATAGGATAGCGGGAGAAATAAACCGAACCAATAAACTTCTAAAAAACAAAATAGTTTGCCTCCACTCACTTAATAAAGCAAAAACCAAAATGTTTTCTGCAGGGGCCCCAAGGCCTATACTGCAAATACCAAAGGGCCACAGGTTGGGCACCAGGGCTCCATGATGTTAGCAGTTTATGGATCAGTTTTACTTGTTTTCCAGATCTTCTCTTTAAAATGTTCAAAATCAAACATGGGAATTTATCCTTTTGGTGCGTTTGTCATGCTGGTAACATGTGTGGATCTTCAGAGCAAGGTCATTTTCATTTAATGAGAGGTTGTTGTCTTTAATATTTTTCCTCACTCATCCGTGCAAATTAAAGGAATTAATAAGAGGTTACCGCTAGCTGATGCTGGAGAGATATTTTTCAAAGGCTGTCAGAGAGCTGTGCAGCTTATATCCATGTCTGTAAGAGGAGATGCCACTCAGCAGTGTGTAAAACATAGAACAGAAGAATGGGAAATGTCTGTCAGCTACAACACAACCTCCGACAATGGAGACACTTAAGATCTGTGTAATAGTAGCATTGAGTTACTAGCTGCATGAAATTCAAACCCATTCAATAAACGACTGCAATGTTTTAAACAAAACTCTATTACAATGTGTGAACTAAAGTCCAGTAATAGTGTATAAATAGGGCTCAGCTGAGTTTAATTGACATATAAAATAATAATAAAACAGCTGCAATAGTTACCTTCTTTCTTACACTGAATGGAGCCCATTGTCATTCAACCCACTTCCTGTGAGCCCAAGCTGTTACAGACCCCCTGTATGTGTGTCAACAGGTTGGCATGGACCTACAGTACCATTGCACAGAAAAACACTAATTTCTGCTTTGTGTAATGTTAAGGACTGCACACCACCAACATTATGTGGCAAAAATAGAAGACACTACATAGGAGAATGTGTACTGAAATGAGTACTTAAATTAACATTTTTATTTTTTTCCTATATATTAGTATTGGTTTTAAAATATAAGAAGACCCACACACACAGAATCCTCAGAGCTCCCTAAGTTTGCAAAAGAGAAAAACATAGCAGAAACTGTTTACTTTCAGACTGTTGCTCATTTTGTGATTGAAGACAGAACTATACAGGAGAAGAGAGTCATTTATTTTAAATGAATTGATTTAATAATTATTATGAATGTAGAAAAGTCCACAGCAGGAATGGTAAAGCAAAGGAAAATGAAATGAAGCCAAGTTCAATATTGTCTGGCTGCATATAAAAACATTTATTCAAAATATTTTATAGTTAGCTGACAAAAGTAAACTTTTTTGTTCTGCTTATAATAGGAACACTGTATATAAAACCATGTACACTCCCTTTAATAGTGTCCCTTTTATGCTGCTGAAGTGCACTGATTAATGCTCATTAATGCACAATATACCCTGCAATATTATTATTATTATTATTATTAATAAACAGGATTTATATAGCGCCAACATATTACGCAGCGCTGTACATTAAATAGGGTAAAACAGATCTATACTTATATGAGAAAAAATTTCTCCAGAACCCAGAAGAGGACCAGATAAAGATGGCAGCTCCCACAATGACGCAAAGTGATTGTATGTGATTAAAAAAATACAATAAGACAATTAAGTTGATTTGATGGCAGAATGGACATCATTTGTCTCTTCTGCAATTAAGGACCTTTTTAAATTATTAAGTTTAGTTCTACTTAAACGCATTTTATTCTTTTTAACAGGCTGACTAATGCACCGAAATGTATGTCCCCCTTCCAGGCAGCTTATGGCTTTGCAACCGATGTCTGTTGGTAAAGGGTGTTGATGCTACTATCTCATTTATTGCACCAATGCATGTATTGTGCATTAATTCTTCTCACACATTTGCCTGAATGGGCTTTGTGAAAATCGGGTACAGTGAAGAATGTGGCTCTTGCCCATTTCTTCTACGTAGAGCCACTTGGGGTTGGGGTGAGGACTCTTAGGCTACGTACATACGCGCAATTGTTGTTGAAAACCTGTCGTCGATAATCATTACCAAAAAAAGTTCACAATGACTGGCCAACAACGCCCATGAATGAGGAGTGTCGCTGGAAATGAAAGACCGTCTTGGCGGATCCATTTGGGCGACAATCGTTCGTAATCTATTGTGTGTACGGTCGTTCAGTGATTGTGGATTGTTCTGTGATACACTTTCTCCTTTCCATGTCACTTCCTGCATCATTCAAACGATTGTATGTAGTGTGTGTACACTATTGGTGGATTATATTTGAACGATTGTATCGTTACAGCATGTACAGAATTGTGCACTATACTATCGCTCAAAATAATCGTGAATAATCTGTCGTTCGTTTTCTAATGACAATTATTGCACGAGTGTACGCAGCCTTAGGCCTAGGTAACCTCTGACCCAAACCAATACTCAAATATACTTAAGGCTCAAATGGTAAGCATATAGAAAAGTAGAGAAGGCAATGGTTGTGGTCATTCTGCTGCTGGTGGGGAGCTAATATGCTAAACAGTTACTGGGTAATGTCAGGTTTGCTTTACCAATATCAATCTTTTGGGATCAATTCCCTTATAAGGAACAACATTAGGCCTTTGCATGCTGTGGCCAGAATTTAAATCTCTGCAAGCATGATCACTGAAAGGTCAACAAAGCTATAGCCATGCAAAATAAATAGATAAAGCCGTGGTATCTAGAGGTAATTTCATGAGTCATTGTTTTCTGAGAAGTCTTCTTAACAGCCCTTATTTATGCTCTCCAGTTCTCCGTCCAGGCGCAAGACTTTACAAAGTATTCATTTTAGCAACTGTCAAAACATACCTGCTTTGTGTTTTCTGTGTTTAAACTTTTCACTAGAAAATGTAGCAGTAATACAGAGAGCCAGGGCTGGATGAAGAATGGCTCGCTTCTAGGACCATTACTAAAACCTGCATACAAGACCGTACATAATTCTTCTAGTTATAATCGCCTTTTTACCTTTTTTTATATCAATCCGTTTTTGTAGTCAGTGAAAGAGCAATGCCCTGTAGTAACCTGTACGCTTTATCTACTGCACAGCACAGAGGAGAGCTGATCTCATTTAGGTAAGCATTGTTGAATACGGATAATTTAGGCTGTTTTGGATGATCACATGTGCGAGCACAGATCAAATAAGGTCACAAAAATCAGACAGACTAAAAAAAATGTATAAAGATGTCTACAGACGTCACTTGCTGACATGTAAGGGAGAAGAAAAAATTAGGAAGAACTTGTTCTTTAAAGCTCTTTTATCTTTTTCCATTACCTATTTCCATTGTACATTGCGGCCAATGTACTAGGAGCTTGCAGACATGCCAACAGAGCATAATGATGACTCCATCAGTGGGCTGCTGCTCTTTTTTTGTACAATCAGCATGCATGGGGCAGCGGAAATACAATGGGGCAGATTGTGGCATAGAGAGGCGCCTGCAACACAATGTTAGCTGAATTGAGTTGCAAAACCTCTGTTGGGTAGGACAGTTCGAAATATGAATTTATTTTGTGCTACTTCCCCCGCCTCTTAGATTGTAAGTTCTTCGGGGCAGGGTCCTCTTCTCCTCCTGTGTCTGTATCTGTCAGTCATTTGCAACCCCTATTTAAAGTGCAGCGCTGCATAATATGTTGGCACTATATAAATCCTGTTTATTATTATGAATAATAATAATAATATTAATAATAGTGAGTCTTTTGCAGCTTAGAGTTTCCCTGTAAATTGTAGAGCTGTATGCATGCAAATTATGGTAAACTTCTCTAATGCAATTTTAAAATTCAGTCTACAGCTTACAAGGCATAACTGTATTCAGGTCTATTTCTTTTTATCCACCAATGGTTTTATTGCTTTGGTCTACTAAGACCACTTTCAGACCGCATTTAGCTGCTCCCAACCACCACTGTTCAACTACTATGTGTTATTTAATGTCAACTGCAGCATTGGACAATTGCTTAGTTCTGCATTTAAGTGCAATTTAGTAGAGTCTTCTTTCACAGGAGGAAAAGCAACCTTGCAGCAAGAAGGGACTTGCTACTTTCAGGAACCAAGCCACAATTCACTGCAATATAAGCTACAGCTGCATGCAACTGTGTGGACATAATAGTTCCCAAATCCTCCCTTTCAGTTTAATGAAGTTGGGAGCATGGTTGAACATGCAGCAAAACAGCTGCAAGTCTGAAATGTCCCTCCATGTAATACATATAAATATATACATCACTATTTTTATATAATAGATCCTAAGAACACCTAGATTGTAAGCTCTTCGGGCAGGGTCCCCTCCTTCTCCTGTGTCACTGTCTGTATTCATCTGTCATTTGCAACCCCTATTTAATGTACAGCGCTGCATAAAATGTTTGCACTAATTAAATCCTGTTTAATATTAATAATAATAATAATAATAATAATAATAAAAGTTAGGATTATTATAACAAAAAAAACCTTCCAGTTCCCTTTAAGTGTGAAATTGATGTCTCTAAGAGTGAAAACTCCACTTGCCTCTCGAGTATAGTTCCTTGGAATTAGTCTTTGTTTTCTTTTGAAACATTTCAGCCCTGGTACAAGATGTTCTTTAGGGGGTATTTAATTTTATTTGTCAGATTTGCGTTGTTACCGGCTGGCAGAACATTAAAGGGGGTAGCCAGGCTAATACCAAGGATAGAGAGGGAGAGAGAGACAAGGTTTATGGCGCTCAATTACATATTTCTGTCTGGGCTGTCCAAGGACAGACAGCATTGATAACAGAGCTGACAAGCTGTACGTAAACTCGTCTGGGCCCCAAACTGCCTCCTACCATGTAAGGACAGACATCAACTTATGGACACAAAAGAAGGAGAAGAATAATGCAATTGAACAATTACCACTGGATGCTAAAAGTGATACAGAGGAGCAAATTGTGCTAGAAGAGTTGACTTCAATCTAAATCACTAGCGCTTTTAGGCTACCTACATGTCAGATGATAGTCACTGGTAGGGATGAGCGAGAACGGCTCTGGCATTCTCGCAAAAATTTCCTCCTACTTACAATGGTTCCGCAAAATTTTGGCGAACCGATTTGGCAAAACCATCAGAAGAGGCAATTAAAACAGGAGAACTCCCAGAGCTGCATTCAGCTCTGGGAAATCCTCCTGTTCGTGTGATCCCCAGGTACTAGAGGATAATTAACCTCTAGTGCCCCGGGGATCGCACACTCTTCTCAATGAATGCAGCCATAGCTGCAATCATTGAGAAGATGCTCGGCAAAGGAGAACCTGCTGACATTGTAATATAAGTATCTCTTACAAATGATACCTTTGTTACAGATACAAATGTATCATTTGTAGGAGATACTTTTATTACAATGTCAGGGGACAATTTTCACCGCCACACACAATTTTCTCGTGGACCACCAGTTGGCGACCGCTGGCCAAAGAGAATCGCCGTCTTCAAAGAAGACCACCAGTGGTGAAGATGGTGCTCTCAGAGGATGCAGCGATGACGCGTCCCGGACCTGTCATCACTGCAAGGCAAGTACATGCAGGTAAGTATGCCCCAATACTTGCTGATTATGGCAGAAACTCACCATCCACCAACGGGTTTAGTTCCGGATTAAACATTTACATGTCTACGTCAACTTTGGGTTTTATTTGTTAAAAGTTTTAGATCGGGAACAACCATTGTGCTTTTTCTATGGGTGCCACTTGCTCATCTCCCCCATTTCCCTCTCCATAGAAATGATTGGCCCCGTGTGTACATCTCCGTTCACTCATCTATCACTAGAATTGATCAAAGTAAAGCATTTGATACTGAGGTTGCCATTGCTTACCCGAACAAGTATACAGAATAGAACTTTTTCTCTGGCATTTCTGATCTTCATACTTGCTCTAAGAAAGTACTAAACTCATAATCATTAAAATCATTAAATTCAGAAAGTGCTAAATGTGTTATCAGCATAAAGCCAAGTATTTTGCTGATTAAGAAGGACATCGGGAATAGCAGCCACCATGTTTGTCCCATCTTAGATCTATGATGACCTGCTCCTCATCCCATGCATGTGCAAACATTGCTATAGCCAATAAAAGCTTTTTACAGGCTGAAACAAAAAGAAAAAAAAGAATATTTTGAATAAGTTGACAGTATTTTATCTATAAATAAGGAAAGCACAATGACTTTAGTTCTGATTTAACATTTAAGGAGTCAGATCAGGATCATTCCAAAGATTTGCATCTCCAGCAGCCTTAAAACCACTACTTTCATGTATGCAGACTCCAATATACAGTGCTTTTAGTCTGAACCACCTATCGCTATTAGTAATTGCTATAACTTGATGGGATGTACCAAGCTATGCAAATACCAACTTTCAGAAGGTCAGTATATACACAGGAACAGGTAGGGGTGTACCTAGCCATATGCAAATAGCAACTTTTAGAAGGTCAGCCTTTACATAGAAACACATGGGGGTGTGTGTAACCAAATGCAAATATCAACATTTAAAAAGTCACTATTTAAAAAGGGGTTTCAGGGGTGCGGCATGGTGAATTGGTAAGCTGGAAAGCTTGGTAAACATTTCCAACATAACCTTAATAGAAATTAATACACTTCAAGGACAATTATCCTTTAAAGTAGTATTATACCCTCAAGTAAACATTAAATATTCTTTTTGACATTTTCTTTTTTACAAAACAAATCTTCCATAATGCATTAAAAACTGGTAGAACTTTTGCTGTATTACTTTATGCTGTCTCGTGTTTAAAGGTTTTCCCAATCAGGGATCAAATACACATTACTTAATAGGGTATTTTACGTCTTGTTTTACTGGACACGTGTAGGGCCTGATTGTTAATGCTTTCCAAGACTGGAGAAGATAGACAATCATGGGAGAACCTGGATCATCCAACAAACCTGGAATCGATTTCTTAAAAATCATTGCTATTATTTGGGAAATGTTTTAAAGCCTTGACTAGATTCATTCCAAATGTGCTGGATCACATGGGTTCTCCTATTATTATTATTATTACACAGTACTTATATAGCATTGGGGTTATTGGGGTTTATAACACTTTAACGTATAGCTTTATATTCTTTCTTTTTTCCCAGTGCACAAAACTTGAGAAAGTTGAGATTTAGCATCCCCTCACAAAACTCCAGTTGCAGCTTGTATAGGGGTTAAACCTTTTCCAAAACCCCAGCTATACGTTCATATAACCATGAGCCTGGCGGTGTTGCAGGCGGCACCATGTCTGTGTATCTGAGCAAACAGCGAAGCGCTGGTAGGCAGGTGACTGATGTCACTTTCATAAACATTGATGAGAAATGCAGATAAAAAGGAGTTAATCTCTCGTGGAGAGCTATAACGCAGGGATCGTACGCAAAAATAAACAGAGAAGTTGCAAAGCTTTGTGTTGGCTTGTCGACTTCTCATCACGTTTGCCAATGAATCAAGGCAGACAAGGAGAACGTTTGCAAAGTGCGCTACTTCAGACAGAAAATGAGAGTTTATACAGTGACATAATAACACTGCGGTTTCCAAACAGTAATCTGATTATTCCCCTAAAACCTAAATGTCAGCCGAGTCTCCAAACACTGACGGCTTTGTTTCTCTAGGATGATCCTAAATTGGACATCTCATGCTGCTTCTGTGTACAGAATATTACTAATATTAATGATATGAAGAACACCGGTCACCCACACAAAACCTAGACCTGTGTTATGTTTTTTTAGTTTTATTTGTTTTTTGGTGTTTGTATTAACATACAGTTAGATCCATAAATATTTGCACAGAGACAATTTTTTTCTAATTTTGGTTCTGTACATTACCACAATTAATTTTAAATGAAACAACTCAGATGCAGTTGAACTGCAGGCTTTCAGCTTTAATTCAGTGGGTTGAACAAAAATTTATGCATAAAAGTGTGAGGAACTAAAGCCTTTTATAACACAATCACTTCATTTCAGGGGCTCAAAAGTAATTAGACAATTGACTCAACGGCTATTTCATGGGCTGGTGTGGACTATTCCTTCGTTATCAATTAAGAAGATAAAAGGCCTGGAGTTGATTTGAGGGGGGGAGGGGGTGCATGTATGTGCAAGATTTTGCTGTGAACAGACAACATGCGGTCAAAGGAGCTCTCCATGCAGGTGAAACAACCCATCCTTAAGCTGCAAAAACAGAAAAAAAAATCTGAGAAATTGTTACAATATTATGTGAGGCAAAATCTAAAGTTTGGTACATCATGAGAAACAAACAAAGCACTGGTGAACTCAGCAACGCCAAAAGACCTGGACGCCCACGGAAGACAACAGTGGTGGATGATCGAGGAATCATTTCCATGATGAAGAGAAACCCCTTCACAACAGCCAACCAAGTGAACAACACTCTCCAGGAAGTAGGAGTATCGATATCCAAGTCTACCATAAAGAGAAGACTGCATGAAAGTAAATACAGAGGGTGCACTGCAAGGTGCAAGCCACTCATAAGCCTCAATAATAGAAAGGTTAGATTGGACTTTGCTTAAAAATATCTAAAAAAGCCAAAACAGTCCTGGAAAAATATTCTTTGGACAGATGAAACCAAGATCAACCTTTATCAGAATGATAGAAAGGAAAAAGTATGGAGAAGGCATGGAACAGCTCATGATCCAAAGCATAGCACATCATCTGTAAAACATGGCGGAGGCAGTGTGATGGCTTGGCCATGCATGGCTGTCAGTGGCACTGGGACACTAGTGTTTATCCATGATGTGACACAGGACTGAAGCAGCCGAATGAATTCTGAGGTGTTCAGAGACATACTGTAGTTCACATTGCTTTATGAAAAATGGTTTGTCATTGGTCGATATTCTCTGTCATGTTTTGCAATTAAAGGAAATCTTCCATTAATTTGGAGAAAAGGTACTGGACACTGCAGAGAGAAGAAGATCTGCAGAGGAAGTTATTCTCTTGAAATGAGAGCTAGCGAGGCCTTACCATTAACCCATGATATATCCTATTCTTTGGAGTAGCCCAGACCAGAGTTGTGTTCATCCACTGGTTGGTATCTTTTGCTATCTGCACTTTTTGCTATTACTGGAACATGTATAAAGTTAGACATTTGTGATCCCCATAACATATTCAGACCTTAATTACCACTGATGAAATCTATAAAAAAGTAGTGTATTCAGCAGACATGGAAATAAATAGACCTTGTATGTTACTTCCACATTTGGCAGTCAGTTAGTCTATGATGTTTCTTGGTGGCAATAATATGACATAGGGATCATTGTAGCTGTGATGGCAGCTTGGCCCACTTCTACATTTTTCTATTTGAATGAAGTGTACCTTTAAAAAAAAATGTGGCTTCTTTGATAAATAGAGCAGCTGGTCTCAGCATTTTTCCATTCTTGCACATATCTACAGTAAATAGGTCAGTGGCAGATAGCATGGTATCTCAATTTCCAGGGAATTCATCTTCAGGTCATTCATCCTAATTCATTATCCATACTTCCAGTGGAGGTCATCCTTTAAAATGTTCTTTATGGAGAAGCCAGCACCCCCTCCCTTCCACCACCCTTGCCTGTGTCTATTTAAAGTGGAATTTAATTAAGAAAATAATAAAATACAAGCAGGTGTCATGGTATGGCTCTTCTGCAATAAAGCAAACTCTATGAGCATAACAGTGTACATTTTTGACATACCTGAACAAATGAGCACCCATGCATATGTGGAGGAGTTCAGTCCAGGTGGCTGAAGATCACAAACCTAATAAAAAGTAGGCAAAGATGTCTCCGCCAGCAAGGGAGTGTAGGCTTTGAGTTTACCTATGACATTTTGGAGAATATTGTTTTATTGCCCTGTGAATGTTTGATTGTGCTACAATATTCACCCTTATTCTTGTGATCTCTGCAATTCAACATTGCTTCTTTTTTGGTCTGAATGGTAGCCAGTGGTATTTATTCTTTTTCTTGTGAGCCCAGTGCTCTAAAATACAACTATAGATGTATTTATTGCTTAATAGGAATGTGTAAATAATGGAGCCTAAACCTTTATAGTTTAAGGCAAAGGAATTCTTTTTGAGCTAAATAATCTTATGTTTCTCATATATTTGTGTATATAGACAATTTGGAGTTCAGTAGTACTTCTATGGGTCTTCAAGAAAATAGTAAGCTGAATATAAAGATATAGAATCTACGTGAACCTGTATAACATATGCAATAAATATTTATGCATCATTGATGCTTTATTCCTATATAAAATACAATCCTTGGCCTTTATACATTTATATAGTCATCAAAATTCGTCTTCATCTTTAATGTCTGAAATAATTGGCTTCTTTGTTTTAGAAAGGTGAATAAACTATAGACATCTGATCTGACAATGGAAGCTGGAAGGATGTCATGAGATGAATATTTATAGTAAGCGTACTTTGAGTTATCTTAATTTTCACCTTTTGAATCATTTGTTATAAATCTTTATAATATTTTATAGGACTCATTGCAACGCTGAGGCTTCATGTTTAGACTGGTGGTGAGATTGCAGTGCAGTTATCTGTTTTTCACGCCCCGTGAACTTCTTCCTCGGGGGAGGCATGAAATTTGTGACGTGTACAAACTATCAGGGACATTTCTTTGGAATTCCAATCATCTTAAGTCTTGTACATGTGTGCGCAGTGTTTTGGGACTTTCAGCTGAATGTAATATGAAAGAGATTGGTCTAACACAAATTTAAAAGCAAATCTGCTTGTGACCTAGTAATGCTGGAATGCCGGGTGAAGCTGGAACTTTGGTGGTAGAGATTTCCCCTCTACTGACTCCAATAAGCCCTTGAACAATAAAAATTTATTACAGCCAATCAAAACTAAATATTGTGTTCTGGGAGCCAAATTCTACATTATTTCCCTGAAATTAAGGATGCGTACACACATGCAAAAATGTTCATTAGAAACGAACGATCCACGACAGATTGTTTGATAATTGTTAACAAAAAAAGTGCACAAAGACTGGTCAATGGTGCTGATGAAACGAACGACCATTCCAATGAATCTAATAGGGTGGTGATCGTTTGTAATCTTTTGTGTGTACGGTTGTTCAGTGATCGTGGATTGTTCTGTGATCCGTTTTCTCCTGTACACGTCACTTCCTGCATCGTTCAAACGATCGTATCTAGTGTGTACATTATTGGTGGATTATATTTAAATGATCATATCATTACAGCATGTACAGAATTGTGCACAATAAGATAATTCAAAATATTTGGGAATAATCCTTGATTGTTTGTTTTCAAACGATATTTATTGCACGTGTGTACCTAGCCTAAAATGGGAGTAATGTTAATCTAATTTTGTTTTTTTTTTAATATGCGGTCCCTGCCATAAGAATTCTGACGCTCTTTAGTACATCAGCCCCTTTACGTGTTGACTTTCTGTGCTCAAATCACTGTTAGACATCAGCGGTTTTCTGGTTCTCACCCTTCTCCTTATTTAACTTAACAGATGAACACCCTGTTCAACATGCAAACAAATACACGTCACCATAAGGAGTCCTTTCACTTCATCATCCAGAGGATGGGTCAGCCAAATGTTAAACAAGCACAAAGAATAGAGCTAACTGAATTGGCTACTATCAAAGTAAACCGGCGCTGCCAGAGACAAAAATATTGCCGTGATGCACCATGACAGATTCAACAATCGCTTCTCTTCCTTCAATCTCTAAAACTTTCAAGTGATCTATCATTTTTTTCTGGTGTGTTTGTAGAAAATCTTATATCAATAATGGGAGCTCTGCTATGCTATGGGGGCCTGACAGCAGCCATTCTAATAATGATTTTCTGTGGGCTTTGTGACATATTATTCATAAAACTTTACTTTTCTTTAGCAAACTATGCAATGGAATAGTTTTGGGACTTAAGCTGCGTACACACTTCCAATTTTTATCGTTCAAAATGAACGACGAACGATCGATTGGGCAAAAGTCGTTCGTAAAAAAAGTAACCAACGACGCCGACGAACGAGGAAAGTCGTTGGAAACGAACGACCGGACCGGCGGATCGGATTGGACGACGATCGTTGACCATCGTTCGTGTGTACGATCGTTCGTTGATCGTCCATGGTCTGAGCATGCGTGACGAACGAACGTTCGTTCACTTCCTGTCGTGCACATCACTCCCTCTATCGCTCAAACGATCGTATCTATTGTGTGTACAATATCTACGAACGATCGTGTCGTTATCTGTATGTGCAGGATAGGTGCTATACGATCGTTCGTAGATATCGTGCAGGATCGTTCGTCGTTCGTTTAACAACGATAATAATTGGAAGTGTGTACGTAGCTTTATTCACTCACACTGGTGAGTTTTCAATAATGCATGCATGCTAACCCGCCTTTTGCCTCCCTATATGAATGGGCCACCAACAATGTCCCTGATAGGAATGCACTCCTTACAGCAAACAGACTTTGTGATGAAGGATTGGAGCTCGAAGTGGCAACCATGGATGGTGCCGTGTAGACCTTTTGAAAACAGAAGACAAAGTCATCAGCAATCCAAATAACAAGATTCTTGCTTTATTGTCACATCATGTTGAAACGTTTTGGGGTCACACAGGCTTCCGTTACTTTACAATAAAGCAAGAATCCTCTACTTTGGCTTGCTGGTGACTTCATCCTCTGTATTCATGGGTCTCCAACATAACAAGCACCACATTGTACAGTAATTACTATGTTGCAACGCAATGCAGTTTCAGAACACGAAGACTTGCTGTACAAAAAGTGGAAAGTGTAGGACATCTGGTCTTCAGAAACCCTCAGAGATATTCATCATTCATCATAAGGTGGAACCCCAGAATAAATTTCTATTGTAAGAGCAGAGTTACCCAAACACATACCAGTAAATAAAGCATTGTCTTTGGTGCACATTCCAGAGTCACTAAGAGGATCTCCAGCAAGATGTCTGTCACAGATGGCTGACCTCTGGATCTCATAGGTAAACAGCCAAGCCCTGAACATAGGCTAAAACCAGAGCTGTTGGCCTGGATCTGTTGATCTGGTACATTTCATAACAGCTTTTAGTAAATAATTACCTCTTGAATGCCTGTTGTCCTATTATGCATATGTCTATAGACAGGTTTTGAGCCTACATTCCATGGCCTATACATCAACATTCTGCTGAGTCTGTTGGCTTTCTTTTGAGGACTTTGGAAGAATGGATGTCATGCTGTGTCAGTTGATTGTAACTGACAACACAGCAGGGAAATAAAATATAACCTGCATTGATGTCTATATAATAATGAGTAGAGGAATAGAATGATGATCTCAGGAGTGTAACGCTGTCCCTTCATTGTCCATTCACAGACTGGGTTTTTTTACATTTTCAAAGCATGGAGACCATGTAAAAATAATATAAAATATTAGAAAAACTGTGTACAACAAATATTATAATAGTTACAATTTCCCTACAAAAAGGAGTTTTCGGGCTGAACATACACTTTATGGAATCTGGACTAGTTTATTCCTAACCTATTATCTGTCCAGTGTGTCTTGTATTATAAAATGACATAAAAACTTATCTTATCTGGTTTGTATTAAAGAGCAGTAAAAGCAGCAAGGTGAGAACCAGAGCCTGGCTACATCTTGAGCTTATACCCCTGTGTCTATTTACATATCTAATTACAAACGGTACATACATTGTTTATAAATCTTGACATTCATAAATCATTATTTACACACATCTAAAAAATAATTGAAAAGATATTACAATTTCTTCTATGGGAGCAAACAAAAATCAGATACATTGATTCAGAGTTGCTTTGGATCAAGGTGAAAACAATTTTAATATATATTAAATTTGCTGTAATGTATACCCAGAGCACAAATGTCCTTCCATAGTGTGTTCAATGTATGAGTCTCCTAATTAAAATAAAGATTCCATGCCTATTGAGACTTGGACAGAACACAATAAAAACCGCAATCAGCAGCTTGCAGAATACAGGCCTGGTTCTTTCTCCCTCCACCCATGGTTGCTAATGAAATTACTAAATACGAATTTCTCATTTTCATTACGATTTAAGATCCAGTGACATTACTAAAGCTACATACACACGTCCAATGGTTCTCGCTTGATAATTGGCTCAGGGGCGATATCAGACGAGAATCTGGTGTGTGTACAGCGCCCGGCCTCCATCGTCCGAACGACCGTCCTGGCGGATCCACAGACGATGGACGACGAACGATCCCAATGCAAGCGCAGCAGGGTGCTGCTCCGTCGTTCTCCCCCTCCCCTCTCCATAGAGCAGAATGGTGCTGTATGTACAACACTCGTTCATGCATCGTGCAGTCCTTTGTCGTTGGAAAGGATCGTGAAAGATTGCACGTGTGTACGTAGCTTAAGTCTTTGCAATGCAGGCAGATCCGGTGCTGTACATCTCTTCCTAAAAACACAAAGCTAATACTGACATGTAATGTTGAGCCTCTATGATTGAAAGAATTGAAATCCAATGAATGAAGGAGGCAGGCTCAGGACACTTTACCTCTCATGGTCTATGTGCTGGATGCCCATGAGCAAGGAAATGAGGCAGGCTCTATCTGACAAATGTAAGCTAGGATATGTTTGTGGACACAAGGGATAGGTACACACGTGCATTGGTTCATGCCCGATTATGGACTCTGGGCTGATATCGGATGAGAATTTTTGCGTCTGTACAGTTCTCATTGTTCATCATCCGAATGACCGTCCTGGTGGATCCACGGACAACGAATGATCGAAATGTAAGTGATTAGCCAAAGTTTCAGTGCTTTCACTTTTCCCAATGCCTACAAACCGTCCAATGACCAGTTTTGATCGGCTTCATTGTGCTTTGTCAATGATTGGGAATGCCTATTCCTTGCCCCATCAAGTGCAGCTCCAATTCGTCTCACTGCATCTTCAACAAACCAGCTGTGAACCAGCAATTGACTATTTATTGAAAAGTGGAGAACAGAATTTGCTGTCCAATTTTTACTTCTCCATTTTTAGAAACTAATTAAACTGGATTTATTAAAGTGGGCAAAGGTTTTGTTCTCAGGTGAACAGGCTTCTAACAGTCAATGAAACTAAATTAACCTAATTTGTCAACAACAGACTCCTTTTTTTTTGTATTAGGTATTTTTTTCATCCTGATCAACTGTGCAAAGACTTAGTCGCCATACACTGGATATTTTTTAATAGATTAGATGTTAGAACTCATCCAATTAAAATTAAATCTATTGAAAAGCAGGGAACTCCTGATCGATGTTTGTTGCACTATAAATAGATCGAACATTGATTAGGAATGCCCATTCTTTGCCCCATTAAGTTCACCTCCAACAGGAAAATGTAAACCAGCTAGGAACCACTAAAGCACTCCCCATCTTTTACAATTACAGCACTGCAATGCCTTTTGTTATAGTAAATAGGAGGAAGCGTTCCTATTCGATGTTGGTTGTTAGAAATGCTCTCCTCTGGTGCACATGAACCTGTTGGAGTGGGCATGGGTTGGGTGACACTGGGCGCAGCTGGTGGATGGGTGTATGATAGGTATGCCAGGTAAACAATTGATATCATAGAAATATTGATCCTTTACATGGTCATGCACCTATTGATCAATAGATACCCACCTTAAAATTTGGTGGTAATAGACTGCAAGATTGGTAAAACACCTCTGACCGCCATTGTACCTCATGGCATTCTCCACTTTGAAAGTGACGAATGCCATATGGTGGTAATAACCTATGTTGATCACCACTTGGTTCATATGGCAAGCTAAACTAAAACGGGGAATTAGGCCTAATTTAACAATCTTTACTAAGGTGGAAAAAAAGATATAATTTGTGTAGAAAGCACACTGCCACATGATAAATGACCCTGTTAGAGTTACTTCATATATTACTCTTATTGTACAAGCTTTGGGGTATAGGTATAATAGTAAAGATTTCATGTAAGGGATCTCAACATCGGCACAGATAGTTTTTTGAGTAGAGAAGATATTTCTGTTGTGTTGGGCTGTCATTAGTGGGGGACTTCTGTGCTGGGCTCCGATCAATTGGTCATTGCAATGCTAAAACTTTTATACCTTTGGGAAGTCGGCCCAGGAAATATAACATTTTTGATGGCAGCCCTGCCAATGAGACTTGCTGATAAGTGCACCTTCTAGGGAACAGTTTTACTATATATGTAAATGCTGTGAAAAGCATTGCATTTATTTACCTGTGTTTATCATTTCCCAGTTTCTGTGTGATAATGAAGAATTTAGGATAGATTCCCAGCCTCGCCTTCAAGGTTTATTCACAGAACAAACAGATACAGTGACTTTTCACCAGAGGAACCGGTTCTCCGAGAAATCAGCAGCTAGGCAGCGGAGAGCCTGTTTAGATGCTCTCTGCAGTTCTGGATGAGATGAAACATTATTCTGGATGATTAAATGTGTTTCAACAGGCAGATGTTACTCAGGGACCTCACACAAGTCAAGAGGCTTAAGGTGCGTACACACTTCCAATTTTTATCGTTCCAATCGAACGACGAATGATCGATTGGGCAAAAAATAGTTCGTAAAAAAGTAACCAACGACGCCGACGAACGAGGAAAGTCGCTGGAAACAAACGACTGGACCGGCGGATCGGATTGGACGACGATCGTTGAACATCGTTCGTGTGTACGGTCGTTCGTTGATCGTCCATGTTCAGAGCATGCGTTATCTACGAACGATCGTGTCGTTACCTCTATGTGCAGGATCGGTGCTATACGATCGTTCGTGTATATCGTGCAGGAACGTTCGTCGTTCGTTTTCTGACGATAATAATTGGAAGTGTGTACGTAGCTTTAGCCCAAGCCTTATCAAACACTAATGATAGTGTACATCTACCTTTATCAATGTGCAGGTCCCAGAGGAAGTGTTGGGGATTTCAGGGTTAGAACCCTGCATGGTTTTGCAAATATTCATAAGGTGTCTGCGATTGGTGGGACAGCAGCCTACATATCCTAAAGCTTTTCTAAACCCCCCAAAAAATTCTAATATTTTGCACTTTTAACAATTAACACTTTTTTTTATTTTTAGGGTTTTTTAAATGTATTTTAACTTGGCAATTCTGCCAAACACATACTTCTTGTATGTGTGTGGCTTGGATCACTCCAGGGAGCCATGGTTGACCTCCTGGCTGGACTTCACACGTCTGGCTTGTTTGTGTGGAAACCAGAATTTGGTATCTAGACTTTTTAAACTAACTATACGCGTACAACCTTTAATATACAGATACATATGTATTACATGTTCCCCAGGGCATTTTAGGTTGGTGAAAGAGAAAGCAGACACTGCTTGCTTTGCAGCTCCATTAGTCTAATGGAATCATCATACTGAGCCCTCTGATAAGAAGAGGTTGTCACTGCTGTTATTTAGCATTCTTTTAGCAGAGATCAAAAGTAAACCTAAAAAGGAAACCAGAGCTCCACTTAGAAAGACGAATGTAAGACATTAATATACGACAATTTATATTTATTTCATTCCAAATGTTCCCCATAAGGTTGACTTTGTCCAAGGACTGCTATAGTGAAGCACCTATTTCCTGGGATATGGATCTTCATACAATTATGTCAGCTCTGTATGTAGTGAGTAATGAATACAGTTGGCTCAGTTAACAATAATTGATAACATAGTGGATACCCACCACAATAGGCTATTGTAGAAACACATGTTTTCTATTGAAATTATCTTGATATTGGATATACACCATATGCAAGTATGGATTGGTAGTTTGCCTTATTGAGGACATTTATTGGCTGAGCATTGTTTTCTGAAGATGTTGTATAATATGATGTATGCTTGCAGTTTGATCTGGGAGGGTATTTAGTTATTCAGAAATCTGAAAAATGAAAGCATTATATTACATACATTCCAAGCAGCGGCCAACAATAGTCATCATAGGGCCTCTGCGCAGCAAGAATTTTGGGCTTCTATTCAACTACTGCCCAGGTACAAGTAATATTTCATTTTTTGTAGTCTGATAGACACAAGCAAGCAAACAGTAGTATTTTTAAACCCGATCTTCTGCCAGTTTTATACAGTGTTTATCAAACAGGGCTCTATGGACTCCTAGGGTTCATTCAGAGGTTGCTACGGGTTCCTTGAGCGATGAGCAGTTTGGGCCTCTCAGGTCAATTTAACTGATACCAAATATTTTTTGGGCTATCTTTAAGGGTGGCTGCCTTACCAATGGCCAGCAGTGTATTATTCCTACTGACCACCACATTATTCTACAGGTATCTGTGTATATAGTAGTGGCAGCAGGGGATTCCTAAAGAAAAGTTCTACTCATGGTAATAAGGTTGAGAAACACTGATCTAATATAAAAAAGGAGTCAATTGACCACCCAGATCCAAGCCCCAGCCCGACCTGCATTTACTCTATATGAACCTTTAACATCTAGAGGGCTTTTTGTGCAGCAACACAAATTGTATGTCTGTTCCTAATTCCCATGCTTTTAGAGAAGAATCCCAGTGTGCGAAGGATAAAAGCAGTTCATTTACATCGTATATACTAGATAAATGCTATGGAAAACAAGGTACAGTGACATGAGATGTCAATAAAAGAAATACATTTACAGAATAATTGCTATAATGGGACAAGCACATTTTTAGGAAAATATAAGGACAACGATAAGAAACTGGTTCCGTTGAAAGCTGCAAGACATTTAGAGGATATTTATCAGGGAAAGCACTTTATTGTGTGCACATTTGTGAAAATTAATTCAGCTCAGAAGCCATGCATTGTAATGTAGGGTACCATCTTTAAAATGTCTGTGTGTGGAATACTTGTGGCCAGACATTTATATAATAATAGGCTTTTGTTCTAGGTGTTGGCGCTGTGACACCACGGCTTAGCCTCATCTGGTACAAGATTCACTCCTCAGCTGGAGACTCTCTGAAAACATTGTGCGTGACCCTTGTCGCAGCGGAGTCTCCCTCTGAGCACCATATTGATTTACTTCCCCTCATGTTTTTGTTAACCTTCCTGGCACAAACATCTGATGTTTCTCAATTTGTGAGTTGACATTGTCAGGCCCACCGGTTCCATCTGCACCGTATGCTGGGATTTATCCTTGTTTAAAAAAATGGAAGCTTTTCTACTTCCAAAATGTATTGGATTTATGTTTAATACAGAAACACTTTATAAACACTGCCTAATAGAAGTGAATGCTCTAATGCCATAATGGGAGACAGCAAAAAAGAAAAAAAAGCTAAAAATTTTGAAACCTACAATAATATTTAGTCCACCTATACTAACCTTTCCTTAGCTCGTGCCCTTCCTCCGCTCTTCCAGGATCAAGTCAAAACTCTAAGGCTACGTACAGACTAGCAATAGTTCTCGTCCGATAATTGGCTCAGGGCCGATATCGGACGATAATCTTCTGCGTGTATAGCGCTCGTCATCCATCATCCTAACGGCCAACCTGGCGGATCCACAGATGATGGACGACGAACGATCATAATGGAAGTGAAGGGGGAGATCGCCCATCAGGGTGCTGCTCCGTCGCTCTCCCTCTCCCCTCTACATAGAGCAGAACGGTGCTGTATGTACCTCACTTGATCATGCATCGTGCAGTCCTTAGTCATTAGAAAGGATCATGAAAGATCCTTTCCAGCGACAATTATTGCACATTTGTATGCAGCCTAAGCTTTAGGTTTTGGCTTCAGAGCTTGCAGAAGGTTGGTGATGCTTACTTCTTCTGAATCTGACCACCAGGCTTCCTTTTACCTCCACCCCAACTAATTGTTTACCACAATATGCTCATTGTCTTTTCACCTGCAAAGACAAGGAGCAGGAAGGTATTCAGGTATCCAAATCATCACCTTCAGGACATGAAATCTTCCTACTGGTTGTCAAGTTGCAGGGTCCTCTTAGATCCAATTAATTTTGAATTTTTGCCCACAAATGGCCTTTAAAGGTGTTCAGAATTTCTGATTGCCCAGTCGGTCCCTAACACTGCTTTCACTGAGGAGGTTAAATGCTCATGCCTGAAATGATAAGATATTCCACAAGGGCTCCAATGGAACAACACAGTGGTGGAGATGCACAATAAATAAGCATAAGATGGTCACATAGTAAGCTCTCTAGAGACTCCATCATTTTTGGCTTATTCATAGCTGTATAATGTGTTTTCCAAAATGCACAACTGTTGCTATGCATAATGCCATGCTTTGCAATTAGTTCCATGTTTATGAAAACAAAAACATATCAAAACAGGTCGTTTTAGGCAGATATAATTACAACAATTGCAAGAAATTGCAAGATTTATTTTACCAATTCTAAAAACCATAAAAACATGAAACCAGATCCAAATTGTTGCGTTATCTCAATTCATATTAAACGCGTTTCACAGATGATATCTGCTTCCTCAGAAAATCAGTTGGGATATATTTCAACCAAGCATTACAACTTATATCACCAGCCCCCTCAAACGTCAAGGAATCAGGTATAAGTACACGGCAATAGAAGCAACCGCTGAAACCATGTCACCTCGTAAGGCCCATGGCAAATATATACTGTTACTATGGCCTTAAGATCCACCAGTAACTCTCGTATAAACATTTTATCAATACCATCAATTGTTAAACAGCTTGCTATGCTAAAGGTTCCAAATAAACTTCTCTGTTGTCCATGGAATGGCTGCTCCTACTATGCGTTGGCAGAGTGTTTTTTTTATGTTTTTGTTTTCATAAATAGAATTTGAGATGTGGCGGGAGCTATAACATTTCACATTTATTTAGTTGAATGTTCCCTTGAATGGGCAGCCCAATCCACAGACATGAAGTGCATGACATACATTTAAAATCAGTGTGCAGTAGGTTTAAAATGGTGAATTGGTAAAGCGCATTTGGGTAAAATTTATAATGGATGGAAAACTACCTTGCCAACATGTGATGTGCATTGCCATTACGTTATTACGCACTATTCCATGTGAAAGCGCATGCATCACAATACTCCAAAAAAACCTGAATGGTACCATCACATAATATATTACCACTGAACGGACAATGCAGTCTCCTTTTAATGTTAAAAAAAAATCAACTAAATTTAATAAAAATCAATAGGTATTACAAATAATAATTTTACATAGCTATGCACTTATTTATGTACATTAGTGAAGAGATTACATGCCTACAAATGACCCGTTTACATGAACTACGAGCAGCATGTCAGACATATACATATATAATGCTCATTTTCTCTTTCCCAGAGTAAATTTAGCCTGATCATCTTGCAAGGGTGACTTCGTAATTACACTGCCAGATAAAGGCCATCTGCATATTTCATACTGTGTCCGATTACACTCTCCAGGGGGTCTGTGAGCCCCTTCTGCTGACCTGCAGGGTACATTAGTAATTACCATGTGTAAACTTGTAGGATCACTTCTCATTAATGATTTTTCACCTTCGTGTTTTTTTTTTGTTCTTCTCTAAATCAATCAGAGTATTTGTGCTTAATGTTCACCTCTGACCTCGCTTGGCTGGCAAGAGAAAAAAAATGATTGTTAGAATGTGAACAAGGATATGCTGTAGCTTAACAATGGCTGGCAACCGGCAATTTAAAATCTGGAACTACTGTATTGAGACCTCATTAAAATCTTTTTTCAAAAATAACACTGTCTTTAGAGTTTTTTTTTTTTGCCAGCAAAGCTTTATCTGAGTTTCTGTCCAAAGATACTGAAATGGTACAATGAAAGTCATAGATTGGGGTGGGGGCAGGAATAGGTCATTTTGATCTGCATCTTCTCTTTGTTATTATTATTACTATTACACAGTATTTATATAGCGCCATCAAATTACGCAGCGCTGTACAAAGTCCATAGTCTTGTCACTAACTGTCCCTCAAAGGAGCTCACAATCTAATGTCCCTACTATAGTCATATGTCATTCATGTAGTCTAAGGTCAATTTAGGAGGAAGCCAATTATTCTAACTGCATGTTTTTGGGATGTGGGAGGAGTACCCGGAGGAAACCCACGCAGACACGGGGGGAAAACCCGTGTTATAAAACCCTATTAAATTCAAATGCATATGTTAACCCCATTAACTTCAAATGTTATCAGTTACATATAGATAAACACAATTGTTTTAGTATGAAATATGGGAGGTATGATTTAGTAGAGGAGTATTTTATATTATTGTATATTTTACCCGATTGTGGAGATTTCCCTTAACAACCTGTTATGGAGACTTAATAGGAAATCTGTTCTGAAAATACACACACTGGATGATTCTTCTTCAAAATGAATATTACTTACATATCATTAGATAATCACTTAAAAAATTCCAAAGTAAAATAAAATGCATTTTCAGTAAATTCATAATTACACATCTGTAGTCAGTATAGTGGCCTGCCAAGCATAGGGAATGCATTGTTTCTGTAAGTGGAGCATTGTTGCATTTCTTTACAAATGTTATTTCATTTAAACAAGAGTTAACTAATGGTTAATGATTAGCCATGGTTGGGGAATGGTTGTCCCCAATAGAAGATTTCCTTCAACTTCTGTTGGTATTTTTGGGCACTTTTTTCCCCAGTGACAATCATCATCAGTACAAATAGAAAGACTATTGGGACACACACAGCAATCAAAATCCCAAGACACTATAAAAGTGATTAACAAGCTTTGACTTGAATACCCATTGGTGAAAGTAACATACATAGCATACTAATTATACAATAATTTCCACTATACAATTTATGGCACAGCTGAAAAGCAGAGCGTGTACAAACAGTGCACCGCTGTATAAAAAATTGGAAAAGTTTCTTCGCAGGTATAATAAATTATAATGATGCACGATATTAAAGATAATTGTCATACTGAACACTACGTGCAAACATGTAGAGATGAAAACGTGACACCTCAATAAAATCTGGTGCCTGCCATAGGCAAAATTCTGCAGAAGAGTTTTGTATATTGTGACTATGGCAGATTTAGGAAGGGCGATCTGGCATAAACTGTGCTCCCTGTCAACTTAGTGGAGGTATCAGTGTCCCCTTTTATAAAGAACCATTTATTAGGCATAAAGAGGAGGAGTAAAGCCATAGTACTGGAATTTTCCACCAGTTTATGAAAATGCACTTGTTTTACTTATGATTGCCTTGTTGCTGAATACCCAGTTCATGCCTAAGCAGGGCTATTTAGGGGCACAACCCTGCCATTAATCCTAAATGACTTGTCTCTGCAGTGCGCTCAATATACTGTTGTTATTTATCTGGTAAGATGGCCTACGTGGTAGCATCCGTCAAAGAGGTGTAGTACGAGCAAGAAGAAAGCGGTCACCCGCAGCTTGCTTGGTTCACTGCATTACACTACACAAATCCCCACTACCCTACAAGCAAAGCTGACGTCCAGTGTTTGTCACATTACAAGTGGATGTAGGGTTCTTCCTGACCTCTACATCATGTTCCAAAAAGGCTTCCGATCTCTTTCATATTGGAGATCCCCTTCCATCATATTGGGGAGCCTTCCCTTGTCAGTCCATAAGGAAGAAACAAACTCCAACAATACTGTCTTGGAGAAATTGTGAAGCTTATTGAATGACCCAGTTTCGGGCAAAGTACAATTGACTGGAGTAAATTGAAATCTGACTGGTATCTATGCATTACATTACGATTGTTCTTTCCACTAAGGCAGAAATTCCCAATGTGAATGAGGCATCAGCTATAGTATTATTATTATATATAAAATAAACAAGATTTATATAGTGCCAACATATTACCCAGAGCTATACATTAAATAACCTCATCACACGCACGAATACAAGACTTTTCTAGAGCTGCTCCAACTCTCTGGAATGGTCTTCCTCGTCCTATTCGGCTTGCTCCTACTTTCTGCTCATCTAAAAGAGCACTCAAAACCCATTTTTTCAAACTTGCCTACCCGGCTTCTTCTGTCATTTGAAACCATCACTACTTCTCACACTACATATCTCACATCCTTTGTGTGTGAAATTCCCCCACCTACTAGATTGTAAGCTCTTCGGGGCAGGGTCCTCTCCTCCTGTATCACTGTCTGTATTAGTCTGTCATTTGCAATCCCTATTTAATGTACAGCGCTGCGTAATATGTTGGCGCTATATAAATCCTGTTTATTATTAATAATAATAATAATAATAATAATAATAAGTGATGCAATTGACAGACAGATATAGACAGTAAACAGGAGGAGAGGACCCTGCCAGTCTAGTATGGCAAGTTTGCAAGCAGAGAACCTAAATAGGGGTGGGTAGAATAGACTGGAGGTGTGCTTATGTCTATCTCTGCCTTCCTAGAGATTTTGAGCCACCTCTAATAGTAAAACAATAAATCAGAAGCCTAATCACAACAAAAATAAAACCCCAATGATAAAATGGCTTTATAAAAGAAATATTAAATGCCAATTTGTTCCTTCCTCCAATTTTGAAAACACTCATCTAAATGAATACACAGAGAAGAGGATGCTTTAAATGGGAAGATCATTTTCACTGCAAAACAACTGACACCTCGTAAATTATTTCCTAAAGCCTTAAACCTAAGGTTTTTTGGTTTTGGTCATTGTGAAACCATCTGTTGGAATTTTCCATTCACAGCAAAGATCGTCAATCATGAGCAGACAGGACTTATCAGTTCTTTGCTTGTGAGGAAGAGCCAATGGGATTCTGATATAGTAAAACATTGAAGTCTCTTCTGCTCAATGCTTTAGTTGCAATCAAAGAGATACTGACTATCATTTGTTTTGCTTTAACGTATTGTTTTAGGCATTTTGTTTTTCATGCTTTATTTAAACTGCAAGTAAAAAAGTTATTTTATTTTCCATGCATGGGAAAGAGCTAGAGCCTAAACTGACCAAGTTGTTGGGGGTAATTTTGGATATTTGCTTACTCAACTTTCCTATTGAAAGTTTCAACGAGAAATTAATTAGCGTACAGAAGAATAATGTAAGGTTCTCTATAAAAGGATCCAGTACTTTGCTTATTTAGGACAATGGGAAAAAAGGTTCTTCTTTTGCATCTTTCCTACAATCCACTGGTTGCCTGCTGGAGCCCCAAGAAAAAAGCCTGTGTAAGATCTGCTGCAGTTTATATAAAGGGAAGGGCTCACCATAATGCTGCATGAAAATAAGCACTTCATAAGAGGGAAAGAAGAGAAAGTCTTATGCCAACCCATAACTATTTTACAGGTCTTTAGCAACTGATTGTGGTGTTAAAGAAACCAGTTAATTGGCCTTAAATTCAAAAAGTACATGTAAGAATTGAACTTATGCACAACTAAACTTGTCATATGAAAAATTTGTTCTTAAAAAGAATGTGTGTTGGCGCGGGATCCACTAAAATGACCCATTTTGTTGTCAAAAAGAATCCAATGTGTAACCATTGTAGAGTAAAGAGAACAAAGTGTCAAATCAAAGACAGCTGGTTGTTCACTTTGTTAGATGAGTTCAGTCAAAGCCAACAAAGGCAGCACCAATGTGTTTCATCGTCAGAGGACATTGCCTTTCACCAAAACAACCAAATTATTATTTTGGTTGTCCATTCCAGCTTTGCTTGATCACCCAGGTCCTCCTATAGTAGTCTATCATCTTCAGTCTTGGAGAGCTTTAATAAATCAGGCCCAATGTATCTGTGCCTACATTGCCCATGCCATGGCAACTAATACAATATATTACAAGGACCTGCTTTACTGACAGTAGGAAGACAAAATGTAAATCAGGTTTAATTTAATTAAAGAAAAATAATTGGTGTGTGCATGGATACAAACAGAACTTGGGGAGTTCTCCATGATTATCAAGATACATTTGGGGACAACTGGTGTTATAACCAATTTGTAAATTTCCTATAAACTCTGTTTATAAGAGCAGGTCTTCCCAAAAATGACCAAACATACCAGATTTCAACATAGCCAGGAAGATCAAACAAACAGCGTGAATGGTATAAAATTCACCTCTCAGTCCAGCCTTCATCCATATGGTGAATCATTTGACATTTTGTATTTTTGGCCATTTTTGGGAGTGGAGCCCCTCCATCCTCTGTTACTTGACCTCGATTGCCATTGTTGTTGAGGGGATCATATACCCATGGTGTAATTTCCTGAAATCTTCATATTTTTCTCCTGAAGAAGTGGACTAGATCCACGGAACATGTAGAGGGAAGACTGAAATAACACTAAATATTTATTTTTGTGTTTTAAATGTTTTTATAGGATTTTTTCATCATTTATCATAAAAAAGGGATGATATTCATATTGCTTTTAGCTATGTATGTGATAATATTCATTTTACATGTGCCGGTAAAGTCCCGTTGTTGTTGGTAGAAACTTACAAATTTGTTTTCCGGGATGAGGCATATTTGTAAATATCACTAGAGATAATCTTTTCTTATGTATTCTCTCCATGGTGTTATAACTACACAATTAGTGATAGATAAGCTTGGCTGAGCCAGCTATACAGTCTTAGCTCTAACTTGTTTATGATGAACTGTTACCACAGCAGAAAATTGTATACCATCCTTTACCTCTTCACATGAATCTTGGGTAACATTTGCCATCTCAGCCTCATTATATAGTTGATATGAATCAACCTACTTACTCAACAGTAGCCAGAGGCAAACACTGTGCAGACATGATCTGATGAGTGTCATGTATTCCGCAGTCTCTTCATATGGATTTACTCCGGTGTCTGCTTGATGATTGTTGGGATCTCCTGTAATCAGCTTTCATAGGCTTTTGAGATCAATCTCATTGTGCTTGGGGTTGTCCAAGATCCCCTGTCTTCAGTGCTTCCCTTTGCAGTGTGTATTATTATTATTATTATTATTATTATTACTATTATTATTAATAAACAGGATTTATATAGCCCCAAAATATTATGCAGCGCTGTACAATAAATAGGGATTGCAAATGACAGACTAATACAGACAGTGATATAGGAGGAGAGGACCCTGCCCCGAAGAGCTTACAATCTAGTAGGTGGGGGAATTTCACACACAATAGGATGGGAGATATGCAGTGGTGGGAAGTAGTGATGGTTTCAGAAGACAGAAGAAGATGGGTAGGCAAGTTTGAAAACATGGGTTTTGAGTTCTCTTTTAAATGAGCAGAAAGTAGGAGCAAGCCAAATAGGATGAGGAAGACCAGAGAGCCGGGGCAGCTCTAGAAAAGTCTTGGAGCCGTGCGTGTGATGAGGTTATGAGTGAGGAAGTCATTAGTAGGTCATTGGAGGGCGGAGAGAGAGGCAGGGGGAGTATTTTTTTACCAGGTCAGAAATGTAAGTGGGACAATAACTGTGGAGGGATTTGAAGGCAAAGCACAGGAGCTTGAATTTGATTCTAAGGTGAAATGGAAGCCAATGGAGAGAACTACAAAGAGATGCAGCAGAAGAGGAGCGGAGGGAAGAATGGATGAGTCTGGCCGCACCATTCATAATAGATTGTAGAGGAGAGAGTTGGGTTAGTGGAATACCAGAGAGGAGGATGTTACAGTAGTCCAGGTGAGAGGTGATGAGAACATGTACAAGGAGTTTAGTGGTCTCAGGGGACAGGTAGGGGCGGATTTTAGGGATGTTACGTAGGTGAAAGTGACAGAACCTGGAAATGTTCTGAATATGGGGAGTAAATGAGAGGGCTGAGTCAAAGGTGACACCAAGACAACGTGCCTGAGGGGAGGGCCGAATAACAGTGTTGTTAACAGTTAGGAATATGTCAGGGGGAGATTTGGAATTTAAGGGGGAGATGATGATGAATTTTGTTTTATTCAGGTTGAGTTTCAGGAATCAGTCAGACATCCATGATGAGATGGCTGGCAAGGTATCCCCAGTATATTGTGGATATTTGTCAATTGATGCTTATCAGATAACTTAGTGACCTTAAATGATGTGGTAAGGAAAACGAAAACTCATGGTGAAAGTTTTTTTTAGAAGGGAAAGTTACAAAGTAAAAGTATAGGAATAGAAAACACAAGATTAACACATGTAGAGACCTCATTTTAATGTATTTTAGTTTAAATTAATAGACATATTGATGATAGATCTAGTTAATAGTGATTGATAGATCTAACTTGGTAGACATATTGATGATAGATCCAAGATCCTATTGATTGATAAATCTAACTTGATAGACATTTTGCTGATAGATCTAGATCATATTAATTAATAGATCAAACTTTATAGACACATTGATGACTTATTAAGCTGAAATTTTGGACAAGTGCATTGTAGAAGCTACGATAGATAAACATCAAGAAGCAGCAAGAAGACCACATTATTCTCATGTCAACAACAAAACTTTCCATAAACCTGAAGAACAAAAATAAGTTCTCATAACATATTCTACTTGTACATGCACGAACACTTGTGCAAGAAAACCTGAATTATATATTATAATTATAAGAAACCTAACAAAGCATATAGGCTAACATGGAAAAAGAATATATATATATATATATATTACTTATATATATTATATTATTACTTTCTATTAGTTGCATGATGGTCCCTTTTAAACCAGCTGTACTTTCTGGGGAAGACACATAGGTATTACAGGGCTTTGGCAATCTCTCCCCATCCTGAGGTCATTCACAAATACTCTTTTGCGTATGGACTGGTTGTGACACAATTATGAGATTGTTGAAACCCTTATTGATTCTTATGTTGAAGATAATTATCATTACTTTGGCAAATTAGTTGTAGAAAGTAATGATGGGGGTGGTAGAGTGGGTGGTAATGTAGGCTACCACGTGGTAACAGTAAAGTGTTTTTAAAGTGTATATATTACCTTACCTTCCCATTGACTTCTGAATAGCAACTATTACTAGCACAGGTAAAGCTACGTACACACGTCCAATGGTTCCCGCCCTATAATTGGCTCAGGACCGATATCAGACCAGAATCTGGTGTGTGTACAGCGCCCGTTGTCCATTGTCTGAACGTCCCTCCTGGCGGATCCATGGTCGATGGACGACGAATGATCCTAATTCAAGTGAAGGGGAAGGGAGCGCAGCCGGGTGCCACTCAGTCAGGACTCCTTCATGCATCGTGCAGTGCTTAGTCATTGGAAAGGATCATGAAAGAACCTTTCCAAGGACAATAATTTCACGTGTGTATGCAGCTTAAAGCTACGTACACACGGCAGATTTTTATCGCCCGATAATCGGCATCGGACAATTATCGGGCGAAAATCTTCCGTGTGTACAGTCGGTGTCGTCCATCGTCCGGACGACCGACCTGCCGGATCCACGGACGATGGACGACAGCCGATCGTAATGAAAGGGAAGGGGAGAGCGCGCAGCAGGGTGCCGCTCCGTCGCTCTCCCCCCTCTCCTCTCCATAGAGCATGAACGGTGCTGTATGTACAGCATCGTTCATGCATCTTGCAGCCCCTTGTCGTTGGAAAGGATCGTGAAAGATCCTTTCCAACGACAAAAATTGCAAGTGTGTACGCAGCTTTAGTCACATCTTATGGATCAGATAACAGTGGACCTCACCTATTGTTCTGTATCATATCACTATGATCAGTGTAGACCCAAAAAAACTTCCTCTTTAAGATATGACTCAGTGATACCTTTCCACTTAACTCTGTGAATACGAACAAATGGGTTGATTAAGTAAAACATACTAAAATAATATAGGCTTACCACATAGCAAAGCGAATTTCCCCTTGCAAGGGATATATATGATTAGCTTAGTAAATGGATTACCCTGTTTTTTTAGATTTTTATGCATGTGATTAGGTATTCTATGCAAAGTCAACTATCACCACATTCATTAGGATAAGTGAATTAACTCAATGTAAGGTGAAAATTTACTGGAGCAAAAGAACAAAGTAAAATTACATAGTAAATCACCTCCAGTGTGTAGGGTTCTAAAGGAATCAGAGTCCAATGTTGTGACCTATGTTTCTACTTCTGTTTTTCAGTGCAAATTATTGCACTTCCATCTTTATCACTTCCATCTCTTTCTCCTTCCAGTATGTGCTTGCCAATCTGTGATAGAACGCCATATCGCCTTCAGTTTAGCATTCACTTGTGTACATTCCTAGGCACCTTAACCTCAGGAATGGCTGACTCATAAGGGTGCTGCCAGCTGATTTATTTGTCCTGTGATGAATAATGGAGGAGCACATTAGCACAAAGCAATGCTCTTGGCTTTATTAAGAAAAGCAGTCATTCCCCTGCCCATAGGAGTCTTAATGTGTATAAAGATAGAGTATTGCATTAAAGGTGAGGCTCAAATATATTTGAGTAAACAATTTTAGAAAATATGCTAACAGGGCTGGTGTTTAAACAGCATGACATATAAAACTTTTCTCATTGTCCATGTCATCCCATCAGCTTCTACCTGTCATTTATAAAGCACAATGGGTTGCTAATGCCCACTAGAAATGAGCTTATTAGCACAGTTCTCATCTATCAGCCACAGACTGCAGTAAAAGCTTTGAGTTGAATATTCTAGTTGTTCCTTATATGAACACTGAGCAGCTATTTTATGAGGCCTATATACCTTTCCCAGCAACTAACCACATAGAAATAAGAAATTGGATTATTCTGTGACTAGAAAGCCATGGCCACCCTCTTTTCATAATAAGGCAGAACGCCGTCTCTGAGCTCATGAACTCAACATGTTGTTAATCTTAATAGCTAAGATTCCGACCTCTCCA
This sequence comes from Pyxicephalus adspersus, assembly GCF_032062135.1. Taxonomy (NCBI): domain Eukaryota; kingdom Metazoa; phylum Chordata; class Amphibia; order Anura; family Pyxicephalidae; genus Pyxicephalus; species Pyxicephalus adspersus. The sequence goes on from NC_092860.1 coordinate 140,936,139, forward strand.
GTTTTTACACAGAAAAAGTATGGACTGTTTATAATAACTACCATATGAGTAATAGAGATATGCGTAGGTACAGCTGAAATGTATACGCAACAAAATTATTACACCGCGGGAGCAGATCGATGGTTTGTATGTAGTGTGCAAAACAGAAACGTGGATTCCTCTATCATGTCTGAGATGCATGGAACGTTTACATTTGGTTTGCGGTCTGGAAGCAAAAGTAAGCGAACACAAAATTTAAAGGTACAGATCAGATAAAATGTAAAACATTTGCCATTAAAGAGAATGTATATATTTATAGAGTAAGAAAAATATCAAAATTCAAAGTACTTTACTCATGCAGGGTAAAGAAAGAGGTTCAAATTCATAGCCCACCTGCATTCCTATCTTCGTTTTGATTCCTCTACCACCTTTCCACTGCTGTTAGAAAGTGAAGAAGTGTTGCATTAGCTTTAAAGTAGACCTTAACTATAAAAACAAAGTGTTTTTTGTTTTTGCTTTACCCTGCATGGTGCATGCACTGTGTAGTATAGAGCTCAGCTTTGAAGAGGAAGAGGATCAGCATGCACTTGGAGGTCCAAAGTTTAAAGATGGCACCTGATGCCAGGATTCTGGAACTATCATTACTGCAGGGTGGATGCACACAGGTAAATCTGTGCCATAATTGGCAAGTATGCAATTCATACTCTCTGATTATGGTAGAAGCTCATCACGCACAGAACATAGTTTCGATTTAGGTTACAAAGGTAACACAGGCATAAGTACTTCCCCGACCACCCATGAGACAGTACCAGGTCCTTGAGCACCAATCTCCAGGAATTAGTGATGCCAGATGGGAATAATGGTACCTGGAACTAGCAGATATTTTTTCTCGTTAGCTCACCAAGGTCAAGATCCAAGACTGTTGAAGGTCAGCATTATAGGAAACGTGTTGCTTTGCAGCAAGGCCAATGACGAACTTGTTCTAAGCATATTCGGATCAAATATTAGTGCAATATTGCACTAGGTGGCTGGAAACAAACAAGTTGACCTGGCAGGCACTTACAAAATGGGCCGCCACTTTTCCTATTTTGGAAAGTGTCTTCTAAGTTCTCTACCCAAACCTTTTCAGCAGGTAAATGTTTTAATCGTGCTGGTTTGTAACAGGTTAACATTAAATGGACTATCTAACTTATCCTTTGACATTTCAAAGAAAATGACTGCTTTGCTCTCACACCACCTACCCCTAGCTAATCACACCGTTTTCTTAAAAAAAATAACTAAACACTTATTTAGCTATTCTCAACCAGGGTTCCTCTGGAAGTTCCTTGAACCGCAGTTGATCTCCAGACTGATGATGCCTGCATAGTTGTGGGGCCAATGCTAGTAGAATCTACAACATCTAATGATGATTTTAGTTGTATAAAAGGGTGATATTCCAACCACCACAATAAGGTGGGCATTCGTTTCACTAGGAGACTTTATTTTCCTACTGATCCTTATAAACTGGTTTTAGAGGGGGGTTCCCAAGACCTAAAAAATAAGAGTAAATAGTTTGAGAAAGGCTGCTCAAAATACTAACCTGAAATGGTGGTCATGTGACAGGCCCTGTCCAACTTTCATGTTCTCTTCTTCATTAGGGAAGGATCTTTCATACGATTTTCACATTTTTGGGAATTTTTCAATTAGCTGGGTCATCACAGGGCCCTTTAGTCCTAAAGGATTAGCATTGTCAAATCACTGGATGGCAAGATCGGAGGGAAGAACAATTAGGACCAGCATGAAACCCCTGGTCTCTACTGGAAGAGGCATGGTAAAGGGTCAATTGACTGCAAATTTTGGTAAGGTTAATCGTCAGTGTAATTGCTGAATCTGCCCCCATTGAAAAGATTATTTTCTCTTTGAGCCCTAATGGCCATTGTACCCAGGACATTAGTCTAGCTAGGATGGGGAGGGAGGGGAGCTTACATTTACTTTCATATGGTTACTAGGATAGAAAGTAAAATTTAATTAAGTATCCTAAATTGAATCTAACACATCCATAACCTTTTCAACATTGAAATAAAATTTGTTAGAGAGTTGCTGTCTAAAGTCTTCTTGATGAAGGGTCTATTGTAAAAATATTGTTCCCTAGCTCTACCAGCTTGATTTTGCCTCCTGTAGCTTGGCGGTGAAATAAACAAAGTGGACATAGAAGCATTACAATGAATCCCATGTAAGAACATGTTATATCAGCTGGGAAAGTCAGTGTAAAGTGATAGCAGCTTTTAATCAGCTGCCAGTGCGTGGAAAGGAATGCACCCCTCCACAAAAGTTTTTTTTTTTGTTATTTGTTTAACATGGTGATAAAAGCTTGGGATATCTTCATTACTAGACAGCTACAAACAACAAAATGTCATCTGCTGCAGTGCTGTGACACATAGCAAATGTCCACATATCAAAGCGTTAAAACCAGAATACTCGTTTCCTATAACGAGGTCAGTCCTGGGGCACCTAGAGACAACCTCCATACCTTCAATGATCCAAACATAAGTTGCTGAAATCAGAGAGGATGAAGGCTGGTATACTTTATATACAAGGGGTAGTGCTACGTCTAGTTTTTGCTATGCAAAATAGGCCATTTTGTGTTTATTTTCATAGTAGACCTAGCACTAAAAATCCTGCTGTATTTTATCCATGGGATATACAATGTAATGCTAGCCATATAGTCTGGTGTATACACACACACTCACATTATTCCTTGTTAGGGATAGATTACTTGGAAGCCAATAGTCGGCACGGACTTTATCACCCAGTAGCATGGATAAACATACAGAATTGCTTAAAATAGCACATTTAGGTTCATGCACACAGGTTTTAGTTTGCATCTGATTTTAATTTGTTATCAGGCATAGTTTATTGCAGAAAGAAACAGGCAAAGCATATTTACCTGCTCCCTTCAACTTTTCAAATCATGCCTGTTTAGTTCCATCTAATGCAATGATTTGCTTGGCTCTAATATTATTCCTAAACAAGGATTATTGTCCGTTTCTGGAATTGTGTTGGTAATAAGACTTCTTGTATATAAAGCTACATACACACTTCCAATTATTATCGTTGGAAAACGAACGACGAACGTTCCTGCACGATATATACGACCGATCGTATAGCACAGATCCTGCACATAGAGTTAACGACACGATCGTTCGTAGATATTGTACACACAATAGATACGATCGTTTGAGCGATAGAGGAACTATGTGCACGACAGGAAAGTGAACGGACGTTCGTTCATCACGCATGCTCAGACCATGGACGATCAACGAACGACCGTACACACGAACGATGTTCAACGATCGTCGTCCAATCCGATCCGTCGGTTCGGTCGTTCGTTTCCAGCGACTTTCCTCGTTCGTCGGCGTCGTTGGTTACTTTTTTACGAACGATTTTTTGCCCAATCGATCGTTCGTCGTTCGATTGGAACGATAAAAATTGGAAGTGTGTACGCACCTTAACTTCTGTTATAACTGAGCATTTCTGCTTTATACATTTTATTATTAAACAGGATTTATATAGCGCCAACATATTATGCAGTGCTGTACATTAAATAGGGGTTGAAAATGACAGACAGATACAGACAGTGACACATAGGAGGAGAGCACCCTGCCCCGAAGAGCTTACAATCTAGTAGGTGAAGGAAGTAACACACAATAGGAGGGGAGATATGTAGTGGTAGGAAGTAGTAACGGTTTCAAAAGACAGAAGAAGATGGGTAGGCAAATTTGAAAAAATGGGTTTTGAGTGCTCTTTTAAATGTAAAGAAAATAGGAGCAAGCATATCACTGTGATTGCAAAACAACTTAAAGCAGCTTGATGCAATTCAGAAGAAACTTGAAACCACTCCATGAGCAAAAAAATATCAGTGCAAACCACCTTGCATATACCAAGTCATATTATACTGAAGAACATTCTCAGAACCACCTGAAAACATTTGTATCTGACTGATTTCTGTTTCTAATGCCCATAAACACAAACATTAGGATAGCTGTAAACAATGACCACTGGGATGTATCTCTAAACTCCTGGAAGGCAATGGCAAGACTCTAATGATGCTTATGGCAAGATGGAAATTCTCCCTGCAAACGGGCTTAGTCTTTTCTCATCATGTGGAGAAGACTTTGATGTCCTTTCAGTTCAATATTATGTGTTCTCTCTGAGTAGATTACCCCAAAATATTATACATATTAGTATTTAAAGTGCTTCTCAGGCTTCTCAAGATGCATTTTTTTAATATTACTTTGTTATGTCTATTTTGTGTTAAAATATGTTAAAATAAATATTTGTCACCAACGACGATCCTATCTATCCTGAAAAACAAATTATATTAGGATGTTGGGTAAACTTCAAATGATCTATGATCAGAGATAATGTCACACCACTAAAACCAACAATATTCAAGGTTCATATACCAGCCAGGCCACTATCTGTAAGGACCTTACATGTTCTCCCTGTGTTCCTGTGGGTTTTCTCCAGGCCCTTTGGTTGTCCTACATCTCAAAAACATGCAGTTAGGTTGATTGGCTCTCCCCAAATTGACCTTGGTGTGCATGGAAAATTAGCAGTGGCTGCCACAGTTCATGGGCCCAATACATACGCTTGGCATACATAATAATACCAAATAAATAATTTCTTTACAAAATGGTCCATTTCTGAGAGGTCTATGTATGTACACATTAAAGATTCTCCACTTGGGAATGTTTCAGGGAATGTCAGATTTATTGCTTTATAGACACCCATGTATGACTTTGTTATCTTGACAACATTATTGCAGAATAAACAGTTTTATAGTGGAAATGTAAGGGTTTCTTTAGTCCATAGGGGTGTACAGGGGTGAGGGCTGAACTGGGAAAATCCCCCATTAACACCTAATTCAGAAAGCAGCTGATGAATCAGACCACCATTGCAATGTGTAAACCTTTGTGCATCCATGTTGTGCATGCAAACAAGTGATTATAGGCTGCTGGGGTGGGGGTAACCAAATGAACCTTTTACCCAGCATGTGCAAAATAAATATTCACTTTAATTTAAAAAAAAAGCAAAAGTGTGGGAATTCACAGTGAGCTGGTGCCTATAGTTCTATAGTACACAAAGGCAGATCCGGATTCCTGATTCTTTAAAATTATCAAAAGGTTATCTGAAAGGCATAGGGCAACAGACTGATTGCAACTGACCAATTGGGTGCAGAGCGTTGTGGTGGAATGATTGGGCATTTGGTAGATATAGAGCAAAAGTGTAACCTTGTATTGTCTGCATGAGTTCATCCAACTGGAATTCTGATCAGTTCCTATCAACTAAAAAGGGCAGAATCTTATACATATGTGTGCAGTATTTTGAGACTTCCTACTGAATGACTGAATAATGGGCCCCTTTCACTGCAGAAAACCACCTTTGCATGCGACTGCGGCCATGGTGCAAATCTTTAACCAACCACAGCATAGCAAATCCACACCATGAGCTGCTTGCAAACAAATGGTTGCCAACCTCTCCCATTCACTTAAACAAGGCAGAATGTGGATCAGCTCATATGTACTGGACCATATTTAAGAAAAAATCCTGCCCACCATTCATTCTCCAAGCAATATATGTCTATGGACAAGTTATATTCATTCTAAACCTGCACAACCTTCCTAGCCATGACCAAATAATGATGATCCATTTGAACTCAACAGGAAGGCTTCTATTTCAAAAATTACATTTGACCCTTGAACAACCCATCTTATAAATATTTTATTGTATGTTACTGGAATATTACTTCCTATAGATCACATATCACTATAAATCTCCCAGGAATATAAAACAGCATTTCCCATGTACATATTTTTATTTTTTTTAATATTAATTATTAATAGTATATGATTATAACAAGTTTAGGAAAAAGTTAAGCCGAGTTAGTTTCCTCTTGTAAATTTAGCTTTCTCCAAATCTTCCAAAGCCTGACCCTTATTGCAGATCTGTGGAGATAGTTCTGACAGGACCCATTAAACATTTACAGCATGGAAAAAGCCACATTATAGTGAGTGCATGTGGTCATGTAAACTTTATATGACTTGTAAAACAAAAAAGAAAGCCACAGACTCCAATTGGATTTTCACATTTTTTATTGCACTGAAAATACTAAAGTGACATTTTTATGAGAGCATCATGGTTGCATTTTGCTTTTTAATACTATTTTGATCCTTTTTTTTCCTAATTGTGTTTGTCTAATAGGTTTAATGAAATGCTATAGCATAGCAATGCTATAGTATTAGCTTAAAAACAGCCCCAAACAGCATCAATCAGTGAATTGGGAAGGTTGATAAAATTTTTAAGATTTTGGCAAGTAAAGCTACGTACACACTTCCAATTATTATCGTTGGAAAACGAACGACGAACGATCCTGCATGATATCTACGAACGATCGTATAGCACCGATCCTGCACATAGAGATAACGACACGATCGTTCGTAGATATTGTACACACAATAGATACGATCGTTTGAGCGATAGAGGAACTATGTGCACGACAGGAAAGTGAACGGACGTTCGTTCATTACGCATGCTCAGACCATGGACGATCAACGAACGACCGTACACACGAACGATGTTCAACGATCGTCGTCCAATCCGATCCGCCGGTCCGGTCGTTCGTTTCCAACGAGTTTCCTCGTTCGTCGGCGTCGTTGGTTACTTTTTTACGAACGATTTTTTGCCCAATCGATCGTTCGTCGTTCGATTGGAACGATAAAAATTGGAAGTGTGTACGCACCTTTACAAGCATACTAGATTTTTGCCAGATAGATTTCTGCAGTTAATGTACTTAGCCTGTAAAAAGAAATGAATGCCCCTGCTACATCTAAGGACTGGTAGGCTGAAATATACTGTATTATGTTTTATGCTTTCGGTATACTGTTACAAACAGCAATTGGCTCAAAGTCAGAGATTTATTTAGGTTACATGGCTAACATTGGTATATGGCTGTATGTTTAACATTTTGTGGGGCAATATTGTACTATTTATGAAAAGGTATGTATATTGTTACGCAGTTGGTTATGTTTGTCCTTGCCATTGTTGATCTCTGCTTCTGAAAATGGTAATTGTTTGGCTGCAATTTTGTATATTTCTATATACTCCTATATATAAATAACTTAAATGTCTCAATATATGAAATCACTGAAAACAAATGACTAGTTTCCCTTTAGGACAGTGTTTCCCAACTTTTTTTTTACATGGGGGAATTTTTGAAATAATTTTCAAGTCTTAGAGAACCCCTACTAGAAATACTTTATACATAGCTCACATTAGCATGGTGGTCATTAGGAAGAATGCTTCTTAGATTGCTATTTTGTTCCTCTTACAGATAACCAAAAAGTTAATTGGTATCAGTTAATTGCTTATTGATCAAGGAACCCCTAGCAAACTCTGCAGGAACCCTAAGTTCCACCAAACCCTGGTTGAGAAACACTGCTTTAAGCAAACCATCAATTTCCTTTGTCCACAAACAAATGTTCGAAATTATTATATTTCCTCAGTTCACAAAGGCAGCAATAATTCCCAAGAAATGAAAAGGATGAAATAGTGTAACAAATTCATTTCAAAGCTGCATTTACATGATTCAATTCTCAGACTTTCCGGTTCAAGGCAGAGTTCAATTTTCTATGAGCTATTCTAATGTCTTTTCTAGAATATCCCATATTCCCTGATTTAATTATCTCCTCCATTTCAGCTAGGCATGAGCTACCCATTACATTGCCATCCATTAGTTAAGCAACATCACATTTTACCATATTTAGGGGGAGAACACAGGATGTGAAACTAATCAATTAGGAACCACACCTGCAGGTAATGCTCATGACATGCAAGCTATTCTCTGAGCAAATAACCGAAAAACTCGGATAGCAATTGTTGGCGTAAGCTAAGCTGGCCCATGAGCCAGCAGACGGCACCAGGGGGGCCACATCTAACCATCTATTCAAAATATATCTAATTAATATTACATAAAAACACAGAATACAAATATATGGGAGAAATGGCTTCTGCACTTTTTTGGTTTCCCAGATTAAGAGTTAGAGAAATAAACATAAAGAAGAAGAAAAAAAGATATTGGACATTAGACATTGGACTTCAACTTTAACCTACTGAAAGTATGATTCAAACCAAATCAATCAACGACATGAGAGGTAAAACCACCCAAAATACTAACACATAAGTTAGGGGAGGAGGTGGGCAGTGAAGCTTGGCTGGTCCCGTGAAAGCTTCAGCACAAATTTCTGACCCTAAATACAGCACAAGCATTTCTTGAAGAGCAACGAGGTGTAACAAAATTAATATAAAACTTCTATAATTATTCCGATAACATGGCAGTGCTGGCTTTGCCGCAAAGAATGTATAGTCAATATCGTAGACTGATATCATTGGGTTTAGGCCAAATTATTTACATGTTCTTGGTTTTTGGTAGTTAACTACCTACAGTTGTGTAAATCTCATATGGTTGCTAAGATATAGGGTGTATCACAGACCAAAAATAACCATTGTAGTTGATTCTATGGTTCAGATTCTATGGGTTCAAATGGGCTGTCTCAGGGGTATTCATTAGGCACCAAGGTTCCCGACAACTGGCTCAATTTTCCAATGCACTCAAGCAGAGTCTGCTTTATGGGAAAAGGTGGTGGTACTTTTTTCTATGTCCTTAAAAATGTACAATAATAGCTTCAATAACCTCTTTTACTCTGCTTCTAAATGAACATACCAGTATTGGAGAATTTTTACAGGATGTTGGTAATTTTTCTAGGAATGTTCCTGTCACTCTGGGGTCAGAGGCTTCTCCTTTATCAATACCTTTTTTTCCCTGAAATCACATTTCTGCACAGGAACTTCATCTATCCAGTTGATTGTTAGATTCAAAGAAATTACAACTTCCTAAGAAGCAAAAGAAGATTAAAAGTCCCAATAACTATATTGGATAGAGATCACTTGGACTGATATGAAAAGAAAAATGCTCTCTTTTCTTTACTATTTGACAGGTGAAGAAAGATTGGAAAAAGAAAAAAATGACTACGGCTGGTGGTAAAATAGAAATAATCTGAAGAATAAAAACTGAACTTTAGGCAAATATATAAAAATATCAATTAATACATTGCTTTATTCATGCCCCACCATCCATGATCAGATTAACTAATGGGTCACACTATCAGGAGTATCACATTACTAGTAATTGCAGAATAAACACTTGAAATGGACAAGGTAGGGCATGTTACCAGATATCAAGGGGTGGTTATTGTGGAAAGCCCAACAACTTGTGTTGCCATATTGGCATAATAGCCCAGTGATACTGGAGATTGCTCCTACACCCTTCTCTTTAAAACCCAACTATACTCAAAATCAAGCAGGGTGAATTCCAAAAACAAATGTGCTGATTAGTGTAAATGATAAATATTACCTTTGGTACTGTTATAAGTTAAAAAACTCATTGTATACCTATGCTGTGCTGAAGGTGTGCACCTATCCAGAGTGCCAGGACATCTCATGACTTTTAGTTTCCTGTTAACAAACTGATATACAATTACTTACCATCCATTTCCTGTGATTTCTGCCCCTCCTCATGAAGGCACTTGGTTTCCACTGTAATTTGGAGTTTTGTTGGATTTCATTGTCTTTGGATTTATGGGAAGCCTGAACCACGAAGCTGAAACTTCACCTGTTTCTCTACTCATCTTCCATGTTTGCTGCCAATGGCTTGCTGAATAGATGGACTCTGTATGACTACCATCACTCTTCCATTTAGATGCTGGGGCAGACACATAACTATGTTGCTTGAATAACTACCAAAGCAATGAATTTGAAAACTGTAAACTTGACTGATTCTTCCATTATTTTTTCTAAACAGAGTCCTCTAGTTTTAGATTTAGGCAAAATTCAGTGGAAGAAGGGGTGCCCCAAATGTACTGATTTGCAGCAAACTTGCAAATAGATTTGGTCAAGGATTGAAAACATTTGCCAAATATTAGGAAATTATTGTATGAAATCCATTCCAGGTTTGCTGGATTACCCAAGTTCACCATGATCTATCTTCTCCAGTCTTGGAGAGCTTTAATAAATCTGACCTAATGAATTCAGTAATAGCATCTTACATAAGCTCTCTGTATAGGTAAACTTTAAAGCTTAACTGCACCCCCTGATCATTGGTTTGGCCGTCCTATGATACCGCTTACTTTTGGACCAATATCGGGCACCTTCTTTTATGGGCATAGCTTCAGCAGAGCTAGTGAGCTCTTTACAATGACCCGACTTTTCACAATCCTCAGATAATAATATTGGAAGATCCAACACCTTTATACACACAATCTGGATTTAGCAAACAAAATGTAATTTGGGTAAAGTTAACACCTACTTTGAAGACGATATAAAACAATAAAAAAAAGACTAAAATTCCATCTCAAAAGAAAAAATAAAGATTGTCACAATTTCCTATTGTGTGAAAGTCAGTAACCTTTTACCTGATTCTAAACATGTCAGACCCACCATGAACAACATGATGCTCTGATTTATATTGTCAATATCTTGGCTACAGTTCCTTCTGTTATATTACAGTATATTGCAAATAATCTCCGCTCAGATAAAACATGAAACTCAGCGTTATTGTCCCTCGGAGACACTGACATCCATGGCAGTTCTTTAAATCATGAAGGATTAGCTCACACTCCTTTCCGGTGGCTTTGATTCCGTTTGTATAATTGCCTGAAAGTCATTCCTAAGTTCTTTGAATTCCCGCACGTACGATGCAAAGATAGCGATTGGGGAGGGCGCTCACCTGCTCGATCAAAGATTTTTCTAGGTCCCTCCAACACTGTGTGCTGAAGCCACTGAGGGCCAAAAGTGTTTAATTATGACAAGAGAAAGATATCTGGCTTAAAATAAACAGCTTATAACAATAGTTTGGCTTGAAGCAGCAGATGGGGAAGATGGATCCAGCTTCATTGGAAAAGATCAGGAAAATGTGTTATATTACATTGGAAATAGAATTGCAAATTGTAAATACAGGGAGAACAGCATGTTTCATGTCAGAGAAATAATACAATCATTGTGGTTGATATTGGGAATTAAAGTCCACATAAGTTTTTACTTATAGTTGTTCCTTTTTGTGGTTTATATTATTATGTTATATGTGTACTTGGATAAAATATATTTGCTTTTTTTTACACCGGTATATCCCTGTTTCTTCCTGGTGCCTATCACTTTTATCAGTTTTTACTGGTTATTATATGAAAACAAGAAGATCACATTCCCTGATGGAAAATCTAGAACCATTTGTTTAATGGCAGTGATTGATTCTGCACCACAGAATGTTTCAGTGAATGAAAAATGCACTGCTTTATAAATAGACCTCTATGTATCATGAAGAATTGATATTCCAAACCAAATATACCAACTTGATTTCACTTTTTTTATTCCTTGTTACATATTGGTCCGGTTGGTCTCACATAGCACCTTTGTAGCCTTTTTCTGACTACGTGCCCTCCGGGGGTGTAGTGGGGCGAGCATGGGTGGGAATGCCGTGCGCTTACTTTTTTTGGGAATGGCTATGCGTGCCCACTCTTATTTTGCAAAGAATTCTTTGGTGGTCTGCGGCCCTGGCCTGTTTACTCCCCAGCAGAGCCCGAGCCCCAGACTATGTTTCCCTCATGGAATTGCAGGCTCAGGGCGGTGGGTGGGTTGTCTCTCTAAACACAACCCGCTCACTTTCCCATCGCAGGCTCAGACATGCAATGGGAGAGTGGGTGGGTTCTGGTATCATGACTACTCTCTGGGGAAATTTCTTCCCCCTTGAGTGACACATAGGCAGGGATGTAGTGGGATGGGCACATACCGTGCCCCTCTTCTTTTTTTATGACTACACCCCTAAGCCTTCCAAGGATTGATCTCACAGCAATGGACTATGCCCGTGTAATGTGTATTGAAATGGCCATTTTAGGTCTCTATTGGAAGCCAGGGTGACAATGCCGGAGCCCAGTTTATAGGCAGGGACACCAACCATTCATTCACCAAAACAAGAAAAAATGAAATGCCTGTTCTCTGCACTAGCTAGTAAATAGATCAGGCAACTATTGTGCACTGTGGCTCTATTCTCTGACATTCACACCACTGCAGTTCACTGCAGTCACCACATCAGTGACATAGGGACTGAAGGTATGGTTAATGGCATACAGCAGGGTAAAAAGACATCAAGTGCTCCAAAAATATCAAATACTGAAAAGTCCAACAGAGGCTGCATCACTAGAATAGAATAATAGTAGAACAAACTGCCCACTGGAGATATAAATACAACCCAATATGGTTGGGAACCAACATTCCAATGTTCTATGTGGCTGCCAAAGTTGATTTAAAGAATGGAGGTTGATGTGTACTACCTACAATACAGCAGTAACTAAGTGGTCAAACTCCAGGCCCCTGCTTTGGACCATGGGACAACGGAAGGGTTTCCATCCCTGGTAGTCTCCATACATGGCAAGCGTAAATTGGCCAAGAAGCTAAGTAGACACCATCAAATGGGAGGTCAAGGGGCCCGTAACATCTTTAGGAGGAACAGTGGTTGAGAATGGCTGGGCAAAGCATTGCTCTTGGGAATTCAGAAGCAGGGCTGTAAACCTGGAGCTGAACATTGAAACTTGCATGTTATTTTGGATGTCCTAGGCCAGGGGTCTGCAACCTGCGGCACCGGAGCCGCATGCGGCTCTTCAGCCTCCTTGTTGTGGCTCCCTTCGGCTGCCGCGGGGAGATCCCTGATAGGGGATCCCCTTCCTCCCAAGACACTGCGGAGGAGGGGGATTCCCTATCCGGCGTTCTAATGAAAAAAATCTATCAGTGAAATAAATCTACCACAGGGCGTGTACAAATGGGTGTGTACAATGACATCCCCCTCCTTTGAACCCCAATTCCTCTGGAATGGGAAGATGTACAAAACCAAAAATGTAGGTGCAAGTGGGGGACACCTGTGACTAACACCCCCTAAAATTTATTTGTTAGATTTTTCTTTAGTGGAAGAGGAGGCAAAATGGCTCTTTTGATAGTAAAGGTTGCTGACCCCTGTCCTAGGCCTCCTGGGAAAAATAAAAGTGATATTTACTAACTCTATATGCTACTTGTTTTTGACCACTTAGCTTCCAAAGACAGGTTCACTTGGTAAAAATATTTACCAACCCTGTTGCTGTTTTTAGGATGCAGATAAGTTTTTGGTGCATTAAAAACAGAAGACTCAGCATCAGTTAAAAATCTGTGGGCAGAATTTAAAAGGAATGAATTCGTCCCCCCACCTACCCTCAAAATCTCATTCTGACAAGCAAGCGTTAGCAAGCCATCCATAACACTGAGAAATACAAAACAGTCTGAATGCCAGAACTATCGTTACCACTGCTCGGATCTCCTGAGCCGACAAATACTTCAGAGATAAATGTGCTACAAATGTGCTGAAAAACACTTCTGTTAGCAGTACATAAAAAATCTGCCTTCTTTGCTGTTTTTAGCTTTAACCGTTTAAAAAAAAAAAAAGAAAAGAAAAAAACCCTCTCTGATATTTATAGCCAGCTTTTAAATAACATTTTTTTTGTTTTATCTAATGTATTGTACTTTAGTTTCCATCTATGTCAAATTCACACTTCCAGCGCTGAGCGTAAGGAATATCACAGATTTAATGTAAACTGGGAATTCAGTCTGACAGCAAAAGTGAAAAAAAAAAAGAAAGTGAAAGAGGAAAAAATGAACTTTCGGGATCCAGTTTCTATTTTCTCTCATTTTTCCTAAATCTAACGTTGATCATGTGATTCTCGTTGTCATGACGACCGTCTCAGCACCGGGTTGTATGTGTTCACATAAGGCGGCGTGCATGGTCTTTACCAAAAACTGCTGCAACAATATTTTCCGAACAGATTATAGTTCATCATTATCTCAGCAGGATTCCTGGAACGAAGTTACAACTAAATAAAGCTTTAGATTCCCAATATAAAGCATGAATTTTCAACAGATGTTACTTTGATGTTAAACTGTGGTTTGACCAAAAACATTCAAGTCCCTGTGGTGGACCTCGAATACAAAAGAGTAATATTATTCAAAGTACACCAGTCCACACCTATGCTCATGGCTTAACATTGCTCATTCCCACGGAATAATAATATATTTCTGATGTTGCAGTGATGATTTAATAAACAAATGAATTTGAACTAGGGAATCCAGCACCCAACAACCCAGGTCCTTGGTCCTACCTTCCTTCACCCAAGAAAAACAAACACATCACAGTTTGCAGTTTTATAGCCATAGCAGCTGCTTTTTATTTCTCAAAACACTTGTTAATTAAGTAATTATAACATCAATATCTCAACCAACCTCCCAGTAATTACCAAACATATTGACAATGTAACCTTAAAGGTGTAAACTCAATTTTTACCAGTTAGGTTGCAGGTCCTCCAAGGTCTTAACCATTTTCTAATCCACTAAGGTCTGCTACCAGCTTGCTTAAATTGTTCCCAGCCACAACCACCCACCTTGAGAATGATACCAGAACACCAGCAGCCATTTGCTAAAATTAAAGGCTACAAATCACCATTTCTTTCAAACCTTTTGGAGCCCCCACACCTCAAGGTGGTCACCCAAGACCTTTTAGACCAGCCTTAAGGACTTTCCAATGGCCCAACTCAACAGTAATAGCTCAGCATCCTCAACAACCCCTTTATACAGGGTGGGTGAGTAATGTTTTCTCCACTAACCACCTAACATCACCTCTTCCTTCTGTTCTTGTGTCTTCCCCCACCCCTCAACCTTCAAACTGACCAGTTTTTGACTCTGACCTTTCAATGTAACCCCTTATTTGTCACCCTGCTCCCTCTGATATGTCAGCCTCCCCCCTATGGTCTTCTGTCCCTTGGCTCCAAGCTTCTTTTTGCAGCTTTTTCTTTTTCCAGTATGAACCAAATATATTCCAACAACAAAGCTCCTCTGGCCAATATGATTAAGACTATGACCATTCAAGAATTAGCTATTCATGATGATTTGTTATAAGTGGAATACAGACAATACAATTTCATTAAGTTTTTGGCAGAATGGCAGAAAGTTCAGAACCTCTAGCAAGTTGTGATGGCCATTGGTTGCCCCACTGGGGAGATTCTGGTGAATTGTTTGAATGCATCAGGTGGGTAAGACTTTAAAGTTAATTTCCACCCCTACTGGACATTAAACAATTGTATATCCTTAACAAACAGTAAAAGAGGTGGAAAACTAATTACTACCTTTCTAGCTACCTGTACTGTGAAGTAATTTGTCCTCAAATATCACAACAGCAATGATTTGAGGTTTTTGTCTTTTTTAACAGTTTAGATGACCTATTTTGTGTTTATATTAGAAGGCAGGTTGACAAAATTTTACTCCTACAGCCCCAACAGCGCACAGCAATTTTGGTGTGAACAAACCTAAAGCCAGCCTAAATTTTGAAATTACGGCAAACCAATCAGGTTTTTAGAGCCTATTTATAAAGCAGGGTATTTGACACTCAACATTCTATGTTGGAGAACCAATTACTGCTATTAAAACTCATTTTCTGCCAGAAAATATTTCTATTCTAAATACCCTGAAGTCTGCTTCCTAATATTGTCAAGCATTTGTTCTTGGGTAAATAGAAAAAGTATAATTATTATTTAACCACATGTACATCAATTATATTATACAAGGTGTACAAAGTATGTAGGCAGACTATATGTGGTTACAGGGTTGGCACTATAAAAGTGGATTTTAAAAGGCATCACTTTATTCAGTTTTAATATAAACTTTAACCTGTTTGTGTATTCGCAAAAGTAATTTTCTTTGTTTTATTATTCTATCTGCTGCTTTCATTGGAATACCTGGTATTGGTGTTCCTATCATAGTTGACACCTGGCTTGAATTATTATTTTACACCCCAACAAAAAAGGAAGATTCATATGTAATCCTTTTCTTTAAACTCATGTTGATGGAGAAATTGATGGCAATAGCAAGCTGGTACACAAAAAGGACATTGTATGGCAAACAAATGGGCAATTGTGACTATATGGGGGCAACAAACAGGCAATAATACCTATATGGGGCAATAAACTGGCAAAAATACAATCAAATGAATAATGCTATTCTAACAGTACTTATATTTGGTTATGATACAAATGTCATTCCTCTACCTTGAATTTAGTCTTTGTAAATATGGAGTTTTGGCCCGTCACGCAATGCATATATAGACATAATATGAAGTTATGGAACAATCCAATCCATTACATTATATTTTGACAATATTCTAATGCAGTATATACTGTTCATCAAGTAGGCTTTGTTCATTTTGACTATCAATTTTAAGGCAATGCATTTTTTTAAGATAGGGGGCTTAAGACATGTTCCATGCCTAGAATATTACCTGGGTGGCAGCAGAATAAAAATGACTGGAATACATACGGATGTATGGGTGGTATATCTTTTTTCTCATTTAAAATTTTGCTTTGCCCAAATATTCACCCATTTGACCAAGTTAAAATCAATGAATAATACATTCATTCTCTTACATCTGCAAATGTTGGAGTTGAAAGTACAATTAATAACTCCAGCATGTAACGAGTTACTCCTATTATACGTCTTCAGACGATATAATGGCTCTTCCTGCCTCTTTACAATTCCTGTTTTAAATTAAATAAAATTAGTCATCACCAGAGCTAATGCAGGTAATTCAAACATATACCCAGTTATTTAAATCGTGTTCCTGCTCCTTAGCTTTGATAAATATTTTGTGGCCTAATTATATTTTGGAAACGTTTTCATTATCATGAAAACTATGATGAATGCAGACGAAATTCAGGCTTTCATCTTAGAATGGGCAGGGAGCAATTTATGTGATCAAATGATTCCGGAGTAAAGAAAGATAAAATAATTAAAAGATGGTGAAATCTTTGGAGCACAGCCTAAGAAATCCGGGAGAAAGATGCTCTCCGTAGACCGGTGTCTTCATGTAGTCTTCCCTTTCCTTCTTGTTATTGCTTTATGGAATCACACAGGAGCATGGTTCAGAAAGACCCCAGCTTTTCTAAACTATGCCATAAATCCCTGTGATTACCTTATTATTTTAATATATTATTTTTGAGGCCCAAATTGAAAATCCTTTTTTCCCTTCCATTCTTCTTTCATTTTTCCTTCTTATTCTTTTTATTCTCAGGAACCTTCACCTATCTATCTATCTATCTATCTATCTATCTATCTATCTATCCTATAACACATAGGCAATATTGACACGTCTTGGGTTTTGCTTATTTCTATTTCTGATAATATGCTTTAGGTATCTACAGCATTTGGAAAAAAATCCCAGACACTTGAAATTAATGTTAAAAAACATTTACTGATACAATATGTCTGGGTCCAGTTACTGATTGGAAACAAGCTATATTTTGGTTTGGCCATATGAAAAATTCAGCAGGAAGATTGAACTAATAGTCTTGCTCCAGGCATTGTAACTTTGATTTTGGTCCTAAATGTCAGGGCAATCCCTAAGCTTCCAGCAACAAAACCATGGGCCAAACCCATATTTCTTTTATTTTTATTATGCATTGTATTTCTCCTCGTATGCTGCTTCTCGACCAATGCATTGTACTCATGGGTCTAAATCATAAAGGTGGTTCTATTAGCAGTAATCATATAACTATGTTTAAATAGTATTGTGTATTAGTTGTCCAGTGTTCTTTTTAAATTCATTGGTGAAAAGAAATAAAAGGTGCATAAGGCCCGTGTTGATGTTGGAAGGCACTTAACTTGTGTCTGGTTGTCTATTACTGATCAGGATCTCATCCATCTCTGACTACTCAATTGACACCTCTTTGCTACTCCATCTCCCCGTGGATTTCACAGACATTGGAAGGTAGAACGATTCCATTTGATTTCACCTTTCCATCATACATCAAACAGTGAACTGATGAGCCAGAGAGGAACACAGTAAGGTTGTTTTGTGCTGAAAGAGACCTGATGACTTCATCAACTGCGGGATTAAATGCTGAAATAACTTCTACATTGCCCATCCCTGTGATCTGTGCCTGGGGTACTGAGAACCCAGAATGATTTCACCTACAGAGAGCCACGTGACCTCTTCTTTACATTACTGCTGCAAACTTATCTCACTGGTGCCCACATCCAGGCCATTGACCGCATTCTGAATGGTTGTATTGTGGGTAATTAGGAGAGACTTTCTATTTTAGATGCAGGTGATTTATGGTGCTGTCAAATTTGCAGTATCTAGTTATTAGCCAAGGTGCCAAACAGCTAAGTAAACTGAGTGAGGCTATTATACACCTGTGCCAGCCCCTTAACTCTTCCATGGATAGAGAGATTGTGTTACTAATATTGTAAAAAAATTGCCAGGCCTTATTTTTTTATCTAACAGCCGTTGTCTCGGAAAACTACAGACGGGTTAAACATTGTTAAACTTTCAGTTTAAGTCAATAAAATACATGCTTGTGTAAAGTGTCAGGTTAGCTTTGAAGCCCATCTCCGTCCTTACAGGTAGAAAAAAATTTTTTTGGCTAGGTGTTAAAAAGAGCAGTATTTGCTACAATACTCTCTTTCCTCTCAGAGCTACCCTTAGTAGACTCCATGCTCAGAGCAGTTCCGAATCTCCTCGGGTCATGTACTGTCAGGGACCTGCTTCCACATCATCATTTGAGGTCAGACTCTTATGATGTACTTGGCCCATAGTGAACAATCCCGTGTGATTATCTGGAGGCACACCATTATACTGTAGTGGGCCTGCTGGAAAATGCTGCAGAGAATAGCTCCATGTCATTATTTAGGGGCAAATGCTGTATTGGGACCATAGAAGAATGCTATAGGAACCCCATCCTGCCATATTGGCACCACAGGGTAATGCTGCAAAGTACAACGCCATGTCATTATCTAGAGGCATACCATCATACTATAAACAATGCTGCATTATCTGGAGGAACATCAACATGCTGTACTGGGACCATAGTGGAATAATGTCATTATTTGTAAGAAACCCATCCTGCCATATTGGTACCACAGGATAATGCTGCAAAGTACAATGCCATGTCATAATCTGGAGGCATACTATTATACTGTAGTGGGCCCTAAGGAAAATCCTGCAGAGAATATCTCCATGCCATTATCTGGGGGCACATCAACATGCTGAACTGGGCCCACAGGACTGAGATCAATGTCATGTCATTATAAGGGCCACGCAATTGTGGTGCCATAGGCACACAGGAGAATGCTACAGAAACATTTTCTTGCTTCTCTCCATGCAGTAAGCAGGATCTCCCATATTACTAGAAGAAGAGGACCTGTGACATCATATGACCAGGAATAAACTAAAGAGTTATACAAAGAATTATCAGAGCTCTGAAAGCCCAACTTGAGCTCTAAGGATTCCCATTATTGCCTTTCTCTATCTACACAGCTCTGTTATTAGAATCTGCAGAAAAAATATTTCAAGTGGTGTTTTTGTCTAAGTGTTTTCATCAAATGCCATTTCCTCTTATTCTATGTGTAAATGAGACTTGTAGAAAGCAGGTAGTCAGAACTGACATGTCTGGATCGGTGTTAGAGCCGAAATGTGCTGGAGCTTGTTGAGCAAAAAACAATCTGGGTCTCTGATAAATCAACTTGCAAATGTAGCAAATGTTCCTGCGAGAAGAACTAATTAATCATCTCGCAGCCTTTCCCAGCCACCCTGGAAAGTGGTGCGTGCTGTTTTCTCTGTTAACATGAAGAAGCGCTCCGCTGGTAATGGATGACTGGAGGACTGCACTGGGCTGTGTTGTTCCATGGCCTCACAGCCATCACACCTTGCTGTTGTCTTTTCACAGCTGTCCTGCTCCATTACTATTGTGGGCAGCCAACCAAATTCCTGTATTTGGCAAGCACTTATGTCTCTTTTCACATCAACCTTTCACTGCTGGCCCACACGGTTAAGTGCACCTGTCATTTTTTTTTTGTTTTAGTTAATCTCCCCTTCTATTAACATTAAAGTGGACCTAACTTGTATATAATAGGCTTTTCATATTAAAGTGGAGCCCCAGCCTTCCCTTAAAGCGTACCTAAACGCAGACATTTCACTTTACATAAAAGGTTAGACAACCCTTTTATGTAGGGTAAAAATTCTGTTGTTGTTTTTTATAAATGCAATACCCTTTTTTTTTATAAAAAAGGGTGCTGCACCCCCCTTAATTCTAGATAGCAAACCATTCGGGATACTTACGTCACCCATGCCGGGAGACTCTTGGGTGTGCCTTCTGTGTATGCCCGAGCATCCCAGGCATGTGCAGTTTTTTTTCCCCACCTACGTCACCCAATCTTGTGCCTGGGTCGGGTAACGTAGCATGAAGAACCCGGAGGAAGAGACAAAGATGGTGGCGCCCAGAGTGCCCGCTCCGGGATGGATGCCAGGGCGACGCGGGACCCGATGCAGGAAACCCCTGGATGGCTCGGACTCTAAATTTCTAATTTAGGAGTCTCAAACTGTGCAACAAATGCTGCAGCAATTTAGAGGACATTTTGTCTGGGGGACTTCTAAGATCATCTCTTCCCAACCAGCCTGGATGTCTCTGGCTTGCCTATTTCATTTATTGAATTTCAGTTCTTCAAATCATCAAGGCTTGGCATCAAGTGAACATTACCTAGGGAGGTCTGTAGTTTTTAGGCAGCTATATTATGTGAAAATGCTTTCTGCCAAATTGGACTTAACATGACTCCTCTCCCAAAATCCTCTGCCTCCTGCTACCTATTTTCACTTTTTTGTGTTCTTCAGTAGACAACACCATTCTTATTCAGGCATCATTCAGGGTCTGGAATGAAAAGAAGCAAATGACAAAATTATCTGGTGTGAAATTTCTTCCAAATCATCCAAATCTTTGATGTGTCAAGTGTCAATATATAGATATTTTTATTGTAAATTTACATTGGTATTTTGATTTTTTAAGCTGTTTCTTTTATACAGTTTGCAGTTTTTGGATAGAGAGTGGAGTTGCTGTCTGTGTCACCACTGGGGAGACCATCATACAAATCACTCATTAAAATTATCTAAGGATGTTAGAAATTAAAAAAAAAGACATTTATAGATCAGATTAGCTGTAGCTCTAATATAATACACGTGCATATAACTATCTCCTATTGCAGTTTTGTACTGGTTCTTAGGTAGCCGCTGTGAAATTTTTGTATATTATTTATTATTAGTGTGTATGGTTCTAGCACTTTGCGCTTTACTCTCTGTTGTATATACTTTTGTTTTGTATATACTGAGCTATGCCTTGGAAATGTGGTTTATAGGAGACTAATCACAGTCTAAATATGAAATGGTGCTCTCGAAGAACCCCTGGTATAGCAAACCCAAGGACTGGGTAATGCCACACATTTGATTGGAAGCTCAGTTGTCGTACTTTACTGTGACACCATTACAATAAAATGGCTTGAAAAGTTTTAGAAATCTTGACCTCAAACTCCCCACATCTATTACACAAAAGAAATGTTAAACTTTCCTGTCCAATATCCAATACAAGTCTGCACAAACAATGAAATGAAAAGGTAAATATTAATAAATGGCTTGTTTGACAAAGTTTACATTATGTCACATTATTTTTTACCAAAACTGGACTTTTTCTTTATGCCTTAGCTGATCTTTCACCTTTCCATGGAACCATTCCAATGTTTTTCTTTGTTGAGCACAAGATTATTGGGTGTAACTGCGTAGATATCTTTTAGTGGACCAGCCTAGTTATTCATCTTCCAAATGGCCCGAGGACACCGAGAGATCAGAGTACAGCTACACCTAGCTTATGAATTGAGTTTTATTGTGTCTGTAGAGTGTAAATTTATAAAATGATGGCATACTTCTAACACAGTTTATATTGTGTGCAACTGGTAACTTTGTGATGCATTTCTTACATCTGTTTGTGCTGTCCATCTGCTTCTAGATCCTGGTAATAAATAAAATATGAGACAAAAAGGATGGCCTAACTTCTTTTATTGGCTTTTTAGACTGACTTTAACAGTATGGTATCTGCACTTCTTCGTAGAAGTCCATGCGGCTGCTATTGGGGCCGAGAGGCTGAACCAGGTGGTTGAAGCAGTGTACTACTCTATTGTAGTAGGTGCCATTTTTGTTATCTCTTTCCCACTGTGTGGTCTTTCTATAATCTGCGGGTATGGGTTTGATCATGGTGGAATACTTTCCTATAGGCTAACCCTCTAGCCTGACATAGGAATCTGACTTAGAAAGTGTCTTGACCTGTAGACCCTTGCACAGCAGGTCACTGCCTGACAACTCAACTAAAACATCTCAACCCAGGTGGATAAGATTTGGCCGCCAATTGGGCAAAAATGTAGTCCATGGCTACTGACATACTTAGGGCGTTGCCACAGATTTCCAGTTTGATAGGGCTACGTGGCCACCAATCACCACTAATCTGATGGGGGCTTTATGGAAACATTCATATTGATGCCAAGGCACTGGACATGATTGCAAATGATGGAGTGAGGAGGATTTAGTTTAGAACCCCTGTGAATAAATGTATTTTTATGATAGACTCACCAAATATATATTGATTGTGTATTACAGAGAATATGTAAGAAGAATTGATCCACTTTGGTAGGAAGATCCTTGTACTTGCTCCTTAAGAAGAAGCCAGTGTGTGAACTAAGAGATCAGCTTAAGCCCAAAAATAAAATATTAGCTTGGTTTCTAAACACCTGAAGATCACATCTATGTACATTTGTTGGGTACCCCATCCATATATCAGCCTTCACTTCTCTGGAAATATTTTTCACAAGTCTTTGGCGAAGGTCTGTGGGATTTTGTACACGTCAGCCATAAGAAGTTTTGTTCCAGTTCATCCCAAAAGTGTTGACTAGGGTCAAGGTAAGGGCTCTCAAATTCCCTTAAGCATACTTGAAGATCTTGAAGAAAGCCTTGCTATATTAGTAGAGGCTAGTAAAGGGATAGGATGTCCTACAGATCTTCTGCACTAAAACCCACACCTACATTACAACGTGTTGGACATCCAATTCCAATACTAACCTTCAGTCTTCTAGGAAGGCTTTGCATTATATCTATGGAAATATGTTCCAATTCTGTCAAAGGACTATTTGTTCAAGTTCATCCCAAATGGGTTTTCATGGTCAAAGTTAGGGTTCTGTGCAGGTCATTTGAAATCTTCTGCACCATTACAGGTACCATTCATCTAAACTGGCTGTCAACATGTTGAAGGGGTATCCTGGGTGTAATGTAAATGGGTCTATAGGTGTAATGATCAGATGTCTACAGACATTTATTCATATAAAACTTCCGCTTTCTATCTCTCTGGTACCTGTATTGTCTGCATTTTTACAGATGTCTTTCAATTTAGAATAGTCTTGTATATCAGAGGAGGGAACCAGATTTGATGCAGTTCAATAAAAAGCTTTTGTACTTTCTGTCCCAGACTGTTACTGGAAGGTGAATGGAGAAGCAGAAGATCAATGAACTCATCCCACCGTCATTTTTTTGGCTACTGCTCCCTGCACAACAGCACAACTTATTGCCTCTGCTCTGCTTCTTCGTCAACTTCTTTAAACTCTGTATAGAGATATGAAGAGGATAATACCAAGTCCGATTCGAGCATGTACACTGATTGCATTGCAAAAAAAAAAAATGTGCCTGGATTTAAACTTAATTCTGAAAAGACTAATGCAGGTTCTCTTTAGTAGCTAACAGGGATGTATATATATTTATGCCATATGTGATTTTGTGAGCATTATATATACTTGAGATGTAGAAGGGAAGGGATATTATAGCCAGAACAGACACACAAACACAAACATCTTTTTAAATTCAGTTGATTTATTGTTTCACTGCTGAAGCATAAATAACATGACATTTTAAAAAGACTTTAATTTCTTATTCTTAGACTATAATTATTCCAATAATAAGATAAACACATGTATTGTGTCTGTGCTGGAGAGATCAATGCACTCATAATCACACTTTACAAACATGGAAAAGTCGTATGCAAACACTAGTGAAAGTGACTTCTTTAGAGATCCCAATCAGTTGAAATAAGCAATTATCCTTTGTTGGCCTTTTATGGGAATAAATATATTTTCTGCCTCTTTCACGTCTGCTGAATTCATGCATGTCAGTTAATTATGTTGGTTTCTAGGATGAATAATCACTTGCAATTTGCTGGTATAGAGTCAAAGGAAAATTATGGTTTACCTTGAGTTATAGAATGTGCTTTTGTATAGTGCATTACATGCCAACTGAGTGTCTAGTGTTTGTTATAGAACTGTTCAGTGTGTATGAATTCTGAAACTACCAATGCATATAAAAGTGCAAACTGATTTTATTTAGAACCAGGCTTTTCAAATTCAGTCCCTGGAGGATCACTTGTAGACAAAATTGTATTTTTGTTATTAAAAAAACTCCTATATGAAGCAAACCTTTACTTTAGTGGCAAATACAACTTTTGTTAAAGAGACCCTGTCACCCTGTCAAAGGTTACACTTTTTAACGTTAACTATGCCATCACTTAAAACTTTAATGGGACCTTTCAGTTACAAACAATATAATCAGTGTTTGTTAATAAATCCATCAAACACCAAAAAGCAAAATCATTAAATATACTATAAACAAATTACATCTACAGTAGTGACCAAATGTACATCATGAAAAAAATTGATGTGATCCTCTACACGTTTCACACAAACGGCTTTATTAGGAGAAAATGACCTTCAGTTAATAGTTAGAAGCAAGTTTTTAGGAACCCAACTCAACAAGTAGTGTCCGATCTCTTTTTCCTCCGAAGGTCAGAGAATAAAAAAATGTGCCCTGTGTACAGGTTGTTCAAACTAAATTTAATTTGACTATAAACTTGTCAGTTTTCATCTGATTAAATAAAGAGTTGACCAGTTTATATGACAGTTGGTGCACAGGAAAACAATTCTTTAGGAAAGTACAATGGTTAACCACGCTTGGTCGTTCATTTACCTGCCTGGACAGAAGGGTCAGATTGATGAGCCATGTCAGGGGAGCACTGTGCACACGATTCTCACCCTAGACAACAGTTTCCCAACCAGGGTTCCTCCAGAAGTTGCAAGGAGTTTCTTGAGCAATGAACAATTTTTGCTTCACAGTTTAACTGACACCAATGATTTTTTGGCTGTCTGTAAGGAGGACATTCTTCCCAATGGCCAGCAATGAGATGCTTCCTATGGAACACCGATGTAATACTTTGTGAACAGTGAATATAGTAATTATAGCAGTGATTCCCTGAAGACCTGTGAATTTTTCAATGGTTCTCCCATGAAAAAGAGAAACTCTGCCCTAGATGATCTGCTCATTCCAGGTGACAATAATTCCACATGTGTATGTAGCTTAAGCAGAAGACCAACGAGATGCATCCATTCCGTCAGCACTCACATATGCAATCTACAGGGAGCTGAACAAAAAATCATAGGGGATCAGAATCTTTGTAGAGGTTTGTACATCCTCATGCTTTGTGAGAGGGCTCGGATGGAACCTGTCCTCCCCTGAATCTGCAATAAAGTATATATGAAGCACCACAGCTCAACATTTTAAAATATTGTTGGAAGCGTATGAGCTGGGCTACGTATCCTTCTACAAAATCCTCAACCAGTATTTTTGATTCATGTAAGAATTTTCTTACATTTGTATTTTGGTATATTGCTCAATGTTATTATTTTGTGCAAAAGCTGACATGTTGGTGAAATGAATCTGTTCAGGGCTAAAAATTAATCTAGTGTCACCAAACGGCACCGAGTCTAAATTTTGTTATCTAGGACCATTTTTCATAAGTATCCCTTTTTACAGCCAATGCCCTGCTGGTGGGTCTTGTTGTGGGACAGCCAATCAATAATCCATTCACATGTAAAATCTCCTTTTTAAAACATTCAATGGCCAATCTATTGTCTAGTCCTCGGTCTGTCAGGTCTGGTGTTTTTGTGAGGACTGAGACAATTGTGTAAGGGGCATTGAAGTTTGCAATTGTTGACTATCTAAGGACTGAACTTAATATGCCCCATGTGACTATTAGCGTCAACCATGAAATGACCGATTTCCATCAATGGTCAAATACCATCCGAATAAGTGACATTGGCTGACATGTCAGAAAAGATGGAGCATTTTAGTTTTCAGCAAATAAAGAGCCTTTTATTTTGGGCTAAATACCATTTCCACTTGGCAGTCAATCCCATAATAGTAGTTGATAATATAATCAGCATAGTGACAGATTTTTTTCCCAATAATCTTATTTAATAAAGACTTCATAAGAGACACAATAAGTGTGAACGGGCAGATAAAAAAGGTCTAAACATCTAACCAAGCACAGATTGCGGTGGCTTCATTTTCATGCTAAGAATATTAAAGCAAGTACCCAAACGACTTAATCATCTTCAACAATGCCACTTTCTTTGAAATAATCTGAAATCACAAACAACGGAACTTCCTTCCAAACTATCTTCTGTAAACTACAAATTTTACTGCCCACCATTTCAAAAAGGAACATGTATTTATCCAAATCAGGAGCTCAGCCAAGTGGCACCTTCATAGATACAGTGAAGTAATTAAAATCACAGAAAAACAGAAACTTTGGTTTTTGAAGGATCATTAGGTGAAGAAAAAGAAAAATAAGGGAAATGAATGCAGCAACAACTTTTGAAGACTGGTCAATAAAGAGTAGCTCCAGGCTTCAATAAAAATGATTCCATGACATACCAATTCTGTTCAGTAAACACAGCAACAATTCTACAATTTACCCTAATGCCCTGAAATTTTAAAGAACACACTGCTTCCTAAAGGATAAGTAAGGCCCTTTTCATGCAGTTGCATTTGGTATACCACTCTCAGGCAGATAGAAAACTGCTTCCTTCTAGATTGTAAGCTCTTACGGACAGGGTCCTCCCCTCCTCCTGTGTCACTGTCTGTGTCTGTCTGTCATTTGAAACCCCTGTTAATTGTACAGGGCTGCATAATATGTTGAAGCGTTATACATCCTGTTTTTTTATAATAATAATAATAATAAATAATAATACTATTCACCCAGGATGAGTTGCACTTGCATTATCATTGCTCTAGCAGTTCCTCCTTCAGATCAAAGTTTCTGAACCTCCTCAAGAGGTTGCTAAGGGTTCCATGAGCAATTTGTGACTCTCAGGTCAGTTTAACTGATACCAATGATCATTATTTCCACTGGCGAACAATGTAAGAGGGATTCTTCCCACTGATCACCACACTAATATGCTGTGGGCTGTGGATATAGTAATTATAGCAGTGGTTTCCTGAAGACCTGAGAGGTTTTTCAAGAGTTCCCTCATGTTAAAAAAGTTGGGAGCTCCAGAACGGCATGTTGCTTTCAGGAATTTTACTGTAACCCCACTGCAAATATGTGCAAACATGTTCTCAGAATGGTTCCCATCTCCTCCCATTCAACAGGTATAACACTGAGGTCAACCACAAATCTCAAATGGGCCCAAGAAGGCAGGGGAATTGTTCTTTTTAAATCCAGTGCTAAATCCATAAAAACTTACTTCTCCAGTGGTTCCTTCACTGTCAATCTCACTTTTTGACATTTTGATAAGTGACCATGAAGAAATTCTTCAATATGATCAGGTTTTTTTTATCATACTGCAAGAGTGCTTCAGCATTATCATTAGGTGAGATTTAGAACTGCCATATTTCAAAGAAAGTGGCGTGGACTGGTGTAAAGAGGTCTGTATAATTGAACTACTCTATTGGTGAGCTCTCTATTCATATTAATGGTTTCTTTTTAGTGCACCTTCAATAATGCATGAAATATTCACCCATAAGATTTTGGGAGTTCCAAAGCCCAATACCATGCTTTCATGTCTCATAATAATGGCCCATAGAATATTATGAAACAGTATCCCAATCCAACTTCTCAAAACCCTACACATGGTGAGAACATACAAACTCCATTCATATGGTGTCCTGGCTGAGATTTGACACTTGGGTCAATAACATACGTGTGTTCTGGAGCATTTTTAAGAGCATTTTTCAGTCCACTTCCATGATCCTACACATCTAGAAGACTTAATGAAAATTGCATGGGCACCAGTGAAGTGAAAATGATTACGATAGGTCTTGGCTTCTCAAAATAATGACTTTGACTCCCCTGTACTGAACTCCTGGTAAGCATTAATCCCGGTCTTCCAAAAATGAAACAATATATTATTATAGAAGTCTAGTGTCAACACTGGAATTCTTCTTCCAGATGTCTTCTTCCTTCTAACACATCAGTAATCACGTTTAGAATTCTAGTAACCATATGTAAAATATACACATTTATTAAAGAAAAATAAAAAGTGACTATTGGTGTTTCAATTAACTTTTAGGGTAGATCTTCATTTCAGTAAAATCTCATAGAAATTATAAAGCCATCATTAAATAAGGGAAATTCCTAAAGTAATAATGTTTGTTAAGTATAAATTATAAGTATTACCTTTGGAACAGAACTTTTTAAATTAAACAAGCCATGGAGGGGGCCATGCTTACCTGCAGCTGTGCATAAAATTGTACAGGATCAAGACCATACATACTATTTAGATTCCTGGTAACAGATTAAGGTCTGTTAATTCAGCACCTACTTCTGTAATTTCATGCGTCGGCCTTCTCATGTAGACACATGGTTAATGTAATAGTATTACTTTGTATTTATATAGCACCAACATATTCCCCAGCGCTTTACAAAGTCCATAGTCATGTCACTAGCTGTGGGGTTCACAACTTAATGTCTCTACCATAGTCATATGTCATTGAGGGCAGGCTAATTCATCAAGTTGCATGTTTTTGTGGGATGTCAGAGAAAACTCATGCAAACACAGGGAGAACATACAAACTCCATTCAGCTAATGTCCTGGCTGGGATTTGAACCTAAGACCCTAGTGGTGCCAAGCCAGGAGTGCTAGCCGCTGATCCAACCATACAAAGCAGGCATACTGGGAAACGCATCCTTTTCTTCCTACTTTGGGTGGCACATGGTCCCAGTGGTTAAATCCAGAGATTAGATAAGAGCTATTTG
This sequence comes from Pyxicephalus adspersus, assembly GCF_032062135.1. Lineage (NCBI taxonomy): Eukaryota > Metazoa > Chordata > Amphibia > Anura > Pyxicephalidae > Pyxicephalus > Pyxicephalus adspersus. Next base: position 140,965,220 of record NC_092860.1, read on the forward strand.
GCCTATGGATTGATTTTGATTCCAACTTGGCTTTTTTTGGTTTAGTTTAGCTGTAACATGTTAATTTCATTTCAGAGGTTGTGTTTGAATATTTTTGAATCTGCAGCTCATCACATAAAAACTTGGGATCCTGCTACATGCCACCCTGATGAAGATACAAAGTGGTCGTACCAACATATATTGTGGATGAATGGATGGCCATCACCTGTATGAAGAATCTGGTCCAGAGCAATGGTATGTAACCAGTACCTGTAGATAGAAAGTAACTGAACAAGGCTGAAAGAGATAGACAGTGCATGTGAAAAAAAAAATATAGGTTTAATATATATATATATATATATATATATATATATAGCAATGGTAGTGTATAATCTGTATGAATGAATGAATTTGTATCTGCCATGGTTGTTTATTACACACAGTATAAAGCAAATTAAAAAATGTCCAGTTGGAGTTCATCTGTTTTAAGTATAGACAGAATTGTGCACATATTTTGCAGCAATAGGTTAATGTTTTTATACTTTTCTTTGCATTATAGTTATATTCTTTGTTCACATTTAAAATTGTATTTAAACTGTTCATGGGATGTAAAGAAAAAAAACTATAAAAAAATACAAATCCGCAAATATGTCACTTAAGAAGCTTACAAGAGACTGGAGCACGCACTTACCACTCCGGCAAAGAGAGAATGTCAAGGTTGTATTGATGGTAATAAAGAAAACTCATTTTGTGTGAATTTGCTGCATAGAGAGGTGACAGCTGAGCCAATCACAGTGCTAATTAACATACATTGGAACCGAGCAGGATCCTTTCTCAGGCCCAGGCAGATGGCCTCTGCCACTTTGAAACCTCTTTGCTTCTAATCCTTGTTTGCCTCACTAGCTGGGGAAATTTGCATTCACTCCACAATGAGCCATTCAATAAAACTCACTCTCCTTCTCTTTGTCAGCACCTCAAACACACTGCTGGGCTCTTGCTAATATGCAAAGATCTCTGAAAAGGGACGATTATTATCACACAGCGTTCTGGAATAGAGTATGAAATGTAATGACTGCAATTGCAGGGCAACGAGATATCTCAATCCAAAAGACTTCTTGTATCGTCTATAAACATCTCCGCTTTTCTATTCAAAACCAATTTCGTGAAGAGATGTGAAAAAACCTTTCCTCTCGGTAGGTGTAAATCAATATTTTGTGATTTTGTGAGGCCAGGCTGTAGGCCATAAGGACAGGCGGGACGCCGTCTTCTGAAGAACTTTTTGTGTGGCTCCCCATCTCCAGTTTTGCATTGAACCTAATTAAAAACCTGGTGGAGAATGAATTCCTGAGGCCTTATTTTTTATTATTATTCATTAGGCAAAAGTAGAGCTAGTTGGAATAACAGTTGGCTTGAACAATTATATATATA